>NW_024543084.1:0-357500 GCF_018167655.1 Microtus oregoni
AAATCACAAGAAAGAAAGAAAACTGGAAATCATCAATTACTTAGGAAACACCCTAATTATCTCCAGTTATTGATACTCTTTTTTTAATAGTTATTTTTCCTACAACTAGGTAATATTTGACATGAGAGAGAGTACATTTTATTTGAGTATCAAAATGTTGTTCTTTCGTCCTTTTTATCCTTTTCTGTGAGTAGTGATATGCATGTATAATCTGCATTGAGTATTATCATCTAAGTTAACTAGCATAGGGACTTTAGCACAGAACCATACACACTGAGTTTGATGAATGACTGTAGGATGTGTATTTGTAAATATCTACTGAAGACGGATTACAGATAGGACAGTAATCACAAGATATTGCTAGGAAGAAGACACAGGAAGACAAGGAGTAAATTCAAATTTGAACTCTCTCCTCATCAAAGTAATCCAAGAAGTTGGTGTTTTCATTCCTTGATACGATATCTCTATATTTTGATGCCCTTCTAGGTTATTTTTAATGCATTGACTGACACAGTGGCAGCCTTCTTGCCTTAATTGGTTCCATATGTGTTGGCATAGAGGAAAGAAGCAAATAATATTTAGCCATCTGTGATAGACATGAATATATCCTATAAAAGGCCACACTCTTAATCTAAAGAAATTGACTTCAATAAGGCATCAATACACATATTAATATATATTGTCTTTTAAGTGTATCAATTTAGACTTGGGATAAAAAGAAAAATCTTTGATGAGGGCATCTTAAGGTACACACAACCAAATGACCCTCATTATTGATTGAGCTGAGCACTGGAAACAGTCTAGGGAGCAGCTCTTTCTTGTAGCGGAGATCCTATGCTGCTATAATTAGCATGATGATGGGTGCTAATCTGATTGCTACTACTGATAATAATAATTAAAATTTAATGCCTTAAATAAATCCTTTATAACATATTGCTAATTGTTTTACAAGAGATGTAATAAAAGTATTTTATTTTTTACTCTAGACTATGAACTAGTCTGTATGTCAGAAACAAAGTGTCGAAAATATTCCAGCAGAAGCCTTGCTATCACCCCTTTATGCCCATATATCTAACAGCTAGACGCTAACCTAAATATTTCTGAGATCTCACTTAATGTAATAGCTTCTGTTAGTATGTCCATTGTTAACGGGAGTATGACTTCATTTCAAATGTACGACCATGCCTTCCCAACTAAAGATGACAACGCCAGGATTTTAATAGGTAAAATGCATTTGCTTTGTTCAGATCTACGCAGGTTGCTTTCTGCTCTTAAAAGTTTTTTTTAGGAAGTGAATCAATGTAATAGTTTTACAGAATGTATAATATAAAATAGACTCAGATTAAGCTAGCAGACTTGTTATTTGACAGGTTTATAAAATATTTTAGTATCTTTTTGGCAGTAGAAGTTTGAATGTTGGCAAATGGACACATTACTTGCAGTTTCCAAACCTTGTAATGAGTATTTTCCACTGTAATAGCACAGAACAGAAATTTGGATAAACCACTTAGACTTGTGAACTCTGACATGCCTGGTAACAATGTCTTTGTGAAAGAATTTTGTCAAGTATGGGAGCTCCTACTAATAGCACATCCATCTTTCTGCACACCATAAATCTTAAGAAAATTTCTATTACTCTGCAATTTGTCTGGCTTATGCTATTTATTAGCCATTTTATTCTGCTGCTTTAAGAAGTAATGTGATGTTCATTTTATTGCTGGTTCAATAAATTGTTAATTATAATGCAGTGATTGCAGCTGACGTGATTTAAAAGCCACATTAGCACTATAGCATTAAGTTTTAACTATTTTACCCTTCAGTTCCCCTGTTTATACAAACAGTAAAAGGAAAATAGCCTTAGACTAATATAAAAAAAACGAAGGTACTTCTATCTATTGATCACATGACACATTAGAAATTCATTTTTAATAAAGGTTACACTTTTATCTTGAAAAGGGGCGGGTGAACAATGCACAGTGGAACATTTAAGAGGAAAGCATATGAGGCTAAGAAAGTAAAATACATTGAATTTACTTATGTTTATCAATATTCTGTTTCATAGGAACTGCTTAGAAGGAAGATCATGGTGATTTTGTAAACATTTTTCTTGCAGAATAATAAACAGGTACTCAATAAATAGGAGAAGTAACTTTTGAAGAGCAGTTTTTATTTTGCTTCCCAAATGTTCAGCCCTGGAGCAATAGTGAGCTCTTCTTCCTTCCTTTCAGTCTCAAATGAACCAAAAACTTTCTTTCTTAGAATGTGTGAATATTAATCTCACATTGTCCACCCTTTGAGATCTATTTAGTCACACTCTTTGAAACACAGAAATTGCGCCATTCTCAGTAGCAAATGTATTAGCAGTTCGCTATGTGCTGGTCAGAATAATTTAAATTGCAAATTCTGTCTATTCGTGTATGTGTATATAGCAAGCTTGTTTGACCACAGCCCTCTTTGCATTTTGCACATTTCATCATTATAGTATCTGTAGTTGGGATTAGGTAACTTCTCCCAAGGCTCAGTGTGCCCATTTGGATGCGGGTGGACTGGTACTGCATTGTCCTTTTCATATGATAAGTGAGTGGAAGGCAAGGGTGTTCATTAATTCTGAGAAAATCAGCGACTTTCAATGACCCTTATACAGCATTTTGAAACACAAGGAAAATAACAAGAATTCACATTATGTGAGTCCATTTGTGTCTTCTGATTCACCATGATATGTAAAATTAATTAATAATTAATTAATTAAATGTTTCAGTTTTCCTAATTCTTTTTTTTATTGAAAAAAAATTCCGCCTCCTCCCAGCCTCCCATTTCCCTCCCCTTCCTCCCACACCACTCCCCCTCCCCCCACTCCTTTCCCCCTCCCTCTCCAGTCCAAAGAGCAGTCAGGGTTCCCTGCACTATGGAAAGTCCAAGGTCCTCGGGAAGGTGAGGATCCAAACTGGCTAGGCTCCCACAAAACCTGAACATGAAGTAGGATCAAACCCAGTGCCATTGTCTTTGTCTTCTCATTAGTCCTCTTTGTTCAGAGAGTCCGGTTTTATCCCATGCTTTTTCAATCACAGTCCAGTTGGCCTTGGTGAGCTCCCAATAGATCAGTCCCTCTGTCTCAGTGGGTGGGTGCACCCCTCACGGTCCCGACTTCCTTGCTCGTGTTCTCCCTCCGTCTGCTCCTCATTGGGACCTTGGGAGCTTATTCCGGTGCTCCAATGTGGGTCTCTGTCTCCATCTCCATCCATCGCCCGACGAAGGTTCTATGGTGTTATGCAAGATATTCATCAGTGTGGTTATAGGATAGGGCCATTTCAGGTTCCTTATCCTCAGCTGCCCAAGGCACTAACTGGGGACATCCCCCTGGGCACCTGGGAGCCCCTCTAGGTTCAGGTCTATTGCCTAGCCTAAGCTGGATCCCTTAATTAAGATATATGCTTCCCTGCTCCTATAACCATCCTTCCTTTATCCCAACCATCCCAATTAATTAATTAATTGATTAAATGTTTCAGTTTTCCTAATTCTTAACTCTTCACTCATTAAATACATACTGAAAAACTGCTGTGGTCCGGGAATTATTTTCTGTATAATAAGAGCCACTTCAGGATGATGTCCTTGTAACTTCAGGCTCCAGAAATGGTTCAGAATTTTTTTTCATTTTTCTTTGGCAACAAAACATTGATCAGAGAATTCATCAATATTAGTTTGTCATTCTGTATCATTGGAATTGCTTTATTTGTAGTGTCCTGTGTTACTAAAAAGTATATTGTAACAGTGATATAATCCATAGTCACTTTAATAAAAGAGTAACTAGTTCATTTTTACAGAGTCATGGAACGTTAATACTGATGCACTCATGATGCATGCATGCCATTTGGTTCAAAATCTACTATCAGGAGAGTGAGACATTTCAAACCAGGCAGATCTTTGGATCAACGTTCTGAGTGGGTCCTGGAATCTGAGTTTACTGAAATCTCTTGAGAAGAAAACTACTGTTACCTTCCAATGTTCTGACTTGGAAGCCCAGGGCTGTGTCAAAATTTTGCAGCGGCATAATTCTGTCTGAATTCCTGTTAAGCATGTTCTTGTTGAGGGCTCAGTGTTTGATACTTTCCCAACCCTAAGTCAGCTTTGCTGTGGCTGGCTTCCCTTCTTCCTTGTATCTCAGGTAATAGTTTTACCTCCTTATGGAGGCTTTGGTTAAAGTTCCCCTTCCGTTCAGTTTACCTTAATCAGAAATCATCTCACCAGTGCTTGCCTTGCTCCATTACAAGGAAAGTTCCATCAAGCAAGATCTTTGGCATCATTTTTTAGAAAACAAATTGCATCTCTGTTCCTAAACATACTTCTGGGGATCAGCATATTATTGAGTGAATAAATGAACGAGAGAAGGAAAGAGTGAACAAAACATTAACAATGTGGGCTGTAGGACAAGATTCTGTCTTTAAAAAATGAGGTACAAGAAAACAATCTTGCTGTTGTACTCATGTAGTATTTGTTATTGGATTTCAAACTGATATATGAATAGTAAAGTTGTGAGAGCAGAAGAGACATAGTTATCTGTGTGTGGTGGCTACACTTGTAACCTGGACTGGACCATATTTAGGAGAGTAATAGCATGCCTATTATTGTGGATCCCTGAAGATATTTCCTGAGACATTGTCTAAAATTCTAACAAAAGAAAAAGAAGGTGGAAGCATACACATACAAGCATTCTCTTTTCTGCTTCTTGGCCATCAGAAGGAGAGCATTTATGTTCCACTACAGATTTCCTACCATGATGCTCTGCCATAGCACTGTCCACTACAATGGGGCAAGTGGCATGTGCTGAAACCTTCTTTAAATGGCTTCTATCATGCATTCACCATAGCGATGGAAAAATGTGAATCACCATTTTCAAAATCATCGATTTGAATTATTCATATGATCAAGTTTATTCTCTAGAAGGAGACAGCATGCTCATCTTCTTCTGCACTAACCACATAAGCTGGTACAGTTGCTAAAATAAATATTGAAAAAAGGAATAAAATGTGAATTCTCACTTTATTCTTTTAAACATAGTTTTCAGCTATTACTTTTTTCTTAATCATGCCCACATGATACTTCTATAAAAGCTTTTTTTTTTCTTTTTGGAGCATCTTGTTCCATTCTTGACAGCTTTTAAATAGTTTAAAAATAATTCTTCAAAGTTGAATTCTTGCTTGTAGTTTTATTGGTTCACAGAGAACAGAGGAGGAAAATGGGTAAAAATTATTTCTTTTGAGGCTTTAGTTTAAGCTTGAGGCAGAAAATCTCTTGGACCAGCTGCAATCCAATCTGGCATGTCCAGTATTTATGATAAAACATTTACCACAAAGTATTCTATTTAATGGGAAAACTTAGGATGTGTCTTTCCCTGGATTTTTATATTACTTCCTCCATTTACATTACATACAATGAGACATGGGGTGTGAAAAAAGAATCCAGCTATTTCATTACATATTAACATTGTATCTCCTGGAGAGAGCATCTATCATTGTTATAATTCACTTTTAAATATGTTCATAGAGGAGGAAATTTCTGAGATTTTTGGTAATCTCTTTTTGAGGGGATATTCTCTGTGTGTACTTCTCTAACATGCCCCCTTGGTAATAAACTAGGCCACTCAGCTCTTGTTTCATAACAAATTGGAATGGCAAGCACCAGGAAATATACATAGATATCCACATTGTTCCAATACACTAGATAGGCATTTGAATTTTCCAATAAAGGGTTGTTAGACAAGTTTTGACACTCCCTTTCTCTGTGCTAAAAGAAAAACTCTGAAAATATAAAGATTTAAGAGATACAAGGGCAAAAGGCATGTCATCCATTGTTGAGTGGAATAAACTAACTCCGAAGTAAGGAACTTGAGAATTCAGGAGAAATAAGCAGCATCATTCCTTAAAAAAAGAACCCTGTAAATTCAAGGGCACCCTGAGCTACAGAAGACCAATGCAGAAACAAATCCAGGTGATGGTGACTTACACCTTTAATCCAAAGAAGAAATCTAGACACAAATGAAGGGCTGAGGACATATAATGAAGGATGAAATTATTACATGCAATAAAGACAATACACATCCAAGATGATGGCAAGTGAAAGATATTTTGCCTTTTATTTAGTCATTGTACTTATTGTACATACTTTTTCTTATATTACTTATAGCCATCATTTTTATTTTAGATGAAAAAGGAGAATGCAATGGTGTATTATTTGTATTTTTATAAATACCTGAAGACCAGAGGCAAAGCTAAAGCCACGAGAGGTCAGACAGTGGTGGCACACACCATTAATCTTAGGATTTGGGAGACAGAGTCTGAAGGATCTCTGTAAATTCAAGGCCACCCTGGGCTACAGAGGACCAATGCAGAAACAAATCCAGGTGGTGGTGACTTACACCTTTAATCCAAGTCCTGGAGTGTCATACTCCTTTAAATCCAACATTAGAGGGAATATAAAATGGGAGGAAAGAGGGGCTTAGTTTGCTTAGTTTACTGTGGATGAGCCTTGGTAGAGGTAAGACTTCTCTAGTTTCTGGTTTATGGGTTGAACCCCAGTATCTGTCTCTAGGTTTTATTATTTGAGCTATAAATCTTTTTAATCAGTAAATGTTTATCTGGGCGTTAGTATTTTTAGTATTCATGAATGAATTCTCTAGGGACAGACCATGAAGGTCTGCATTCTGATTCAACCAGTTAGCTGATTATAATAGATAAACTACTCAAAACTGTCCATGCCTCAATTTCTCTTTCAGAGAAAGGCAAGTGTGCCAGCCAGTCATAATTTTGTACTAATGATCTCTGAGGACCAATGCATCTGAAGCCTACCATGAGCATTATTGTTTAAGTAAGTCAAAGGCTGCCCAGAACAAAATGTGAGAGCTGCTTCCCGGAATTATAAAATTTTACAGACTAACAGATGCTCAGTGTACTTTCTCGGCATAGTTCTGAGGAACTTTGTAAATATTGAAGTACCAGTGTCAGTAGCAAACATTATTTTTAAATACATATTACGTCACTGACTGATGGAGGAAGGTCATTGGCTAATAAAGGCACTGCCCTGGCCCATTTTATTGGTTAGAGGATAGGTGGGAGGAGTAAACAGAACAAAATGCTGGGAGGAAGAGGAAGTGAGCTCAGAGTCGCGACAGCTCTGCTCTCAGGAGCAGATGCCTGAGAGAGACGCCATGCCCCGCTCCCGGAATGAAGCTCCGACCCAGGATGGACATAGGCTAGAATCTTCCCGGTAAGACCGGTTCTCACAGATTATTAGAGATGGGTTGATCGGGATGTGAGAATTAGCCTGTAAGTGCTAGAAGAGAATGGGCCAAGCAGTGCTTAAAAGAATACAGTGTCTGTGTAATTATTTTGGGGTATAAGCTAGCCAAGCAGGCGGCCAGGGTGCTGGGAACACAGCCCTGCCGCCCCTATTACTACAACTGACATTGAACTAGGTGTTAGGGAGTTAATAATAGCAGACATATGCAATTCTTACTTGATAGAACTTTGTGTTTCATGGGGAGAAATTATAGGATGAGTTGCCATTTTCTTGAAGTATATGAGAAAAGAAAAGGTAACCAGGGTATAGTCAACAAACTCATAAACTGCTATTCTTACATTCTCCTATTCTTTTTGTTATGATTATAGCAACACTGAAGGCAATGCATAGAGTTTTAAAACCACATAAATGATTTCACGCAACTTTTTATTTTCCAGATTTATTTAACTAGAAGTTCTTTTTCAATATCAAATAATTGTCTGTGATCTATCCTTGCTCTTTTCATTATAACATTTATCAGAGATACATTTCTGTCTGTTTTATGCTAAATAGTCATACACCTTTCTAATTGGAGTTGACATACTCCCTAAATTTCAATATATTAAAAATAAATGTTGAAAATGTTACCCAATATTTTATAAACAAATATTCTCTTAAACACAACAAAGATGAAACATTAAAAAAAACCATATACATTATTTCACTTATTCATTCAAATGCATGCAGGATATCTGGAGATGTTGCAGAGTTCTACAAATCTAAAGCATGGGGCCTAAAGCCAAAGGATTGCCAAGTTCAAGGTAAACCTGGGCAATAGGGTGAGAATTTTTCTCAAAACTGCAAGACAAAACCAAGCAAACAAATAATCAAAAATGTGAGTTAAATTAGCCATAGAATACACACATACACAATATAACTCTAAAAATTTGTTATCCCCAAAAATGTATTGCAGCATTTTTGTTTTAGCTATTGTAAAGGCAATAAATTTCTAATTAAGGGGTTGTACACATGATTCATTTGCATTTGAGTCAAGTTTATGACTCCTGAAAATAGACCTTTCTCAAGTGCTTAATCCAGTGTGCTATTAGTCCTTTATTTTTCTATATCTCTTGAATTAAAGACCTCTCATGACCACTTCCAAGTGTTATGCCTAGATATTTGTTCATGTTAGAACTTCATTCTAAGAGTAGAAAATGGCCTATCAGATCTTGTGTGTAACTCAGTGGTTAAGTGTTTGTGTAGCATGTACAGGAGTGCAGGTTGAATCCTTAATAGGAAACATAGGCAAAATAAAGGAAATTAATGATGATCACAATACTTTGACAACTGAGTACAAGGATATGACTTTAATTTAGTGGGAGGAGGGGGAGAAGGGTGGGAGGAGGGGGAGGGAAATGGGAGGCTGGGAGGAGGTGGAAACTTTTTTTTTTATCTCCTTTTCTCAATGCTAAAAGTATACAATGGAAGAAAGAAAGCATCTTCAACAAATGGTGCTGGCACAACTGGATGTCAACCTGTAGAAGAATGAAAATAGACCCACATCTTTCACCGTGAACAAAACTCAAGTCCAAATGGATTAAAGACCTCAATATCAGCCCGAACACACTGAACCTGATAGAAGAGAAAGTGGGAAATACCCTACAACAGATGGGCACAGGAGATCGCTTCCTATGTATAACCCCAGAAGCACAGACATTAAGGGCAACATTGAATAAATGGGACCTACTTAAACTGAGAAGCTTCTGCAAAGCAAAGGACACTGTCACTAAGACACAAAGGCAACATACTGACTGGGAGAAGATCTTCACCAACCCCGCAACAGACAAAGGTCTGATCTCCAAAATATATAGAGAACTCAAGAAACTAGACTTTAAAATGCTAATTAACCCAATTAAAAAATGGGGCACTGATCTGAACAGAGAATTCTCAACAGAAGAAGTTCAAATGGCCAAAAGACACTTAAGGTCATGCTCAACTTCCTTAGCAATCAGGGAAATGCAAATCAAAACAACTTTGAGATATCATCTTACACCTGTCAGAATGACTAAAGTCAAAAACACCAACGATAACCTTTGCTGGAGAGGCTGTGGAGGAAGGGGTACCCTCATCCACTGCTGGTGGGAATGCAATCTTGTGCAACCACTATGGAAGTCAGTGTTTCGGTTTCTCAGGAAATTCGGGATCAACCTACCCCTGGACCCAGCAATACCACTCTTGGGAATATACCCAAGAGATGCCCTATCATATGACAAAAGCATTTGTTCAACTATGTTCATAGCAGTATTATTTGTAATAGCCAGAACCTGGAAACAACCTAGATGCCCCTCAATGGAAGAATGGATGAAGAAAGTATGGAATATCTACACATTAGAGTACTACTCAGAGGTAAAAAACAATGACTTCTCGAATTTTGCATGCAAATGGATGGAAATAGAAAACACTATCCTGAGTGAGGTATCCCAGACCCAAAAAGATGAACATGGGATGTACTCACTAATAATTGGTTTCTAGCCTTAAATAAGGGTCACGGAGTCTACAATAGGTGAATCTAAAGAAGCTAAGTAAGAAGGGGAACCCAAGGAAAAACATATAGTTATCCTCTTGGCTAAGGGAAGTAGACAAAATTGCCAGGGAGAAAATTGGGATCTCGGGGGTGGGGTGGGATGGGGGTAAGGGGAGATGGGGAGAAAAAAGTTAGAAGGGAAGGAGGGCGGGCCTTGGGAAAACAGGAGGATTGGGATAAAGGAAGGTTGGACAGGGGAGCACGGAACCACAATTCTTAGTTAAGGGAGCCACTTTAGGCTTGGCAAGAGACCTGACCCTAGAGGGGCTCCCAGGTGCCCAAGCTGAGGTCCCCAGTTAGTTCCTTGGGCAGTTGAGGATAGGGAACCTGAAATGACCCTATCCTAGAGCAATACTGATGAATACCTTGCATATCATCATAGAACCTTCATCTGGTGATGGATGGAGATAGAGATAGAGACCCACACAGGAGCACTGGATTGAGCTCCCAAGGTCCCAATGAGGAGCAGAAGGAGGGAGAACATGAGCAAAGAAGTCGGGACCACGAGGGATGCACCCACCCACTGAGACAGTGGAGCTGATCTATTGAGAGCTCACCAAGACCAGCTGGACTGTGACTGAAAAAGCATGGGATAAAACTGGACTCTCTGAACATGGCGAACAATGAGGGCTGATGAGACGCAAAGGACAATGGCACGGAGGTTTGATCCTACGTAAAGTGATGGCTTTGTGGGAGCCTAGCCAGTTTGGATGTTCACCTTCCTAGATATGGACGGAGGTGGGAGGTCCTAGGTCTTACCACAGGGCAGAAAACCCTGACTGCTCTTTGGACTGGAGAGGGAGGAGGAGAGGAGTGAGAGGAGGGGGAGAAGGATGGGAGGAGGGGGAGAAGGGTGGGAGGAGGGGGAGGGAAATGGGAGGCTGGGAGGAGGTGGAAACTTTTTTTTTTCTCCTTTTCTCAATAAAAAAAAATGGAAAAAAAATTCTTCTTTCCTTTCTGTTTTAAAGTCTCATATGAACTTCGGAGACCATAAAGCTATAGATGCTGTTATCAATCTTACTGAACATTCAATTTAAGAATGACCCAGTCAGCAGGGAACAGAGACACAATCTGGAAGACGACTTGGCCTAGTGATTAATTTGAGCTCATTGCTACTTAGATTATGTGATCTGATAAATTAATTTATTTATTTAAATAAGCATTACTTGCAACCCAAAGAATTCTGGCATAGGTTTCAAAATGGCAGTGTTCACTATCAGTGTCCCAAGCAGGGTATCATGATTTTAATTAAGACCAATTCAGTAGATGCTGTATTTTAGATGCAATGAACACTGTTAACAGTTTCATTTCTGTCTACCGAAATCATTAGATTTGATACAATGTAATAATTTATATTATTTTAGGCTTTATAATTATACAGTCAGATATGAATAAATGAGCTTAACTACTTCAACATTGATGATTATAAAATAATTAGGAAAACTCAGTAGTTACTAATATTTATTATTCATTAGAGACTATTTTGAAAAAACTTCCCCAGTGAAATTTGAAATATTAAAATATTGTTTGAGTCTAGATTAACATTCATAAATGAAACAAACTAGGACAATTAAGTACTCATATCAATACACAATCTGTTAACTTGTAATTACTGATAACTTTAATTTTGCATATGTATATGTATATATCTAGCTAGCTACCTATCTACCTATCTATGGTGTTTAGATAGAATTGTGTCATTTTCAAGAGCTTACTGCTTAATTAATATAAACAAATTTTACAACAGAGATTTAAGTTTTAAAACAAAGAAACAAAATAAAGTTTTGCCAAGTCTTGTTATCAACATGGAGTTTGAAGGATATACTTAAATTAAATATATATTCAGAATCCATCAATGAATCATATGAGATTAGTCTGTAATTGAAAATAGTGTTTATATTTAATGTCTTACCAGGGAAAAAGTACAGGAGGTCTATCTACTGGTTTAAGAATCCTAGGTTCCTGGAGTGTTCAAAACCATAGAAACAGGCAGTCTGAAGACAAGAAAATACCAGACTTCACTATGAATAAAAATATCTTATTCAATAGAAACATATTCAATAAATCTTCTGTGTAAGGCACGAGAGGCAGAAATGGGTTATTGAAATACATATGAATATAAATTGTATTTTAGTTAGAAAGCTACCATAGATTGTTTATGTGGTGAATACTCAGTTACTCTTCGATTTCCTGTAGCCTGTTTAGTTATTTACTTCTTCCAATCCCTAGCTGAGGTGCTTTCTCAGGTTCTCACCAGATCACATGGTCCATTATCTGACTCTAAATTTGAAAATGGACTTAGTTTCTTTCTCCCTTATTTAATGAGTCTATACTAGAAGTTAAGATTTTTGTACCTTATTTTTGGAGAAAATAATTAATTGCTCTTTCCCTCTGAAATTTAAACGTGTGAAAAAATTTATCCATAAAAGACAGAATATAGATATCTAGTGTTAAATGATATAAATAACATCTAATATAATATTTCTTTTCAAAAAATACCTCTGAGAAATAATTGGGAACTCGTTATTGCTAGGAAATGTCTGTTATAGAACAATGAAGATTTATGTTTGTAGGAGCTATAATATTTAATATCTTTTTGTATTAACCAAAGAATGAGCATAGAAACCTTTGGGAAATAGGTATTTGAATACTTTATCATATATTAAATGCTTCTATTATCTGAGTTAGAGTCTTATTTTTCTGGTTATTTCTTTTCTTAAAAAAAACATTTGTTTTGTCTTTTTTTTTAAAGAATGTATTAATTGAACAACAAAATTGGTTTCATTTTCTATGTCTCTTCCAGGAGTACAAGAATGTGCTTTGATCAAATCCACCCCTGTCATCCTTCCATATCTCCTCTCTTACACCTTTGTCTCTAACTTAATTTAATGTTCATCCTCTCCCTGAAATCCATGTTAGAGAAGATATCCAATGCTTGCATTTGTGAGACTTGAAAATTAATGATTGATTACTCATCTTTCCCACAAATGATAGAATTCCTACTGAGTACCAGTACTGGTAAACATTTTGATGACCAAAGCAAGATTGCTGGAAATGCACACTACTGCAAAGCACAAATAAATCAAAAATAGCCAAAACCTATGCAAAGGACTATGAAAGGCAAATAGGCGATTTGAGAAGTATGTATCAGAGCAGACTTCCACATAAGGCTGACATAAAATGACAGCTGGAAGTCACATGCCAAGACTGAAAGGAAGAGTGCTTTGTAATAGAAATGCCAAACCAAAGCCACAGACAAAAGAATTTGGTTTGTGCATTAAATTGCTGTCCTTAGAACATGACTTTGAGATCAAAATTCACATGCAAGTGATTTATTTATGCAATGGTTCTTTAAAAAGAAGAAAAAAATTAAAAAAAATGTGGGAATCCCAGAAGTATGGAAGGACAAGGGAAAAGTCACGCACCATTTTGAATACAGATGTAGGGCCAAGCTCAGTTTAACCTAGATGTAATGGTACCTAAATGCAATTTCTTCTCATAGCCAAATGCTGATTTTATCTTTTGGCACAAGTCAATAACTGGGCATTCATCCCCTCCAGCCAATGTCCACAGAAAGTTCCAGTTAGTAGTTAAAGGATAAGGACAAGTGAACATAGAATGCGGTTGCACAAGAATGTAGATGCATGAACACCAAGCAAAAAATGGAAAAGCAAAGAAACCTATGTAGGCACTCTTGTCTGAAGGAGGGATCCTGAAGAGAGGCCAGAGTGGCTGTTTATGAGAGGCAGTGATGGTGAGCAGAAGGGAAGAGGCTACCTCATTCCTTTCTGTGCTACTGAAAAACAAAAAGAGATTTTTTTAAATTTACAGCACACAGATTTGTTAAACCTTTATTATTTTCATGTTTACTAGGATACTGAAGAGAAAGGATTAAGTTCAATTTTATTCATTAAAAAAACCCTAATCGTTTACTGACTTCTTCATTTATAAGTGTGAATATAATGTGTGTTGATTGTAAGCTATGAGCCATATTTCATATTTCATTAATGTAAATATAAGGAGATCAAATACATACTCAAGGAACACATGTTTACCTAACATTTAGATAAGAATATATATATATAT
The DNA here is from genome assembly GCF_018167655.1 of Microtus oregoni. Lineage (NCBI taxonomy): Eukaryota > Metazoa > Chordata > Mammalia > Rodentia > Cricetidae > Microtus > Microtus oregoni. The sequence continues at coordinate 13,943 of NW_024543084.1, forward strand.
ATATATATATATATATATATATATGTATATATACTCAATGAATGATCTTATAATAAGATGATCTTATAATTAGGATTAATATACCTGTACACAATAAGTGGACATTATCATTATCCAAGGTTAGAAACACTAAAGATTCACAGATTTCAGGCATAGTATCAGTGAGGTGAATTCTTGGTATGTGTTTCTTGGTACGAAGGATAAAAGACCCAGAAAATTGAAGAGTTCTCATTTTATGGATGGGCTGATTATTCTTATTGCTGTTTTGAATATATTGATGAAAGACAATGCTTATGAAGGTGGAGTAGAAATGCCCGTTACTTTCTTCCATTGTCAAGACTCATCTCAAAAGGTTAGAGAGATCCAGGTAAGTCATTTGTGTAAATGAAATAAATGACAGCACAGGCAAAGATAAAATAACTTAAAGTATTTAAGGGAAAAAAAGGAGCACTTGACACTACTGTGTAAACATCTATGAATGAGGTGGTCAAGTGAACTTTGATGAGCAGAACCTAAGGGAACAAGAAGAGAGTCAAGAGACAAAGTCATCCTGGTTCATCATGAAGAACATATGGTTATTTGTATTGAATACTGAAGATGGATTATCTAAGACAAAAATAATACATACTACACATTCCATGCAATATATTTTTCAATAAGAGAATATATAATTTTTCTTTTGTCTGAGAAAATTGTAAAGATAAATGCTTTTTCCAGTGTTTGCCTCTGAAATTCAAATGATAAAATGTGACTAGATTGTAGCATACTATCACAAACATTTCGGAAGGTGAATTATACAACTTTGTGTACTGAATGAAAAACATGATTCAAACCTGTTTTCAAATAACTGGAGTTAGAGTGATTAGTGTTCCTTGAGGAAAGAAGCAGAATATGACCCTGACTCAGCACGAAAGCTTATTGTATACAAACGAAGATTTGTGCCTGCTCTGTGAACCAGGAGAAGAAAAAAGTGGGTCATGCACCTTAGTTGGGTGTAACTAAGGTAATGGCTCCTTCTTCTCCTCGATTTTCCTTCTAGAGCAAGACAGTTGGTTACACTTAGTCCTGGGGAAAGACAGCTTGCTAAAAATTAAACTCAATTTTACATGGAGAATAAAGACAATGACTATCCAAAGAAAAGTAGGCTTATTTGTCAGTAACTCTGTAAGCTGGACCCGAGACTAAACATTTGAAGAGAGTCAGTGTCTACATTGAGATTCTGCCTTGACCTCGTCCCCAGGGTCACGTGTGGCCAGCTTTCTTATCATGTCTGTGATGCTCTACATGCAGTATTTGCTAAATATCATTCTTTTAGAAGCAGGTTTGGATTCCTAAATTTCCCAAACTTAAAATAAATATACTAACTATAACTTAGCAATGACATGCGAGGTGGATTTGTTTGTCTGAATCTTTCAGTTTGTATCCCCCCTCTTCTTCAATACAGTAAAAAAAGTTTCAAGGTTTCAGACTTTGTTGACAGGAGGCCTTATCTCCTCTGAGGAGATGGTGAGTTCGGTAGAGAGAGGTGGGGGAGGCATGAGAAGGGGAAGGAGGGGAAACTGGGATTAGTATGCAAAAATTTAAAAAAAAAATTAAATAAAAAAATCACAAGAATAAAAAAAGAAACATTTGTAATTGTCAATGCATTTCTACAGGCAATTAAGATAACTTTTCTACTATAATCATTAAAAGAAGCAACATGATCTTACAAAATAGGCCTCAATTTCACTTGAATTAGTGTAAACTAAAAAAAAAGAAAAGAAAGAAAAAAAGAAAGAAAGAAAGAAAAAAAGAAAGAAACCTCCAAATCTTGGAGTTCTTAAAATATTTAAAAATGTTGTAAAACTGCATTGAACAAATTATATTACTCTGTGTGTGTTTACTAATATAATTTATTTTAAACAAAAGTAGATCTAAATCTTAGACACACACACACACACACACACACACACACACACAGTCACACTAGAACACGAGCATAAAATGAAACAGTAGTCATCAGTACCCTAAGAAATGGCTGTTATCAGCATGCTCTTCTATTTTCAGTTTTGATGTTTTGGCTACTGAGAATAATAGGTTACAATTTTCTTTATATATACCCTTTCCAATTTAAAACAGAGTTTCATAAGTTAGAGAAATAAGTGACAAGTTGGAAGGCTTCTTATTTGTTGTGTGGTGAAATTCCCAAAAGTCACGACTGAAGAGCACCAGCTCCACTCTTGTCCAGTGACAACAAAGTGAAATTCCAAAGGATCCTGAGGTGGCTGATTATCCCATTCAGAATGTGTCGGCAAGTAATTAAACAAATGAGAATATTTTTATTTAAAATGCCTATATCAACCTAAAACTAAAAATAACATTTTTATAAAATTGAAAGTTATGCATTAAAAAATGTTTTTTCCTCATTCCTCATTTACAAAACTTCCCTTTGCAGTGGGCTGAAATCATTACAGAAAACCACAGCAATCAAAATACAGAGTTGTGCAGACGAGTCTCAATAGATACATTTATAAAACAATTCTTGACCCTAAGTTCAGGGAACAGAGTAAAAGAGGAGACAGAGGATTGTAAAATTAGACGATCAGGGAGCTTACTATTAATATTAAATCGTCTCCTAGGATTGTCAGAATTTGCAACCAAACCATATCACCAGCATAGCTGTCTAAGCATGAACTGAAGAAGGACAACAAAAATAGACATGTCAAATGGCTATACCTTTTACATGATGCTCACATGTGATCTCTTAATGAGATCCTTACAAACACTGTGGTCATGGTGAATACACTCTGGCAGGGCAGTACTGTTAAGATTAAAGGCAGAAATTTTTATTTCAATAAAAACAAAAAAAAAAAGAAAAACATCATCTTCTCTTTTATGCTTTCCCAGATCTTTGATAGCAATAGGAATCTGAAAATTGATCTATTTTCTTCTTTAAACCAGCATGTGAAAAGAAATGGGATGCCTACCAATGCATTGTAAAATAACCCACTGAAAGAAGTTTCATGTTCTGCCAAACCTGGAATCGCCTGGAACACAGCCAATCTTTATTGTTAAGTTATATCTCTAGTCCAGGAGGTGGCATGTCGGAGGTACAAATTTAGACAATGATGCCTCAGACAGTTTCGTTTCATATGAATCATCTTTGTCAGTATTTCATATTACGGACACTACTGTGGGTAGAGACATTTGATACAGATCCTCAGGTCATATTTTAACGCCGTTATTTGCAAGTTGATTTTCAGTGCTACCCTGTAGTACATGAGGGTGGCCAGGAACCGCGTATAGGTCAAAAGGGCTCAACAAACCAAGTTGCATGCTACTGTGTGTGTGGTCATTTCTGTCTTCTTTCTCAAGGATAGAGGATTTCTAAAAACTTAATTTGATAGTAGTTTCATCATAGTTTCTAGCTTTCTTTGGCTACTTATACTTTTAATAAATTGATTTTTAGTAGTTTAATAGGGTAAGTAAAAACGGAAGCTTAAAAAAATCTAGTAAGTAGTTTTCATGTAATCTAATATTAAGATTCTATAAATTCTCGAGAAAAATTATGGCAACTGTAGAAATTTAGGCAGCCACCTCTTAGTGAAAAATGATGAGCTGAATACAATGTAATGTGGTTAATAATTTATACAATTCGAATTAAGGTCTGGCATAAAAATCTAATGGAACTATATAAATGATGGCCTCATTTATTTTGTTAAATTATTTTTAGATTTATGTTTTGACATTTTATTGACATTAAGTTTCATCCCAGTTGTTGACATTATTTTTTATAATACTCTTTTCTAAAGAAAATAAGAATGGTGAATATTTTAATAATGCTATATTTTGGAAATCATTATAGTTAATGAAATAACTTGTTTAAGGGAAAATGCATTTAAAATGACCTCTATACTTCTGTGTAAGCAGCACCCTGAAAAGCAGAACATAGAATCATTTAGACATTAATTCATTTATCCTTGCTTTGCATGTATAGTTGTTAATTTCTCATTGGAGTCAACATGGAAGTCTTCCTCAAGCTGAAGGAATGAGCTGTTCATAGTTGCATTTCCAGAACAAATGACAACCAGAATATGAAGACCCTCTCTCCAAGATTGTTTCTGGATTCACATCAACTGTCTATATATGTGCCTTTAACATTTTACCTACTTTATTGCTCAGTCCAATACTCAGAGACAAAGACAGAGTCTTATAGAGAAAATGAATACAAACAAAAGGAAGCAATCTTATTTCTAAAATACTTATTGACAGTAAAGTCATGCATTTCTATTTCCCCCTCTAAAGTGGCAAAAATGGGTCCCATCAAAAATGTCTTTGTTTAGAATATAGTTTATAGATCATAAGAATGACTGGTGTTTATGGTACAATAGTTTGCATTTTTATTTTATTCCTGGTGATTCTTAGATATTGGCTTAAATCAAGTGGGATATGGAAGTTCAAATGGCTCCAAAGTCCTTACACTACAGTCATGCAATTTCACAATCTCCCTGTATTACTCATAACTGTGAACATTAATAATCAAGCTAGATTTAGGGTGAAATTTTCTTTATAAAATATTATTAAGTCTTGGTGATTACATTTGTGGACTTGTACACATTCTATACCATCTAATATTAGGGATAAATTTAATGATCTTTTATACCCAAGAAGTATAGCCTTTATCTGCCACCTCTTCCTTTTCTTCATCTTTATCTGCTCCTTCAGCTAGGCTACACTCAAGCAATCACCTGTCCAGTGTCCAATAGAAAATTGTAACATTTGCATTTTTTCAAAGCAAATTGACTGGAGTTTCTTTTGCCTGTCTTTATCCTCTATACAATTTGAAGAAAAAAAACCCAAAATATGTTTTAAAATACTATTGGAAATATATAGAAAAACAGGTTAATGTAAAGGATGCAGTGATTATATTTATCTCCTCACTCATTCATAGTTCATAATTAATTCAACGGCTGTATTTCCAACAATTTCCTCTATATTTCCAAACAAAAGTACATGAAAAGTAAGAGTATGACTTCAGTATGTCCAGGAGAAAGTGTCCATATCCTGTCTAATTCCAAGTACGACTGCCTTTCACACTGTGCCTTGGGATATCTTTAGTGCAGTTTTTACATTCATGCCTGTGTTGTGACGATGATCTGTTATCATCTTTCAGAGTTGCTGTTGCTGTGTAGTTCAAGTTTGACTGTAGTTTGTACCATGAATGTCTCTCAGATGCCCAGATGTTGGCTGATGTTTAATCACTGAAGGCACAGACTCTAAGTGAGACTGAGAATCTATGAACACTATTTCTTCCACTCTTTTGTTCTCTGTTCCTGAGTTGGGTGGTTTTGCTTTTTCATGTACTCCCAACTTGATAACCATCCCTTGAGCCCCATTGCTTGGAACAGATCAATCATAGACAAGGCCAGCTGGCCTGGGTCTGAAAAAGCATGGGATAAAACCGGACTTGCTGAACATAGCGGACAATGAGGACTACTGAGAACTCAAGAACAATGGCAATGAGTTTTTTGATCCTATTGCACGTACTGGCTTTGGGGGAGCCTAGGCAGTTTGGATGCTCACCTTACTAAACCTGGATGGAGGTGGGCGGTGCTTGGACTTCCCACAGGGCAGGGAACCCTGATTGCTCTTTGAGCTGATAAGGGAGAGGGACTTGATTGGGGGGGGGGGGGGAGGGAAATGGGAGGCGGTGGAGGGGAGGAGGCAGAAATCCTTAATAAATAAATAAATTTTAAAAAAAAGACACAAAATGGATCATTTGTTTTTATGAATTTGTTACCTTAGGTTGATTGCTGTAACAAGGGAAAGATGAGTGATGCAATTTTACAGTCTGTTTTATACTGTAGAATTAAACCAACATAAGTATATTTTGGTCTACATAAGTCAATAACCTTAAATAGCAGTTTAATGAGAAAAATTGGTAACAATGAAATGTCTGAAAACTTATTGGTGTGGCCTTTTAAATAGAGTAGAAATTATAACATTTATGGAAGTCTCATGGGATTTCTAGGGTTTATTTTAGTTTTAATAAGGATTATATTCAACAAAGTGTGTAGAGATTACATTATCAGGAATTAAGTACTTGGACGTTTTATGAAGAATGACTTATATGTTTCTAAAAAAGTATTTTAGTTTCTACATAATGGCTTGTGGATCTTTAAGCCAATACATTTCTATGGCTTATTTACTTTTGTGTGTATTTACTGTGAGTTGGGGAGGTCTTTCATGTAGTTGAACAGTATTCATAATCTGGACAAATCAACAATGTTCTAATATAGAATTTTGTTCCCAAGTATTAGAGCACATTTGAGCCAGACAATGGTTTGTTTTTTTGTTTTTTTTAAATTTATTTATTTATTAAAGTTTTCTGTCTCTTCCTCGCCACCGCCTCCCATTTCCCTCCCCCTCCCCCAATTAAGTCCCCCCCCCATCCCAAAAAGCAATCAGGGTTCCCTGTCCTGTGGGAAGTCCAAGGAACCCCCACCTCCATCCAAAGACAATGGTTTTGTAGCAATGCATGTATTAGTTTAGTAGATGTTTTGAAGATTTGGAACTATAACTCTACGTGAATTCTAAGTGCTCCCAAGTGAATCTGATGTTCTTAAGTAATTAATCACGTTCAAAATTCATGATATTAACTCTTCATTGCATTCTTTTGCTTTCATTCAATTTTCACTTACATGCCTTCCTTCTGCTTTGCATTATGATTTGCATTGAGGGACTTTGCGTTCTTCCACGTTAAATTAATGTTAAGGACATATCAAAAATATCTCTCTCGATTACAGACTATCCCACATCTACAAATGTCAAAACCTCAAAATTGATAATAGTAGAACTTTCTGATCACACCCATTTCTTAAGGAACTGATAATTAGTGTTTCATTATATTTGTGTGTGTGCATGTATGTGTGTGTTTAAAGAATTAGGTCTACTTTTGTTTAAAATAGTTAAATTAGTAAACATATACATAGAGAGAAACAGAGAGTAAAATAAATTGTTCAATGAACTTTCACAATATTTTAAAACATTTTAGGAACACCAGGACTTGTTGGTCTATATATTTTCAGTATATACTAGTTCTAAAGAGACTAGCCTCTGTTTTCTAAGATCACATTGCTTCCTATAAAGACCACAGTAAAAAGTTGTCTTTATTTTCTATAGAAATGCATCAGCAACCAGAAACTTTTCATATAGTACACATGAAGAGAGCGAAAACAAACTAGAACATTTGGGGCAACAGATCTTTAAAAGTGAATGGGCTCAGTTATGTTTAATTTAGCAGGAAATGGCCCTTCATGGTTCCACAGGATCCAGGGTCCACAAGTTCATGTAAGTGACTTTAGTGATTGCTCTTATTAACTATGGACCCATGTTACAAATTTAAAAAACAATGAAATATATGTAATACTTTCTGAAACAATAGACCTGTGTTGAATAGAGTCTTTATGAGTAACTAGAATAAATTGTCACCAACAGGAGAAAAATTTTATTTCAGATTGCTTCCAGGTTCTGGGTATTACAAATAATTCTGCTATGAACATTGTTGATGATGACTGAGTATCCTTTGGGTATATGCCCAAGAGTTGTATCTCTGGGTGCTGAGGTAGATTGCGTCTCAATTTTCTGATAAAAACGCAATACTGATTTAAAAGCAGTTGTAGCAGTTTACACTCCCATCAGCAGTGGAGAAGTGATCCCCTGACTCCAACATGAACTGTCCTCGGTTTTGTTATCTTAGCCAATCTGACTGGTGTAAAATGTTATCTCATAGTCATTTTGATTTGCATTTTCCTGATGATTAAGGATGTTGAGCAATTCCTGAAATATCTTTTGGCCATTTCAGATTCTAATGATGAGAGTTCTCTGTTAAGCTCTGTACCCCATGTATAATTGGATTATTTTGTACTTCGATGTCCAGTTTCTTAAATTCTTTATATAGTTTGGAGATCATCCTTCTGTCAGATGTGGGCTTGGTGAAGATCTTTTCCCACTCCGTAGGTTGTTTTTCTTTCAAATTTATTTACTGTATCCTTTGCCTTACAGAAACTTTTCAGTTTCAAGAGGTCCTATTCATTGATTGTTGCTCTCAGGGTCTGTGTTACTGGTGTTATATTTAGGTAGTAGCCTCCTGGGACAATTTGTTCAAAGGCTACTTCCCGTTTTTTCTTCTGTCAGGTTCAATTTAACTGGATTTGTGTTGAGGTATTCGATCCTCTTGGACTTGAGTTTTGTGCATGGTAAAAGATATGCCCATTTGCAATTTTCTGCATTTTGACATCCAGTTAGACCACTATTTGTTAAAGATTCTTTGCTTTTTCCATTGTATCATTGGAGGACTCTAAGAGGGACACATGAATTGTCCTCGGGAGTGGAATTACATAATACCTCCTTGTAAACTTTGAGCAAGGGTAGGTTATAAAATAGAAGGGAAGGGGGATGAGACAATGTGAGAATGGAGACCAGGGGGTGGAGGATGGAGCAGGAGAACAAAGGAAAAGAGATATCGATAGAATGAGTCACTACGGGGTTAGGAAAAGGCCTGGTTCTAGGGAAATTTCCAAGAACCTACAAGAACCCAGCTAAGACTCCTAGCAATAATGGAGAGGATGCCCAAACTGGTCTGCCCCTTTAATCAGGTTGGTGGATACCCCAACTTTTATCAAAGAGCCTTCTTCTAGTAAGCGATGGAACTAGATGCAGAGATCCACAACGAGGCACCAACCTGAGCTCTGGGATTCCATTCAAAGAGAAAAAGGAGGGAATGTACGAGCGAAGGATGTTCAGCTCATGATAGAGAAATGTACAGGGACAGCTGAACCAAGCTCCTGGGAACTCATGAACACTAGACCAACAGCAGTGGAGCCTCCATGGGATTGAACTAGGTCCTTGGTATTTGGAAGACAGTGGTAAAGCTTGAACTATCTGATGAGCCCCTGGCAGTAGGATCAGGATCTATCCCCAGTGCATGATCTAGTTTGTTGGAACCTATCCCTATGTTGGGATGCCATGCTCAGCCTTAATGTAGAGGGGAAGGTTTTGGTCCTTCCCCAAATTAGTCTACCAGACTTTGTTGACTCCCAATGAGAGATCTTACCTGTTGGAAGGAGTGAATATTAGGTGGGTTGGGGAGGGAGATGGTTGGGGGCAGGAAGAGTGATAGAGGGGAGAACTGTGGATGTAATGTAAAATGAAATTTAAAAAAATTATAAAAAACATTTTATAGAATTTAAATTTTTGATCTTAATTCTTGTTTTATAAATTAAAAATGTAAATGTTCATTATTAAGAATTTGTTATTATGAAAGACTGATTAAATATCTGATTGTTGAAAAAGATTTATTAATGATTTTACACACTTGTGAATAAATAATGCTAGCATAAATATACAATATGATCTATACCCAATGCCCACTAAGTAATACATGTAATCACATAAGAGTAGATTAATTTTATTTAAATACTCAGTTTTAATAACCAGACAATGTATGATGTGACTAAAACAACTTTGTGTTTCATGTATGTCCCTCAATAACATCAATTAAAACATACTTAGGTTTATGTTGCATTTGGCACAAAACTCCTTTCAGTAATTTGTCTCTTATCTTCCACAAATATTTACTTTGTGTATGCAGTTTAGAAACATATCATAAAACAGATCATATCTATAATTTTAGAGACGGGAAATTCTTTTAGTGTTTTACATAGTGGTAATTAAGCGGGTATTCAAAGCACATGAACTGGAGAGATCAGCAAATTTTAGAACTTATATTGGCTTTTGTGAAATAGGGATTTCAAAATACCTCTCCCAGCTGCCAAAGAAAGGTCTAACTTGGTTAGACCATATCTCCAACCCATTTCTTTTGGATTTGCACATAGGTTCTATTCAGTACGACACATACACCACTCCTAGTTCTTGTTTTTGTGGGACTGAAAACATGGGTCTGATGATAAGTCTTATGGTGATTGCTTTGCGGGGGGTGGTGGTGTTCATTTTTTCTGGCATCCTCAAATTTGAATCCAATGAAATGAAGATGTAGACTGGAGTGGGTTAAGCTCCGTGGCACTGTTCCTTCTTAGAGCAAGAGTAGTTTCCTTCTGCATGATTGAAATCATGCCTATATCATCCTCTTAATGTCTGTAGTACGGTGCTTAATGGCTTCATCAGGATATATTACTTTCCTTAGCACGGAGCTGCCAGCGAAACACAAATCATTTAGAGAGAGTAATTGTTAGAGAAGGACAGGGTTCAGGGGTTGAAGAATCACAGCTGAAAATAAGGAACTAGAAAAAAAGCGAAAGGGTTTGTGGAAATTAAGGAACAAGAAAAAATCAGTGAAAAACAGGCTGTTTTAGTTTCAAGAGGAGAAATACAGGCAAATGATTTTTTACTCTATTGATACAAATTTATAGGTAATTCTTAAACATTATCAGAAATCCTGCACATTTTACGTATTTTTTATTGTCTATATTGTCAGTTAAATATTATTGTTGTGATTAGAGATTTAGTCTACTTTGTATGCATCATTATCAGAATGGTGCTTTCATGAGAAAACAATAAACATTTAAAATTTGTAAAAAGAGAGCCAGAAATCTATGCAATATGTAGGAAAAATTCCTTATGAGATATAGCATTATTGGCATATAACATGGCAAGTTATACCCTAATGGAATCATTTCAATATTCTTTCTATATATCTAATCTGATTTGGGATATGTTAGTATTTTGTGAATATTTTCAGTGTACCTATGCCCTATTGATGACAGTTGTTCCACTTGTTTGTCATTTCCTTATAAAATCAACCCAAATTTGACAAGATGGGTGGGGGGGCTTGAATAAAAACAAAGACAAAGAATTTTTGGAATAATAAAACTGAAGCTTCCTGGGAGTGTTTTTTCTGAGAATGCATTTTCTGAGAATCTTCAGGCTGCTTTCCTTAGTTGAAGGTTTTAAGCAGCGACTTGACGAGAAAATCAGCTTGACATGTGCAGATACAATGTCATAGAGAATGGCTTTCATCAGAAGTAGAGGACAGACAAACTTGTTGATGGCAGAGCACCAGCGTCAGCCTAGTGTTGCACATCTCTGTGGATGGTGGCTTTAAAAGAACAGAGTAGCTAAATTGTGGAGTCCAGTTAGTCATGCTGGTTTGGGATAAAGGCTTTTCGAAGTTTTCTTTGCACAGTGAGTTCATGTCGAGAATCACCTGCTGCAAAGAAGTATGTGAAGCACTTGGAAATGTATAGCATTTTGGTGAACTTCTGTTTTGCTTTATATACAGAAGTCTAAATTTATGATGACTCTTTTAGTGGCAGTATACAGTGAAAGAGGGGAGGGTAGCAACTGTAGAAATCGAAACAATGATGGTCGAGGCAAAGAAAATAATAGTAATTAAGAGAGTAAACTCAGAAGTGATCATGGGGATGAAAGCCTCAGAAAATACTGTGAGGGCTTCACGATGAAGAAACAGACATCCGTAACTGTGAGACAGACTGGAACAAACATGGTTAATGTGAACTTTCAGAATTAATTATATTGATGTGTCTTAAAACACAAGGAGACAAACATTAGAAATAGGTAATCATCCCAGCAGTAGAGGTGCATACCTCTTATTCCCAGCCCTCAGGGGAAGGGTAGATGGAGGAGTCTCTGTGAATTTGAGGCAAGTGGTCCATAGAATAAGATTTATGGCAGGTGGGACTGCACAGAAACCCTGTTATAAAAAACAAAATAAAAAAAGAAAAAAATAAGTAATTAAATATCAGAATCATTCAACAAGTTTGGGGAGAGATGGCATGGGATTTATTTTGGGGGAGAATCAAGCATAGGTTGGAGTTGTAAAGAAATTTATTTAAAGGAAAGAGGATGGAAAATCATCCAGAGGAGATTATCAAAATGAAAAGCATATTAAAATAATGTGGACATTATATATATATATATATGCATATATATATATGTGTGTGTGTGTATTATGTAATAAAATGTTAAAATAGTGAAACAGTAGACATTTTCTGATGCTCTATCATACATATGCTCATGCTCCTTCAATCCAAATATCAATCATTTTATAGAAAGTGCTCAATAATTTATTTTACTCTTAAGAGGTTCCTGGCTAAGCTCAGATAAAAATTTGGCATATCACTTACCTACAAAATATTAGAATTGATATTTGCATATATACATACTGATTATAACGCCCTTGCTTATTGTTTTTAATATTGAAAATCAGACTGGATATTAGTAAATATACTGAAAGTCTAATAATTTTATATCTCTCATTTATGCTCTTTAAGTTCTTTTTTATCTGTACATTTTCAAATTAAATACAAGTCATGATAAAAATAAAATCTTTTCAACAATTCAACAGATTTATCTACTTGAGTGTCAGTTCAAAAAAATATTACAGACTGATCATTTATTTTTTTCTACCTCACTAATCTTTCGTTAGCTTTGGATTCTTGCAGACACTTTTCCACATAGATCATGAGAACAAACATGAGATTTTATTAGAAATATGCTGGGAAATGGTAATAAGGCTTGTAAATCTTCCTAAGACTTAATTGTGTATTCAAAAGAAGTGAAAATAGCAACATTACCTAATGGTGTTTAATACATATTTTATAATGTTCCTACTTTTATTATAAATGATTAATAGGTGACAATGAAATCTGTCTTGCTGTGTCTCTTAAAGGTATGACTTATATACAGTCCAACTTAATATTTCGCTGTTTTCATAACGTCTTGATGGCATTCACTATCTGATGCTTGCCATCAATTCTATAGTATCATAATGAATTATTTCTCCACAATTCTGTTTGCTGAAATTGTATAAATGGATCTATGTATAATATAAATATTATATTCCTTCTGTAGTAAAACGTGTTCATTTTAAATGTGTTTTCTAGAGAAAATCGTATGTTTTTAAAAGAATATGTTTTTCATTTGTGATGTTTTCATCCCTTAGATCCAGAAGCAGCGAGAGGAACATGCAAGGAATAACACAAAAAGGAGAGAGAGGGAAGAAAGCAAAAAATCTAACTCAAAAAGAATAAACATAATTCATTTGCTTATAGTGACTTTCTGCATTTACACAAAGATTATTACATGAAATAAAGGTTTCTGAGTATCATTAGTAGTACTCTTTCTTAGAGGGCTCTTTGTAAATGCAGGATAATTCAGGGATAGACTACTGAGGACATAAGAAGTCGCAACAGTTAAAGAGGCTGCTGTGACACAAATCATTTTCCAAGGAATGGTAAATGTTTCTGAAGTAAACAATTGAGAAAAAAATATACTCTCAATAAAAGGCAGATAGTCTAAGCAGAGAAGTCATGCACTCTTGGGAGAGACGTCTTTGAATAAAATGCTTATGAAGGTCTGCACCACATTGTCTGCAGCCCTCATAAAATGCAAGACAATGCTCTGCGAACAATTGCTCCTGAGACAAAGCTGGATTACAAATGATTCTCTAACTCAATCCAGCTGTGATTTTCACATTGTTCCTCACAAAGTGTGCAAGTTTAAAATAAGAAGTACTTTGCAAAGTTTACAGCTTGGTTAGTTGTTTAGCTGCGGCATTACCAACCTGAGTACACTGACATTTTCTGACCCCGGATTTCTGCTTTATTTACAATTAATTTTTAAAATGCGTGCGTCAGCATCATCACACGAAGTTTTCTTTCTATTATATAATGGATACTGAGTCCTGAGCCATAATAGAGGACTGTTACTAAAATTTTGGTATCACACAAACTTGGTTGAAGTCCTTCTTTGAAAAAACATAGTCTGATTTTAGAAAGAGTATTGAATTGGGACTTGTTTAAATCTACAACATAACCTAATTTAGATGAAACAGTGAATAAGAAAGCTCTATCTCAGTCTTAGGAGGTTAAGGTCTTTTAGGAGAGGTATAAAAAATAAACATTAATAAAAAGATGAGGTCAGTCGAAGTCATAGAGATAGAGAACAGGTGATGTGTCACCATGAGTTGGGATAGGATGCACATGATGGAGAAATGGGTAGGACTCCAAGCAGGTGTCATGAGGTATGTGCTTGAGGTGAACAAAGGGATGTGTGTCTTGAGAACAGTTGCATGAGCTCCCCATGCAATAAAAGAGCATATACTTCTCACACTGTTTCAAATATCATGGTGTTTGATGTGTCTTATTTTTTTTGTTTTACTTTGCCACAGTGTCTCATGCAATCATGCTGTCGTCATGCTTGCTTTGTAGCTGAAGATGATCTTGGACGTTGGATTGTTCTATATCTGCTTCTCAATTGGTAGGATAAGAAATTTGTCCCATCACATATGGCTTTATGAGTTGTGCTGGGAAGAAAACCTGGTTTAATGTATGCTAGGCCAGTACGTTCTTATGAACTAAGTCTGAACATGAGTTAGGCTCCTTCAATCATTGTGCCTCTACATATTTTCTTTTGTAGCTGAATGTTATAGGAAGTCTCCTTATTTTAGTTCATATTTTGTGTTTTGAGTTATCATCATTACTTGGCTGTATGATTCTCAAAAAATAGTTAAAAGTACTTTACTTCCAGCATCCTCTATTCTGAAATCTTTCATTTCTCATTGAAACTGTGTTATTGAAGAATCAAGTGGCAGATATTAATACGATGTGAAGGGAAGAACAATTTAAAGGACCAGATGGTATGGAACTCACAACCAACTTTACTGCCATGTGAAAAGATAGAAATGGATGTATTTGTGTCTGCAATATTTGTTTTAGAAAACAAGAGAAAATAAATGCTGTTGTAATTTACAAAAACAAAATCAGCACATGAGAGAAAGATGCCAGGCAACAGAACTCAGGTTGAGAAAATTTTTTATTGGGGGATAGTGAATGGGAAAAGAGAGGAGAGAAGGTGGGACCTGCCTCTGGGGACAAGAGTTGCAGAAGAGAGGAGAGAGACAAAGACGGACAGAGAGACAGGCAGAGAAGAAGAAAGTGAAAGAGAAAGGAAGAGACAGACAGAGAAAGATAGAGAGAGAGGTAGGGCCCTCAGATACCTGAGGTCTTGAAGTTTCAGTGTGACATCTAGTTTGTCAAATGTTCTCCCAATGGGAACAGAGGCAAGGTGGGAAGAAACAAGTTTAACTCATCAGTAACTTCTGGATGGACTTGATGGAAAATTAATGGGGCAGATACTTAGGCAAGTCTTTCAGCACAATTAAAAATCTGAAAATTTGGTGATTTACAATTTAAATAATAACTAAAGCATGCTAAACTCTCAATTTTCAAGTCATTTTTTAGAATCAGAACACTATAAATCGAAGAATGATGATTTCCCTCTTACAATGACCAGAGGACTGGATTATACACCAAGAGTTAGGTGTCTGCTTTTCTAGCATAGTGACAAACTGCCTATGAACTGATCCATAAGATTGCTTCTGTGTAACAACCAGAAGGGCAATCTAAAGAAGAGTGTAATGAATGACCCTGAGCATAGTGCTCTTAGAGAGTTCATTTAGCCTCCAAATCTGCTCCCAGTCATTAACTAATTTCTTGTGTTGTATAATGAAAATATTCCCAGCAACTTGAAAATCCCCACCTTGGTCTTCTCTGTGAAGTATGATAATGATAGGACTCATCAATTTAAGGATTAGAGGACACATTCAACCGCAGATACTACAGAAACAATGTAATCTCTATTATCTCTCCCCTCAATTGAATATCGTATCTCAATACAGAAAACAAATTAGGACTTAAAACTAATATATGTTTAATAAAGTATTATCAGCTGTACAAATTATTTGAGACTTACTTTCAGTGGTTGATTAAACTAGCATCCTTAGTATGCTAGTATCCTCAATTATCTGAATATTGACCAAAAATGTTTTCATTTTTCCTAATCTAATAAGCTTAGAACTTTGCTCCTGTTTCTATCAATAGAATCATGGCAAGCTAAAATATGATGGTAGGTTGAAACTCTCTATATATAGTATGTCATGTACAATTTTGGAGACACAGTGAAATGATTTTATGGTAGAGAGTCAGTCAGCCTTATGCAAATGAAGAGGTCTAGCAGTTTTGTAAAGAGATTTGTAGTCAATAATCTAGGTCATATCAGAATACCTGGTGCAAAAAGAGAAACATCATGCTGACCAGTGGCTTCCTAGCTAAGAAAATCGAACAATGTTCAGTAGATTCAATGAGAAAAAATTGTTGATTTTAAAGCTACCATTTTTGTGTGGAAGGCAGATTATGAGGAAATTATGTAACTAGCCTAATATATAGGCTTTTAAATTATTAACTATTTAGTCTTGCATAAACATATTTTTCTAATATATGTGCTTTTCATAGCTTTGTCAGAATTGACATGGTTGTTATAGGGACTTTACTTTTTGATCCTCTATTAGTGTTTATTATTATACATGTTTTTCTTTTTTATTTTAAATTTATTTATTAAGGATTTCTGCCTCCTCCCCGCCACTGCCTCCCATTTCCCTCCCCCTCCCCCGATCAAGTCCCCCTCCCTCATCAGCTCGAAGAGCAATCAGGGTTCCCTGACCTGTGGTAAGTCCAGGGACCGCCCACCTTCATCCAGGTCTAGTAAGGTGAAAATCCAAACTGCCTAGGCTCCCCCAAAGCCAGTACGTGCAGTAGGATCAAAAACCCACTGCGATTGTTCTTGAGTTCTCAGTAGTCCTCATTGTCCGCTATGTTCAGCTAGTCCGGATTTATCTCATGCTTTTTCAGACCCAGGCCAGCTGGCCTTGGTGAGTTCCAGATAGAACATCTCCATTGTCTCAATGTGTGGGTGCACCCCTCGCGGTCCTGAGTTCCTTGCTCGTGATCCCTCTCCTTCTGCTCCTGATTTGGACCTTGAGATTTCTATCCGGTGCTCCAATGTGGGTCTCTGTCTCTGTCTCCTTTCATCGCCTGATGAAGGTTAATATTCAGGAGGATGCCTATATGTTTGTCTTTGGATTCACCTTCTTATTTAGCTTCTCTAGGATCGCAAATTATAAGCTCAATGTCCTTTATTTATGGCTAGAAACCAAATATGAGTGAGTACATCCCATGTGGCTCTGTAATGTAATTTGAGATGATGAGAAGACATCATGATTCCCTCTGAGTTGTACTTTTGACTAAGGCTTGCTTTGGCTACTCAGGACACTTTGTGATTTCATATAAATTTGAATATTGCCTTTTTCCTAGTATTTGAACATACTTACTGGTATTTTGATAGGGATTGTTTCAAATATGTAGATTGATTTTGATGTTTAGCCATTTTACAATGATAAATTTTGAAAGTTTATTAACTTGAGAGTGCTTCTCACATCATTATCTTATAAACTTTCACTGTAGCGATTCATTAGTCACTTGGTTAGACTTATACCTATGTATTTAATGATTTTTTGTAAGATTTTATGAATGGGATATTTTTTCTGATTTGTTTCTCTACAAGATAGTTATTGGTGTTTAAAAGAATGGCTAGAAATTTCAAGATGCCATTATATTTTACCACTGAGTAATACTCCATTATATAAATATACCATATTTTCTTGATCCATTCTTTGGATGAGGGGCACCTAGGATGTATCCAGGTGCTGGAAATTACAAATAATGCTGCTATAAACATAGTTTAACATATATTCTTATGGAATGATTGAGCATCCTTTGGGTATATACCCAATAGTGGTATTGTTGGGTCTTGAGGTAGATTGTTTCTTATTTTCTGAAAAATCGTCATACTGATTTCCAAAGTGGCTGTACAAGTTTGCACTATCCCTAGCAATGGAGGAGCATTTCCATTGCCCCATTCCCTCTCCAGCATAAATTGCTATCACTTGCCATGCACCGTGGCCCCTGTCTGTGCTCTATGAGCTAGAACCCAGTTCACGAGCTTCGGGCAAGGGGCTGGAGTTTGAGAATCCACACACACAGACCAACACACAGACCTTCCAACACTGGTACCAAAAAGGCCCTCTTTAATAGCACCTTGGAGGCATAAATACCCTGCAGTCAATGGCCAACAGGTGAACATCCCATCCTCTGATCCTCTAGGCAAAGCACAGCTTTTAGTCACTTCAATTAGAAGGCTATAGACAGGGAAGAGCAGATGAAGGCCAGGACTTAATTGATCCCAACAATCAGTGTTTTTAATCTTGGTCATTCTGACAGGCATAAGATGAAATCTTAATATCTTTAATTTGCATTTCTCTGATGGTTAAGGACATTGAGAATTTTCTAAGCATCTTTCAGCCATTTGAGATCCTTCTGTTAAGAGTCCTTTGTTTAGGTCTGTATTTTATTTTTTATTGGATTATTTGTTCATTGGATGTCAACTTGAATTCTTTGTATATTTTGGAGAACAATCCTCTGCAGTCTAATGGATGGGTCTAGGAAAAAAAAAACATATTGAGTGAGGTAACACAGATCCAGAAAGGCAAATATAATATGCGCTCACTCATAAGTGGCTTCTAGATATAAAGAAAAACCAATTTATAGTCTACAACCCCTGACAACTTAGACAACAAAGAGGACCCCAAAGAGACATACATGGATCTACACAGGAAGGAGAAAAAGACAAGATCTCCTGAGTAAATGTGGGATAAGAGGGTCACAGAAGGGGATAAAAGTGAAGGAGGAGGGAGAGAGGAGAGTAAAAAAAAATGTATAGCTCAATAAAAACAATAGAAAAAATAAATAAAATGTAAACTTCATTGTTAAAATAAAAAGAATGGCTGATCTTCGTGTCGGTTTGTATCATGTTATACAAAAAGTGTGTATAAATTCTAAGAGTTTCCTGGTGGGAAATTACAAATATAGATTCACATCATTTGAAAATAGTAATTTCCTTTATTCTCTTTCTATCTGTATCCCTTTTATGTCTTTATCTTGTTAGGGCTTTAGTTAATACTTCAAACAAAAGGCTGAATAATACTTTACTAGACACCCTTGATATATTCCAGATTTCAGAAGAAAGGATTTTGAATTTTCTCCTTTTAGTAAATGTCAGCTCTATGTCGAATATATCCTTATTTTATTCAAGTATGTCCCTTCTATTTTTAAATTTATTTAGAGCTTTTATTGCGAAAATGTGCTGAAAATTGTCAAAGGCTTCTTGTGCATTGATTGGGGTTATCGTGTGATGTTTTTCTTAGATCTATTTATATGCTAAACTTACCTTATTGATTTGTGTATGTTGAATCACCTTTTATCCTTCTCCCTCAAATGAAATTAACTTGATCATGACCTCAATGGGTTATTGAATACAATTTACAGGCATATTATTAAGATTTTTCAATCAAGGAAATTGGTTTAGAGTTGAGTTCCTTTCTTGTGTGTATATCTGGCATTGGTATCCATGTAATGCTAAATTTCTAAAATGAGTTTGGTTTTATTTCTTCCCTTTCTAATTTATGAAACAATTCAAGAACCATTATGGTAAGTTTATCAGAACTCAGCAGTGACTCCATCTTGTTCTGCACTTTTTCTTGGTGCATACTCTATTGATAGAATGAAGCCCATTCCCAGTCAGGAAGGGTGACGTTTTCTCTTCTGTACTTCTAAGCCCGAGCCCTTCTCCTATGTGCAGTCTTCCTGCCATCCCTACCCAGCACTTGACCTCTCTGCAGTTGACTCACCAGGCCTTTCTTCACACAAAGACTGGGGCAGCTGAGGATCCGTGAGGCCTTCAACCCAAGAACTCTTAAGATGGATTAGCTTTTATCAATATACACTCTCAAAATGGTGCCGAAAAATGAATGCAATCTAACAAAATGGCATCTTTCTGCAGCGCACTACTTTTTGAAAGGATCATCCTCTCCCCAACGCCTGTAACTTTGTATTTGCGGCTTGTGATAGTTGTGGGCTTGACCTAGAGTATACAGTGTTTGTCTGACTTACCCCTTGGAAGCAGATTCCCACATTTTCCTGTCCTGTCTGAAAACTATGGATCTGTGTCTGTCCTTTTGTTCTCTTCTCTGAGTTGTGTCGTAGTTTCTGTGTATGTCCATTATTCTTTCATTATTCTTTCATTTTTCTTTTAGATTTCTGAAGTTCTTTATCAAATTTTCTTTTGGGGATGCAGTCTCCTTGCTTTCACTTGGACTCTCTCAATCACATGCTCACACTGAGTCAGCCTGTTTTCTGCCATCTTACCTAGTATCTTAAGCATGAAGGTCAAGTTGATTTGCCAGTTAGATTACACAATTTATCAGAATCACTACTTCTAGTGTATTGGAATCGTGCCCTAAACCCATGTTGTACTTCAACAAGAGAGTACACACAAAAAAATACACAACACCTAGAATGTGATGTAAGTTGTGAGTTTACTTCATTTTCAGAAGCAAATTTCTGATTGCTACTTAGCAGTGATTAGCAGTTTTGTGCAAATACCAAATTGATTTGCGACCCAAGCTTCCCACCATGAATGGTAGTTGCAATTTATTGATAAAGTTATGCCTGCCTTTTAGAAGTTCATCCTCGAGTGAAAACTGTTGTGCCCAAGTAACAACTCATCTCCATTTGAGAGTCTTACTTTGTGTTTATTGTTCAAGCACTTTATCCACCTTACCACTGAAGCATTCATACATTGCTAAGTAGCAATTAGAAATATATGTGTGTGTATGTATACATATATATTCCATATATACGGACATAAAATATCCATTTAAAGATACATAAAAGATCCATTTCTGTATGAATGGTGTGTGAGTTCATGTTGTGGGCATACGTAGTATATGCATGTGTGTGTGTATGTGTGTGTTAGTGATAGTGGACAATGGGAAGGCCAAGGGAAAAAGTTGGATAGCTACTATATCACTCACTGCTTTATTCTCTTGAGTCAGGTATCTTGCTGAACCTTGAAATGGGCTGGCAGACTAATGACCTGTTATTTTCCTCAGTCTACATCTCTGGCTTTATTGCATTGTTTGACTAAGAGAAGATTGCAGAAGTTCCAAACACTCTGCTAATGTAGATAAACTCGGACTATGTAACACATCAGACAAGATGAAAATTTTCCTCACCTGTAGTAAAATATTTAATCCAACAGAATCCGCTAAACCAAACAAAAGAAAGAAATGAAGGAAGAAAGAAAGAAAAAAAGGAAAAAAGAAAAAAAGATATGTGTGGTGTACTAATGATTCATAACATTCCCACTTATTGCTACTTATATACTTTTATTTATTACTCTGGATTGGGTTTGCTCCTTATGAATGAGAGCAATACTCATCACTTACTACGTGCTTTGATTATTGGAAAAGTTTAGAGCAGGAACAGAAAAGAGTGGGAAAGAAGTGTCTGAATACTTCTTTTTCAAAGCTTGTATCTACCTGTCTGCCTTTTTCTATGGAAGATTTTCCACATGTACAGTTCTAGTGATAGTTCCATCTCCTCTCCTCCTGGGAATAAAGGTTAGTGTCTGCTTTTTGGTGATGCAACTCTGCTTAAATATTCTCAGAATAATATTTTACAGATGCTACAAATTATCATTTGTGAGTACCTTTGCCCTGTTGATGCTTCATTGAAGCAAAATAGAAGGCCTTGTCCCTGGGATGCATAGATGGTCATCATAGAAAAATGCTGACCATAGAAAGAAAGTGAAGAAATTATGCATGTTAATCAAGGCAGACAGCAGTGTGCCAAATTAAGTTAGGAGACACAAAAAAACAGGAGAATATTAAAATGTGGAGCTAACTTACATGGCACTAGATTCAAAACAGTCTGCCTAACCATCCCTTGTTTTCAGTCAGGAGGAAACCTGATAGAGCAGATTCCAGTTGTTACCAGGTAGGAAGGGGCACACTTGAAAATCCATATTGTATGTGGAAAACTGCAGATGCTTTGAAAGAAAATCAGATACGGGTTTTCTGATGCTCAGTATCCTTTCTCAAGGCAACACATCAGTGGGCAGTTTCTCAACTCTGTTTTTGATCTGCTTATGAAGTATAAATTTCTTTTTCCTGTCTGAGACATTTCTTACAAGTTAAATTTTGTCTCTCCTCCTTTTTTGCTATATGTAGTTTTAGAAGATTTAGACACGTGAGATAGGGGCCATTGAATGGTTTTTAAAATCATCTGATCACCTAAGCAACTTAGGTTATAGATAGACATAACTTTCATTTAATGTTGTTGCCTTTTCATATTTGATGACATTTTTATAAAATTTTAATATAGTACCCTGTAGTAATAGGAGTGGCGGGGCTGTGTTCCCAGCACACCAGCTGCCTGGCTGGCTCTAGCTTATGCCCCGAAATAATTACACGGACACTGTATTCTTTTAAACACTGCTTGGCCCATTTCTATCTAGCCTCTTCTAGGCTAATTCTCACATATTAATTTAGCCCATCTCTAATCATCTGTGTTGCACCCCAAGGTACGCTTACCGGGAAGATTCTAGCCTACGTCCATCCTGGGTTGGAGCTGAATTGCGTCTGCCCAGGAGAGCAGAGGAGGGCGTGGTCCATCATACCATATCGGAATAGAAGAAATGAACAGGGTCTCATCCTCTGTGAAAACAAAATAAGAAACTCCTTTCCAAAGCATCATGTCCTTAGATCCAAATTTCAAAGTCAAGGCATTTTCAAAGTATCTATGTTGGATTAGTTCAGCAGCATTTATAAACAAATATCTTTTAGCAGCTGTTGCTCTTTCCTCAGCATTCAAATAATTCAAAGAGAGCATAATAGCATACAGTATCAAAATTCTCTGTTTATTTTCCACCTTTGTACGGCTTTATTTTAACTCTATTTCGTTTATTTTTACTTTTAACTTTTTGCTTTTTGAGACAGGTTCTCTGTATCTTTGACCTAGAATAACTCTGTAGACCAGGCTGTCCTTGAACTCTCAGAGATCCACCTGTCTCTGCCTCACAGGCATTGGGATTAAAGGTGTATGCTACTACACCTTGAACTCACAGAGATCTGTTTGCCTCTGCCTTCTAGGCACTGGGATTAAAGGCGTGTGCTACCACACTTTGAAGTCACAGAGGTCAATTTCCCTCTGCCTCCCAAGTGTTGGGATTAAAGGTGTGTGCTACCACACACAACAACTCTCTTGCTTTTTGTTTTGTTTTGTTTTTTACTTTAAGAACTTCAACTTTTAGTCTGCATATATTTTTAAGGCACTGTAAATCATTTAAAATTTTTCTTTGTCTTTGACGCTGTCTTTACTGTATCTCTGTTTTTCTGACCACATAGTCTTTAATGTACCAAGCAATATCAGTAGGACTAAAGCCGGCTAGATGTAGCCCATTCCTTAGCTTTCCAGCCTCATGGCTGAGGTTCTGGCTGTAGCCGTGTTTACTGCCACAACTCTATGGCATTTCAAGGTTCCTGCCAGCAAGGAAGTTGCAGCATTATGTCCACAGACAACACACAAATCCTCTCTCTGTAGTCGGCCCTCCTGCCTCAAACAGTCAGAGTTTGCCCTGGCAGGATGGCCCAGAAAGCCGGCATTTTTAAACGGCGCAGCTTTTTCCTGCTACGGCTGAAAACCGAAAAGCATGCGTTCAGCTTTTCATCAACACTGTTTAAGTATTTTGTGGCAGGACCTCTTAATGAGCTGCAGGGTTTTGCAGCTAAAGCTGAGTCAGGAAGCCTCTCTTAGATGAGAGTGCTTGCTTGCCTCTAGCAAGCAGAGTAGACCCAAGAAATTGCCACAAGAAACATGCTTTACTCTATTCTCTTCCAAGCTTTCTCAGGCTTTCTGTGGACTCAGTTAGCCACACGTCTGGGTGCCAGTACCCTCTGTTAGCAATATAGAAATACATATTTTATATATCATTTTTGTTTTAGGTTTTTTTTTTTTTCGAGGCAGGTTTCTCTTTAGCTTTGAAGCCTGTCCTGGAACTAGCTCTTGCAGACCAAGCTGGCTTCAAACTCACAGAGATCTACCTCCTCTACCTGCCTCTACCTCCCAAGTGCTGATATTAAAGGCATGCATCACCACTGTCTGGCATATTTTATATATCATATATAAAAGGTTTTACATTTATTTTTCTGTACTAAAATTTCCTTTAGTTTCAATGCCAGGTAGCAACATCTTCACAGGTAAATATTTGGATCTTGGAAATATTATACTGAGTGAAGTAACCCAGTTTCAGAAAAACAAGCACCATATTTTCTCTTTTTCCTGTGGAACATAGATTAAAACATTTAGACATAATAGTATAAACTGGAATAATTATAGAAGTCAAAAAGAGTAGAAAGGGGACATTGGTGGAGGGTGGAGAGAATAATATCTGGATAGAGAGATAGCAGGTGCAGGTAATATGAAATGGCAAAGAGAAATTAGTATGTCTTAAGTAGGTACCTGAAGGTAGTGTAATACAGAAAGAGATAGGAAAACAAAATTAAGGATGTTGAGAAAAGTCATGGGGAATGTTATTATTCCATAATATTCCTTAAGAATGCACAAACACACACACACACACACACTCGCACCCACATACAGACTCACTCACATTTATACATGCACATATGCATGCATGTTTCACATGTGTTAAATTATTTGAAATTCTGAGAAAATATGCCCCCATGAGCATAGACTATTTAACAATGATCCCCAAACAGAGGATACATTTCTTAAAGGTCAAGAGGTTCCAAGATATACCCAAAACAATATAGACTTTTGTCATTGCTCTGTTTTGACTGCCACAATATCAGGATAAGACCCACAGTTCCTTAAAGAAATTGAAAAGAATATATACGATGAATTATTAGAGTAATGTACAGGCTGGGGTCCAAGCAGGCCAATATGGCTATCTATGGGTAAAAAGGTCAAGGATCTTGGAGTTTTTCCTTGAAACAAGCTGGACATCCCAGAGTTCTCAATCTGGTAGTGGAGACCCAAGGGAGGTTTAGAGAGTTTAAAGTCTTCAGTCTGTGTTAAATTCTTAAAAAGTAGGGGAGTGAATCTGGGACCTCTGTGGGAGTAGGCAGGAACCAGCTATCTCTGCGGATCCAGCCATGAGTCTGGGACATCAGAGGGAGTAGGCTTGAGCAAGGACCTCTATGGGTTTGGGCATTGATCTGGAACATCAAAGAAAATAGGAAGGAACAAGAAACCTCTGCAGGTCTGAGCATGAGTCTGGGACCTCCGAGGGAGTAAGCATGAACCAGATCCTCTGCGGATTCCTACCTGATTTTAGGAACTCCAAGGGTTGATCAGAGCCAGAGACCTTTGCAGTACCAACCCCAAGCCAGGGAACTCTGCAGGAGCAGATCCAGACCAAGAAAGATAAGATGTGACAGCTGTGTAGATTGATCTATTTGTGGGGCTTCTAACATTGGTATCG
The DNA here is from genome assembly GCF_018167655.1 of Microtus oregoni. Lineage (NCBI taxonomy): Eukaryota > Metazoa > Chordata > Mammalia > Rodentia > Cricetidae > Microtus > Microtus oregoni. Next base: position 39,200 of record NW_024543084.1, read on the forward strand.
GGATCTGTCCCCAATGCTTGAGCTGTTTTATTTATTTATTTATTTATTTATTTATTTATTTATTTATTTATTTATTTTTAGGAACCTATTTCCCATACTGGGCTGCCTCACAGAGTCTTAAAACAAACGAAGGAGCTTAATTTTACTTCAACTTGATACGTCATCCTTTTGCCCGTGGAATTAATGACCCTTTCTGAACAGAAACAGAGGAGGAATGGATAGCAGAGGCAGATGGGTGGTGGGGGGTGGGAATGGTAGAGGAGGGATGGGTAACTGCAGTTGGGATGCAAAATAATTGAAAAAATTAATTAAAAAAAGATGGTCTGCTATACTATAGATCCTCAGTGTTTGGTATACCTTTTCTAAACATATTAGTCATTGGCATTGGTCATATCCTTCTTCAAGCTTTGCCCATGTTTATTAGACAAGTAAGATATTTTTTACTATTTATAATTATTATCAATTAACTAGTACCATCACCCCGATGAGACTTAGAATAGCCTCTGAAAAGAATCATGTTATCTGAATGTGAAGGTCAGTTTGGAAAAAGAAAATGGGTTCATGCATCTGAATTTCACAATATCCTCCAATCTTCTCAGCTGTTAGCATATATGCATACTTGTTGTATATGTATGTCTACTTGCATGCATATGTATATAGATGTACATAAATGCATAACTAGCTAATTTGTGTATTTTGGATAAATGTAAAATTATCAGGTATCATTTTTTAAGATATCACTGGAAGTCCAAAACTGTGAGTCTATTTCTACCTTGTCTGAAGATCAGAGAGTTTCAGTTGTTCAAAGTTGTTGCCATTATACCCTGACCAAAGGTCAGAGAATAAATTGGAAATTACTTCTGTTACTTCAAGATTATTATCTGTTTCTACGTCAAACAAAGGTGCCACCTAGATTTAGATCAGAGAGTTCTGCTCTTTCGTGGTTATTGACAACAGGAGTGGCTAATATCTAGACCTTGTATTTCAGGAATGGAAAAGTAGATATGTTTCTAACCCAATCACAAATCTAAGGATCCTAATAAGTTCCTACTCCCTTAGGGAGGTAATAATGAATTCCACCCAGGGAGCATTTTGGTCTAGGGTTACTTGTCTTATTCTAGCAACAGAATGTTTAATTAAGAATGTTTAGATAAGGTAGCCTGCAAACTTCAACTGGTATGTTCATTTCCTTGTATCATTTTAATGCTTTTTTTTTTTTGTCTTTCCCCTGCCATTTCAGATAGGGGTATTTTAAGCAGGCAGAAATTTTTAACATGGGTGATTTTAGTATCCACTGAAACTCCGTCCTGGCACTCTCCTATGCTTCTGTTTTATTATTTTATTTTGTGCTTTCATATGCTTTACTAGCTTTTCTAATCTCCATGGCTCTACCCTGGTAAGTGGTATCCTTGTTGAAGCTTGTCCCTGACAAATATCCTAACTCTGAATAGTTAAAATGTAAAATATAAGTAAAGTATTAAAGGATTGAGGAAACATTATAATGAAGGAAATAGAGAATGACATATTTGAAATAAAAAAATCAAAATACGCTATAAAGAATAGAAACTATGATATAATTATTTCATTTATCCTCTTCCTTTTCCTTTCTTGACTTCTAGTACCCACTTGTAGTTTTTCATGTTCTTTTTCTTTAATCTTGTGCTTATATGCACACACACACACCTATGTAATTGCAACCTGCACTTTCTGAATAATGATACTTATATGTGATGACTTCAGGATTGACTAAAATTATATTTTAAATACATATTCTTTAATTCCTTACAAATTCAGATATAATTTAAATTGTGATTTTAAAAACTATGTAAGTAAAGTCTACATGGTGAAAGTTGAATGGTCTCTAACATTACTTACAGACTTCGTATATATACTAAGCAGGTAAGTTTCTCACTTCCATGAAGTAACTGAACATAGGGTTAATCAAAGTTATCTGCAAAGATTCTTATCATCCTTTCTAGTTCTCATTTTTCCTAATTAATTTAAAACTGAGTGAACTCAGTACAGTGTTCCAGTGTGGGTCTCTGTCTCTATCTCCATCCATCACCAGATGAAGGTTCTATGATGATATGCAAGATATTTGTCAGTATTGCTATAGGATAGGGTCATTTCAGGTTCCCTATCCTCAGCTGCCCAAGGAACTAACTGGGAACCTCGGCTTGGGCATCTGGGAGCCACTCTAGTTTCAAGTCTCTTGCCAACCCTAAGGTGGCTCCCTTAACTAAGAATTGTGCTTCCGTGCTCCCCTATCCAACCTTCCTTTATCCCAATACTCCTTTTTCCCCAAGTTCCCCCCATCCTCCCCTTCTCCCTTTTCTCTCCATCTCCCCTTACCCCATCCCACCCCACCCCCAAGATCCCAATTTTCTCCCAGGCAATTTTGTCTACTTCCCATAGCCAAGAGGACAACTATATGTTTTTCCTTGGGTTCACCTTCTTACTTAGCTTCTTTGGGATCACCAATTGTAGACTCCGTGACCCTTGTTTATGGCTAGAAACCAATTATGAGTGAGTACATCCCATATGGACTGAGCTCCCAAGGTCCCAATGAGGAGAAGAAGGAGGTAGAACATGAGCAAAGAAGACGGGACCACGAGGGGTGCACCCACCCACTGAGACAGTGGAGCTGATCTATTGGGAGCTCATCAAGGCCAGCTGGACTGTGACTGAAAAAGCATGGGATAAAACTGGACTCTCTGAACATGGCAAACAATGAGGGCCGATGAGAAGCCAAGGACAATGGCACGGAGTTTTGAACCTACGTAATGTGCTGGCTTTGTGGGAGCCTAGCCAGTTTGGATGTTCACCTTCCTAGAAATGGATGGAGAGGGGAGGACCTAGGACTTACCACAGGGCAGGGAACCCTGACTGCTCTTTGGACTGGAGAGGGAGGGGGAGAGGAGTGGGGGGAGGGGGAGAAGGGTGGAAGGAGGGGGAGAAGGGTGGGAGGAGGGGGAGGGAAATGGGAGGCTGGGAGGAGGTGGAAACTTTTTTTTTCTCCTTTTCTCAATAAAAAAATGGAAAAAAAAGAAAAAAAAGAAATTAAAATAAAAAAAATAAAACTGAGTGAAGCTGGAGAACCCTATTTGCGAAGTGTATCTTTATTAAATAGAAAAGTTTTAGGTGTAAAACATGTGGGTCATCAAGTTTTCTTCTGTCAGCATGAGATATAAGTAAGCAGGTATTGAGGGAGAAACAATGGCCTTCCGAAAGAAGACTTCCCAGCTAACCAAGTGAGAGGTGAAGCTGCATAACTGAGATGCCCTGGCACATCTCAGGTTGAGAGGAAAATGACTTAATGGAGTAACTCCAATGCCACCAACTGCTTCCTCAAAGTGCAACAAAACTCTTAGTTCCTAATTTTTCTCATCTCATGTTTGTTTTTATTTATTTGTACCGATATCAATATCCAATCTCTTAATGAGTCTTTAGTCCCACATAATAACTTTGATATTAGACTCCATGAAATGCAAAATTTAAGGGAGAGGAAAATCTGTTCGTCTTCGTGACTGTATCTTCAGGCACTATAGCAAAGCTGGCCCACAGCAGGCATGCAATATTTATTACATAGATTCAGAAGGCAGAAATTATATTTTAGCAATATTGCGCTGTGTCTCCCAGGTGTACTACTATACTTCTTCCTTTGCCAGGTAGTAGTAAGTACTCAGTTAATAATTGATGATTAAATGGATGAGGAAACTTTCTTTCCTGTGTGCGCCATCTACCAACTTGTCTTCCATACTTACTCATTCATTATTCATGTATTCATTCAACAAATATTAATTGAATAATTTCTGTTCCCAAGTTCTATTCTATTTCAAAAACAGAGATCTTTACTCTCTACATGAGGGTAACTGAGTACTTATAAAGATAAGAATCCATTCCACTGTTAATGGGCATTGATGCTGGTTTTGCAATGGCTATTTTGAATAGTGCCACAGTCAAAATGGGGATCTTTGTAATGATATTGTCTAGGGAAGCCTTATTCAATCACAAATTTAATTGTCTCTGCAGGAAAATATGTGGGAATGATCACCATCTGAAGGGAGCCATGCCAGAATCAGAAAGACAAATATGACATGTCCAGTTTCCTCCTTATAGATTCTGAGATATTAAAATAACAAAACTTAGAAGTGGAACAATTTTAAAAGAGAGAAAAGGGATAAAAGGTGACAGGAAATAGGAGTGCAAAGAGTGTAAAGAGGTAAACATGGTTAGAGTACATAATACACGTAATTTTAAAATTGAGAAGATAATTTTAGTCAATTGTGTGTTATAAAATAAAAATCCTAAAATTTTCTTAAGTGATTTCCTGATGGTTGTGGACAACCTGAAAGAGTAAGATTGAACATTTATCAATATAAGTCACAAAGATAATTTCTTCTTTCTTTTAATTTAAATTTGAGCCCGTGTTTCCATATTTGAATTGTTCCTCAGATATCCTGCATGCCAGAATCCTCAGTGAAAATTTTTAGGTTCTTTTACAACAAAAGCATTTATTACATGGTGAAACATTTGTTTATATGATTGAACACAATATAGTATTTTTTCTTTCTTTTTAAAGCAATAGTAAATTTATATATAAAATAGGTATATATGCAGTAATAAGTATTACTAGAGATTATGTGTCCTTTAGTATAGTTGTATCTGTCATGACATGTTTAAAAATTGCAGAATCACAGCCAAGTTGCTGAAAATGAAATTTTTTGTTTCATTTACAATTACTTAATTATCATAGGTACTTCCGTGTACTTGCAGGCGTATGAATCTAGATACATGTAATAATAACACCTCCCTGATCCTTCCTCTTCCTTTGTTCTTCCATTCTTCATCTTTCCTTCTGTCATCAATGATTTCATTAAGAAGCACATATCAAGCAGTTTGTCATGTAACTGTTTCCTCTCTTTCTTATCAAAATAAATTTGTATGTACTGCAGTATTTAGAAGATAAAAGCATATGCAAGTGATAATAAAAGTTGTATAGTGTGAGAAAAGTGCAAGAGGCAGTTATCATTTATTAAGATAGTTTTGACAGTTAAAGATTACTTTTAATTATTAGCCAGATTCATCTGTTTAGAATAGTAAATACATGCTCTGTTCTGGCATTTGAATTACCCAGATAGCATACTTTCAAATGTCGCAAAATTGCATGTATAATTCTGACTTCGTATTACATTAGATCTGGTAATGAATATCATGGAAATATGCTGTAATAAATGGCATAGGGTGCTACTCATGTTACAAGCCACGTGTTTATCAGTTGCCTGGTGTTATCACTTTTTAATGATTTATCAGGTGTTCTAAAAGACCATGCAATTATTCTTGCAAGGGTCCATGAAATTGGCCTGAAAAAAAAATCTAACTGATCATTAAATTGAAAAGCAACCTCAAAGCCTTTAAAAATAAATCTATCATATAGAATTAAAACACTAAACTGTGAATGGCAGTAACTAGTACAGAAAGTTTGAAAAGCATTTCCCATAAATCACTGTGAACCTCCTGCCTCAGCATCCTGGGGCTACGACTGCATCCATGTGTGACAAATCCTTTTAACAAGGAGCAATTTTGATGCCTTAATTTTGACTTAGCTGGAAGTATTTGGGTAGTGACTTAGGCTTACTGCCTTTTTCAAGTTTCAGTCCACTTTTGACTTTTCAATCAGTCTTCTTTCTTTTGCATTAATATTGTATCATCTGTGATACATGTGTTTGCTCTAACCCACTGTTTCATTTTTTTCCAAATGGTGTTTAACCACTATGAGGAAAGGGTTGTCTAATTGTCAATGTGTAGAAGAGAATTTGTCTGCTTCAGAACTCATGGGTTATGGGGCCAGAAAATTCTTAATAAAAAGTACTTTTTTGAGTACTTCAGTACTTAACAACATACATGCCCTATATCTGCTAGGTCCTATTAGTGCCCCAATTCTGACAAACAAAAAATGTTCCTAGATATTGTCATATATCATTTGACAGTGAGCAAGAGAAAAACTGAAACCTACTGGGCTAGATTATTTCCAATGTATCCTCATTATTAAAAAAATATGTAAAATCAGCTTAAATTTGTTTTCTCTGTGTTAACAATTCTGGAGGAGTTATCAGTTTTATAAAAATCTAGAAAGAACACATACAATATTTTCTTTCAAGACATTTAGAAATATAAACAGCTCTTACAAAGATTTCATTATTGGTATAAGATCTCTGAAAACATACATGTGATTGAGCAAAAGATTGTTCAGAGATATGGATTTACATTTCTGCAAGCAAAAACAATTAGTGAGAAAAGAGGACATGGATGTGAAGGACAGTGGGAGGATTATATGGAGAGGTTTGTAGTGAGGAGATTAAAGGGAAAAACATAATTATATTATAATCACAAAAGTAAAAAAGAAAAAAATCATAAAATACATGTGTATGAGTATAAATACCTAAAATATTTACATAGATAAGTTTATATTTAGACATATTATATGTTCGTATATATGACATAAGACTTAGAATAGGCTTACATGAAGTGTTTTCCTTGATCTACCTCCACCTTTGTAACATTGGGGGCTGGGTTTGTTGGGGTTCCTGTCCTGCCCTGTACCCACAGCCAACAAGTCCCAAAGAAAATCACACAGAGGTCTCCAGAAGATTATAAACTGATTGGCCCATTATGTCAGGCTTTTTATTAACTCTTGTAACTTATATTATGTAGTAGGATCATCCCTGGCACCCCGGCTGCCTGGCTAGCTTATGCCCCGAAATAATAACACACAAACTGTATTCTTTTAAGCACTGCCTGGCCCATTAGTTTCAGCCTCTTAACCCATTTCTAATAATCTATGTAGCACCACGAGTTGCACTTACCAGGAAAGATTCAGCATGTCTGACCTGGTGGCTGGCTGCATCACTGTCTGCCTCAGAGAGCAGAGCAATCGTGTCTGCCCAGGAGAGAGGAGCATGGCATCTCTCTGAGGCGTCTTATCTCACTTCCTCTTCCTCCCAGCATTCTGTTCTGTTTACTCCTCCCACCTATGTTTTAACCTATAAGGCTAAGCAGTTTCTTTATTACTTAACCAATGACCTTCCTCCATCAATATTACCCCATTATTCTTATCTATGTTAGCCACATGGCTCAATACCTTTTTCAGCAGGAACAGAAATGGCTCAAAGACAGCTACAACACCAAAGCTCACCTTACCTCTTCTAGGCAGCTTGACTAGTTTCTGTTCCTCTAGGCAACTGATCTGGTCTCAAAGTCTTCTTTCCAGCTTGATTTGTACAAGAGTCTTTTTTGAAGCTCGGCTTGCCTACTCTTGTGAAGAAGCGGCCTAATAACTCTATTTTCAGATGTTTAGTTTCAGGTTTAAGGACCATCCCTAAAGGATGGAATGTTTCAATCTAAAAGGAAATGGATGCACAGCATAGTTGTATACACATACACATACACACATGTACATTCACACAAACGAGTACACACACACACACACACACACACACACAGCATGATCTTTTGCGACAGAATCTCTCACAGAACCTAGAAATCACCACTTTGACCAGGCCAACTTGACAGGGAGATCCAGGCATCTCCTGTCTGTAGTTTATCATTGCTAGGACTGTACATGCTTGCATTGTTGATGGATGCTGGGGATCTGAACTCAGGTTCTCATCCTTGTAAGACAATTACTTTCCCATCTGAACTATCTTTGAGACCAGCTTTATTCATTTTCTCTACAATCTATGTTGAAAGGGAAGGACTGAGGGAAGAGGAAGGGTTGAGTTACGTTCCATGAGTACAGGAACATACTTCAAAATTAATAATAATTTTTTTCTTTCTCTCTTTTTTGTTTTTTATATAATCTATATTCAACCTTAGTTATCTGTACAACAACAGTTTCTATTAGAACACTACTATTTGATGATTGTAATTTGAAGGATTTCATGCCACACCAGCTTGTTGGTATCTTTGAATGTATATTATCCATGCAAAAGTCTATGTTTTATTTTACTTATACTTTGTAGTTATAGATATATGTTCATTTTTCACCATCCTTGCTGTGGAAGCACATTCTGCTCCTTCAGCCAATAGCCTTTAAGATACAAGCCCATTTGGTTGTGGTCTCTTATACTGTAATAGCAGCAGTAAACATGTGCCTGCTCTAGTGCTTCCAACTCAGCTCCAGTTCCGGATGCCAGTCCGGAACAGTTCCTGTTCGCGCAGAGGACTGTTGTCTAGGACAGTGATCTGTAAGTTTTCTTCTTAAATAAGTAACCCTTTTATTTTTCATAATTCTGAACCGATGTGGGATGGTTTGATGATTATGTCATCATATCCTAATTGACACTTTAACACCATATTTTTGCTGAATAAGCCTGGAAAGGTGCTTGCTTCTATTGTATTTAGATTTGAGAGCATCTAGTTTGATTAGTTTCACAGAATTACACAGTCTTCTATTTAGGTCAGAATATATCAGTTTTAGTTAACTATATGCAAGATTATTGACTACTTGTGGCTGGTAGTTTTGGGAGACTGCCCCAGTCATGAGATTCTGTTTAAAGTCACCTCTCAAAGCCTTAAAGTGCTTGAGGGTCAAGAATTCTTATTAGCTATTATCAAACTCAACTCAAAGGAATCTAACTAAAAATGTTACCTATATTACTCCATTTCCTCAAACTATATAATGACACATTATTTAATTCCTTTCTGTTAATGCTTTGACCTCCCACTTACAAAATAGTAAGAAACCATTAAATGTTCCAACTCCTAAGAGGTTGAGCACTTCTACAAACAACAGTCAGAATCGGGGAAAAAAAAGAAAATTAACGGTTTTCTGCTAATGACTCATATTAGCCCTCTTTGGTGGTCTACAGCAATGGATTACATCTTTTTATCATTTCTTCCATCTGCCTGTCACAGGACTACTAGGGTGATTGCTAGTTTTGTTGTTAAAAATGTCACCCCTTTTTTTCAGAATCTTTAAAAGTAAACACAGGAAAAGTGGTGTATACCTGTCATTTAGATCAAATAAAACAAAGGTCGGTGGGAATACATTTCTCGTTTGAAGAGGCTCCCCTGCTGATTTTGTTTATCAGAAAATGGCAAGTTTTTGTTCCTAATGGACTGAAATTTAAATAAAATCTGACCCTGGGAATAAAAGCAGCCATTATGATGAAATAAAATTATATACTTTGGAGGAGAAATTGAATTAGAATGCCGGCTTTCTTTGGTTAAATTCTTTTACATAAGGAAATGAGCAAGAGAGAGAGCGAGGAAGAGAGAACTGCTGTGTGGAATGAGCTTTTTAAAAAATCAATAATTGCTTTCAATTTAGTTTCAAAAACTTTTGTCCCGTACTTCACAGAATATTATGAATTACACTGAAATTTGTGAATTTCCTTAAACAGGATTCTGATTAACACTGAAAGAGCAAACTGACTTTCTCAGAAGTAAAATTCTGTATGCTGTCGACCATTCTTTCAGTATTGGAACAATTTGAAGATTAAATGCTCTTGGCAACAACATGCTTTTGAGCTGAGGGCACTATTTTAGATCTTCAGGACAACATTTGATTTTAGCTGAAATTCATCATGGAAATAAAGAGCTCATGGAATATGATTTTGGTAGAGTGTTTCTTAAAATTATTAATTATACGTGCAACTGTACTCTTCCTTGAAATGACCACCTTTCCCACGTCCAGCTTTCCTCAGTTGCCTACTTTTATGATTACTGTTGAGGCCTGGTAGGTTTTTCTTCATCATTTTGGCATGTTCATTGGTGTTATCCTTGTTCAGCTCAAGTCTGAGCAGTCAGGTTAGTGGAAATTTATGGGTGTAGCTTCCGATATTACCAGGAGACAGAATATCCCAAGAAACTCCCTGATCTTCTAGCTATTAAAGTCTTCCCACATTTTCTTCTGCTAATGTTTATTGAGTCTTAGTGAGAATGTATTTGTTGTATATGTGTTTGCTGGGACTGATATCCAGGGTCAAATATTCATCTGTGAAAACATACAGACAAGTAACATTACATGGACTTAACATGTCATATTTAGGACTATGAATACACATATGCATGCAATAACATTTAGTGAAAAAAAAGATGCCATGAATTTGAAGGGAAATGGGGAGAAGAATATGTGGAGATTTGGAGAGTAAAAGGGAAAGACAGAAATGTTGAAATTAAAATATAATCTCAAAGAAAAAGTCTTCAAGTGTAAACATTTTCTCTTCATCATCTTGTTTTAACAGAACATACATTGACTTTAGTCACATTCAGGGAAAAAAACCCTGGCTTATATTGACAGCTCAAGGCAAATTTACATAAAAGCTTTAAGTTAAGCTCTTTCTGTAAAAATAAATTTATATTATTTTGGAATATGCATAACTGCCCTTTTCAGTGTAGAGAATTCCTCTTGGGAATGCATAGCCAATGTTTAGCCACACTATAGCTTTTACTCAAAGCTATTTTTATAAATAATGACATAAGTATGGAAAACATAAACAGCATAAACTGGAATGAATGTCTGAACAAAACCCAGTTCCCTCACTTACTACTTACTGCAGTTGAAACAAGGTGGTCAACATTTCAATTTTCACCTTCCTTTGCCTATATTTTCCTCATATAGCTTGAAGATCAAATCCATGGTGCTTATAAATGTAGCTGATAGGCAGTAGATGCTATAGAGCCCCAAATGGCTAAGTAATTCCTAAATAAAACAAGTCAGCATAAACTGCCATCTCCCAAAACACTCTTTTCAGTTCCCCAAGCTAATGGAAATGGTCTAGGCAGTCCAAGAACAAAATGTATAGATTTTAGCAGGTACACCAAAATTATATGGATCTGCCTCCTCCAAAAAGAGAACCAGCTTCTGAGAATACCCCACGTTCGCATTCACCGGGAAACTGCTCAAAAACACAGCAAGTTAATGAACTAGCTGAGTGTTTGCTTTGCTGGAAAAATATAACGTGGAAAGACAGCATATTGGTGAAAACGGGAGCTCCTTGACAAACTGGGTCATCCCTTGAGAGATCTTTATCTAGTCTGTGCCCCTCTAGCATGTTTTCTGTGGTCTCTCATTCCCTTTCTCCCTATTCCCTCTCTCTCTACCTCCATGACTCCTTTCCTCCCTCCTTCCATCCTTTCTACCATTTTCCCTCCTTTCCTCTTTCCTCCTCCCTCTCCCTCCTTCCCTCTAACTCCCTCATACTTCCTACCTCCCTCCCTCCTTCTCTGTCATTCCTTCCCTTCTTTCCTTTCTCTCTTTCTCTTCCTCCATCCCACTCTCCCTTCCTGTTTTCCTGGTGTTCCAACCTCCCTACCCCTCTTCTCCCCTCCCCTCTCTTCTCCTCCCAATCCTGGTAGATTTAATCTACTTTTGTCTTGTTCACAATCTGAGTAGCCCTGTGATTTCTGTAGAGCCTATTGCATTGACTCAGTGCAGGAGGCTTAAAGCTAAATGTAGTAGTAACTAGGGTACAGTGGCAGGAGGCTAATTTACCATATAAAGACTTTCAAATGGAAACATACAGTTGAAGCAAAAAGTAAAGGTATCACAAAACTTTTGTGCTATACATGAACTATAAAAAGAAGCCATTACAAACATTCATATGTTTCACTAATCTAATTTTTAGAAAGGGACTAGAAATGGTATCAATTCCTTGAAATGCTTAGTTTTTGTGATTTTCTGTGATAAATTAGGAAAACAGCTTTCTTTTTGCAGTTTACTATGTTTCATTATTGAATCTACATGAATAAGATTTCACAATGTATACAATATGATTCTTTTAAGCTATCATCTGAAAAGATACATCTTTGGGCCCTATGAAGACAGATCACTAAGATGCATATGAAATTTATTACAGAAAGACATTTGCATGATAACCTGCAATTTTCAAAGGCAGGTAGTACTCAGATATCACCCAGTTTCTCTCTTTCCACCTTGAAGCAATTAATTAATAAGCATGTATGCTCATGGTTTTTAGGAACGCCACCTCTCAACGATGTAGAGAAAATAATGTCTCCAGAATACTATCATAATTATTTCATACAGGAATTTGAGGGCCCTTACGAGCAAGCATTTTTGTTGACAAACCTCCAGAACTTCTGACCCAATTTGTATTTTATTCCCATACCCTAAGTGAGCTACAGATTCACAACCATTGGTATATTGCTAGGAATGGGATCAGCTGATATACAAACTCTCATTTTTATATAGCCAAAATAAAATATACACTTTCAGTTTGTTGGGGAGTAGAAATACAATTGGGAAACACAGTAAACACAAAAATTGTTAAGCTAGAAAAAAGATTTCACTGGGCCAAGGAAATGTGCCATTGTTTCCTGCCCAGAAGAAATAACACAATTGTGAGAGAGTAGTGTTTGTCCTACCCAAAGGAAGGATTCAAAGTTCAGGTTTGATTTTGTTTCCCCCAGGGTTTGTGCTTTCAAAATCAGAAGTAAAGTGGCACATTATAAATACATTCTATCTGCTTTACAGGAGTTAGTTGCTAGAAAACAATTAGAGTCCATGGGACTAACTGTTTATTAGCACAAGAAAAGAGCCTCCTCACCTCTGTGACCAGAGCCGTTTGATGATTTTAATCTATAGCTTATGAATTCCTTAGGATGCACAGAAAACACCACAGATAATCCAATTAGTTAAAGCCCGGAATGCCTTCCCTGCAGATTTTACTGCCTTCTTAAGTACTTATTCAAAATCCAGTATTTCATGTACATGTGCATGAATCAATTCTCCTTGCATGCATCGAGACTGGATATTTTCAGACTGCTTCAAAATGGACCACAACTCTGACTCAAATAACATGCATGATGGTAAGAATCTTATGCCAATGTTTGAAAAAAACCACCTTTCTGTCAAATGTTTAATACAATTTAAAATAATAATTATGGATGAAAACATAGTAATCAGAAATTGTAAATTCTCAGACAGGGCATATTTTAAGACTTGGTCCCAGAGATCTTTCTCTCTTTCTCTGTTTTTGAAACCCTATTTAGAGCTACTCAGAATGGTTTTCCAGCTAATATTTATGTTTTTCTAACTTAACAATTTTAAATTTTATTGTATTTCACTACTGCATTTTCCCTACAACCACCAATCTTAAAATGTATAATTTTTTTATCTCCTATGGTAAAAATCCATCTGTATAGATTGTGACATTGATAAGGGAAACCATTTATGGTGAGAAGGATGCAAGTCATCTGTACTGTCAAATCCACCAATGAATTTGTCTGTGACTTTAAGGAACCCTTCAATGAGTGTCAAAAGACTATTTCACAGCCTAGTTCTGTCGCTAGTTCTATGACCATAAACATTACAGTCTATTCTCCCCAGTTGCAGTTTTCTTACAATAAGGGAGTCTCTGTGATTGCATCCTGTGTTGCCAGTTTCTTCTTCACTTATAATTTATAATATTTAGGAATTATAAGAGTAAAGATCATGTTTTCTTCTACTTATCCTTCAGATACACAGTGTAGAGACTCCTTATGGGTACAACAGGGCATCCTATAGCCAGTTACTTAGACTTTTCAAGTATTTTGGATGCTTTTTAATATAACCAACACCTCAAACCCATTCTCTCTCTCTCTCTTTTTTCTTACTAAAGAGTTTTAATCAGGTAAAGGGAATGGGGAAGGGAAGGGAGAAGAGAGAGAGAGAGAGAGAGAGAGAGAGAGAGAGAGAGAGAGAGAAGATGAGGCAGGAAAGAGCCAAATATTTTCTCTTTATTGGATCTCTACTCACTTGGTTCATAGTGGTTGTTGCAGATAAAAACCTTTTTATAAAGTTTGCAAATCACTTTGTAGATGAGATTACATATAATGGAAATATGTGTGTACTACAGGACATTAAAAATGCCAAAAAAAAAAAAGAATCCAGATTTACTGAAAGAACAACAAAGATCCCAGTTATTCACCAAGTTGCATTATTTCTGTCTTTTTTCACTTGGCTTCTTTCTTCTCAAGAAGAAAACTTTTTGTAGGGTTCATGTTTCATTTGGGATGTTTCATGTTTTTCTACAGTTCATTTCTTGTTATTTCAGCCCAAATAACAGAATCTAGATCAGTGTGTTCTGTTGTCATGTTAGGATGGTACAAATAAGAGCAATCTCCATAGGCTCATATATTTGAATGCTGGGCCACTATGGAGTGGAGCTCTTTGATAGCATTAGAAGGATTAGGAGGTGTGGCCTTATTGGAGGAAGCATGTCACTGGAGGTGAGCTTTGAGGTTTTCAAAAGGCTTCATGATGACCAGTGTTTCTGTTTTTTCTCTCTTTTGTGTAGGGGATGAGGATCTAGCTCTCAAGTACTCATTTAGCAACATGCATGACACATGCCACCATACTTCCCACCAAGATGATAATGGACAAAACCTCTCAAACTATAAACAAGTCCCCAATTAAATGCTTTCTATTATGAGAGTTGCCTTGGTCATAGTGCCACATACTGGCAATAAAACACTGACTACTATGGCACATGGCTGTTGACAGAGATTTCTCTCCTGCAGTCCTTCAGTCCCAAAGAAAAACACAGTGGTCTGTATTAATTTTAAACTGGTTGGCCTATTAGCACAGGCTTCTTTTTAACTCTTGCATCATAAATTAGCCCATAATTCTTGTCTGTGTTAGCCATGTGGCTCGGTACCTTTCGTCTCTGATAAATATTATCCTCCCATACTGACATACTCTCATCCCCCCTTAAGCAGCCCGAGTTCTCTCACACAGTTTAGACTTCCTTTGTGTCTTCAGATTCATCACTCTCTGTTAGGTGTACCATTCCTTATGTATTAAGACTCTTTTCAATATCCACTAAATTGCAAACCTTGAGAAGTGTGAGAAGAAAACTAACCTTGAGAAGTAAATCTTTATTCCTCCTATTTGCTGTTACATTGTGTAGAAGAGCAAATAGCGCATATCAATAGGATTGATTAATGAGTGAGTAAGTGGCACAATCTGTTAATCTCAACAGGGCAAAAGAAACCTAGATGACTACAAATTCTCATCTTGGTTAATATTATCAGTTGCTGGGGAAAATGTAATTCATTCTGCTTAGAACTCTTTTCCCTTAAGTATTGATTAGGGATCTAATCTGTTGAGGAATACCACACTGCAGAAAGCTGTAGATGCAGAACATATTCCCTGGGTAATATATTGTGAAGAAGAAAGATTGCCATATCAAACCTTGTCCTCTTCCATAAAATGTTTCTGGCAAAACCAAGATAGAATAATTTGAGATTATTTATTTGTAACAGTATAGACATTGGTTTTTAATTAGTCTGAAAACATATTAGATACTTTTTAAAGAATATTCAGTTGGAAATTTGGTAATCTTGGATCATACCTGGCTTCCACCACACTGAGTATTTGAACATATCTCATTTTGTCTGACTTCAGTAACTGAAAAAGTAAAATGCTAAGGTTAAAGTTAATATCTCATCATTTTATCTATTTTTATGATTTACATAATTTCTACAAAATAGAAAATAATTAGTTCAGCTAATACTATGAGCAAAAGTAATGAACCAAATAATTTGTTTATGGACCTTCAACTTGTTACATATTCATTTCCAAAGTGAGAACTGCCATGCGTATCATTCTTCTCTATGCTGACCCTAACCAGGGTGGAGGTAGCTGTGTTACTTCTGTCAATGATATCCTTGCTGCCTTCTTGAGTGGGTAGCTGATATGTTTGCAGCTGAGCAACATTGCAGTCAACTGAGCAGATGCAGGGAGGAGAAAATGAAAAAGAAAATTAACATAAAACAAAAGATAAATATCAATTGCATATTTATGGTCTAAACATCTAGAAACACTAAGGACTGAGTAAATGGTTATTTTTTTTCTAACTGTGTCTCAAATGGATATGATGAAATGTTTTTGGAGGTAAATAAACCAAGAAGCTGATACTCTATTAAAATAGAAAAAGACTATTATAGCCACTGAGAGTAGGTTTCTAGATTTCAAATATCCTTATGTCTTTACAAGTGATTTATTTATATGTCCACAGTAAGTGCATTAATTCATGGTATCCACTGACAAGATAGGTGAAATGAAAGAGTTTATAAGTTTACAAAAGAAGGTTCTTTTATTTAGCTGTATGTTATAGATAAAAAATACTATGATGGAAAGGTTTCAAGAGTTTTTAGACTAGTTAAAGACATTATTGAATTCATTAAAGTATATACTAGTTGAAACCAGCATTTATTTTGTTAGAAAGAATTGAAATCAAATATTTTATTTCTTAGATCAAGTTCTAAAATATCCTGCTTCTATTCAACTGCAGTTTTATGTGTTAATGCTTTATGCTTAATCATTTAAATTGACATTATTACATAATCTCTATTTCTTAAAACCAGTAAATAATCATCATTACTAATAGAATTTAGGAACTGCAATAAAGATTTAACATATATAAGCTATGCCATCTCAATCACAATAGCCATTATATTCCACAAGATGAAATAAAATTGCATTAAAATACCATTATTACATTATTAGATTTCTCTTTTAATGATTCTCTTACCTGCTAAAATATATAAAAGAATGGTTACTTTTACCTTTAGGTGACTCTGATTGAGAAAAGCACAAAAGCTTGGAAGAGCAGTCCCCCAATACAGCTGATCAAGGCCCCTGCAGGAAGCAAACAACACTGTGGGTTCATATTCATCTATAACAAAACCAGAAAGAATTCAAAACACTAAATTCCTATCATATATGATAGATCAGATAGATCCTCACCAGAGATGCCTCTTTGTACCATGAATAGTAGTTAATACAGCCTCATAATTTAACAAAGAGCAGAATAAGTGCCTATGCAGTAATCAGCCAGACATGGGCATCTCCATCATACCTCTTTCCAACAATTCATAGGAAACTCTGAAGAAGGCAGGCCAGAAAGACAGTATGAGCCAGAGGTGAGGGTGGCCTGGAACATAGGCATAAGCTCTGGACACAATGGGACTTCACACTCTTAAACTCCCTGCACCTGTGATTTCTTGCACACGATCAAGCCAGCATGGAAGGGGCAGGAACACACAAGCTCTACCCCCTAGCTTTGGAGATATTTGGAGTCAGTGGCTGATGGGGGAGGACAACTCACTTTTATTTTAGAGTTTTGACCCCTGATAGGTTGACTGTGCTCCAGTGGATGCCCTTCTAGCTATGCATACGTGGATGGATTGAACTGGACTCAGGGGGATACAGAAAAAAAAATGTGACAAGTGCAGCTCTAAGTGAGATATAGGGTTATCCAGAGAGAGGAGGAAGAGAGGTGGAGGGATTATGACTGAATTACACCAAATGCAAATATAAAAGGTGAAAATAATAAATTTAAGATGTTGTATTATGAAATAATGTTTTTTTTAAAAAAAACTGTCTCACCATTCTTATTTCCTGCCTTTCATAATAACTAGGAACTACAGTCGATGTTTGCAATTTAAGAGGCATTTCTCTATGTTTTCCTAGGGAATAGTAATGTATAAGCAAAGATGTGACTCCCTTTGGCAGTCAGTACAGTGTGGTTCTATTACTAGGGTTGAATAAAACTTCCATTTTCCCTAGCAGTTAAATCAACAAAATCATGTACATTCTCACGCCTAAGCCTGCTGACCTCCTGTGTACAATTCAGCAATTACTGTTGGCAATGATGATGATGACGGTAGTAGTGGTGGTGGTCATGGTGCTGCTGCTGCTGCTGCTGCTGCTGCTCTTCTTTAAATTTTGGAAATGATTATAAACACAATATTAATACTGTGGTATAAAATGTAGCATTTCTTCTTTTTCTGGTTAGGGTGGGGATATCTTTAAACTCTACTTGGCGAGTCCTTACAACATGCTTAAAATATCATATAGTCAATTATAAAAATCTTATTATCTCAGAATCTACCCTAAACCAAATAAATAAAAACTGAAACTGAGAATGTATGCAAATTCTTCTTTTTCAGTCGAATTGGAATAACAGCTTATTAAATAGTATTGCAGGTTTCATATTTTTCCTTCTGAGTCATACCACATTGTAGACCACTTTTTTATGATTTCTTAATTTCCAACTGCATACAGAGGATGGAATGTCAAGTTAATATTATCTTCTGCAGTGCCATATATTTCCCATGGTCCCCACCTTGAGAAAGCGTGTGTGTGTGTGTGTGTGTGTGTGTGTGTGTGTGTGTGTGTAAATATTCTTCTGTGTTGGAATTTTTTGTTTGATAATTCTTTTTACATCTTTATTTTCTTCTTAGTGCAGAAGATACTTATTGGAATGAAGCCCTCTTAACAGACATGAGACCCCCAAGGAGCCTGGAGTGGTTTGGCAAAAAAAGAAATCTCGAGCTTGCTGTTCAGTGGGGCTTTGCCAAGCCAACAACATTCTAATTGCATCTTTCCACTGGCTTATACTACCCATCCCCCCCCTCCTCACCCGCCTCTCCTTTCTTCCCAACAGTCTTTTGTGTGTACTGACAAAAATATGTTATTATAATGAACACTGTATGTTTACAATGAATTTCAGAGGATTTGGTAGCCAAAAAGATAAAGATATTTTATTAGTAGCTTTCCAATGGAGATAATATTTGTAGAATGGGCCTGCGTGTTTGTATTTTCAAAGATAAATAAAATGAGTAATATCCGAACATGATAATCAACATGTCAGTTTCTAAGTACATTGGCATTTAGCATGAAAGCTTGCTACTTATTTATTCTGTAAGGCTTAAAAGATAGGCATTACAACCCAGCTCCTGGGGAATAGTGTTTCAGCGTATTTTAGTATGAACAATATCCTTTTCTTTCAGGCAGGTATAATGCAACCCTAAGAGAAAAATAAAAAAATTACAAATGTATGCAAAGGTTTCATCAAACCTTTTGGCAGGAAATAGCTCTGTATTCCTTTCTGCTATTACTTCATTCACCGAATTATTAGACTATATTTGAAAGTGAGGGTTTTTTTCCCTATATTTCTCAAATATCTGAGTTCTCCAGGGGCATTTCTGTTTGTTCATTACTTCATATGTGTCTTGAAAAGTTATATGATCTCTACCACCTCATAAGTTCTCTGATAAACTGTTCATATTAATTAGAATTCTCTGGGATGTGGACTAGGGATTGAAATTTACTGATTTTCTAGTCTTAGGATTCAAAAATGTCAAATACTCAAAGGCTTTTCGTAAAGAACTCCTGATCAGAATTTATGTTCTTCTTGACGGTTTTAGGCTCTTTAGGGTATAAAGATTACCCTTAGTAAATTCATTTCTTATAAACACCTTTAAGCTTGGGTTTGTGAATTAGAAAATTGAGAATGTTTCTCTTGTAATGGGTATGATTCTCAAAGGTAGAGACACGAAAGGGGACCCCAACACATGGCAAGCTCTTACTGCATTCTAGATCATTCTGTTGTTAACGTTTTGCCCATGACTACTGTATAAAAGGTTCAGGTGACTCTTACTGATGAGAGCAAAGGCAGAAGTGAAAGTCACTCTATGCCCTTTCCTAGTTAATTGACCCTGAGGTGCACACTTGGTATAATATTCTACCAAATAGTTACTGACTAATCATGGGGATAAATCTAAAGACCTTGCTTTGCAGTATCTATTTTTTTTTTGTGGTACAAATACAACTACCACAGTAAATTTCATGTTATTAATGTGACATTTCTGACTGTCCAGTTGGTAAGAGATGTACATCATTACACAGTGTTCCCATGACACAAACGAAATAGGTATAAAGGACTTCAAGAGCTTATGTAACAGTCAGTTATAAATAAATAACTCAGAAGTAATTAATTATATTTATACATTTATGTCTAGTATATCAATCAACCAAACAAATATGTATGCGGTTTAACTTTTAATAATAATCATGCTAAACAACTGACTTTCCCACAAGCTATCAGCGGCGTGCTTATCCAGAAAATGGTTACCTGATCTATTGTTAGTTATTGGTAATTTTATTTGCTATGGTCATTAATTGACAATTATTGATTAATAAAATATTTTTGCCTTCTACTTGTTCCTATATGTCCAGTTATCATAAAGAATTACCTATGGTATACCAATCAGCATAACAAATGCAAGTACATTTCGTTCTTTAACTATTTTTTGTGGGGGATACCTGTCTAGAAGACTAGATCTTGTTTAGGTGTCCAATCAAGAAGCCTGGGCTTAGGTGTTTCCATTATTCCATTTGTTAGAGAATGAAGAACTGAATCCAGTCTCAGTCCTTTTGAGGCTTTCCTTAGTTCACTTTGGAGTGACTTTTAACCCACCTGTCTTCTATGATGATGTTGCTTAATCCCACAGGAAGACAATTTATCTTTTGCTTGGTATAAATTTCACCTCCCAGGGTTTCAAACTCTATCCAGGCCAAGATAATTGATGACCTTATTACTGCTCTTTGAGCTCTGCTGGTGGCCTGCTGAGACTTATTTCCTTGAGGCAGAAACCTAATGACCCACCCCTTCCATCCTGAACTCCAGTGGAGATTTCAATCTCTTTGTAAATCATAATGAATATAAAATGTTACAAAGTGATTCCGGAGAAATGGCTTATACATTTTCTTATGCCCATTTGCTTGACTGGTAAACTGTGTCAGAGAGCACTTGACTAGAGATTTGAAGTTTACTTCCATACTTGGCTCCAAGAATCTGTGGAACATTGCTCTGTGCTCAGAGTTAACATAGTCTTATACTCTTTTTTATTTTAATTGTTTGATGACTCTAACTTTAAATTTTGGTTCATTTCAAAGTCAAGTAAAAGTGCTTTAAAATTTAATTTTTAAAACAACAATAAGACATAAACACGCTATATTTCATTTCTAAACATTTTCACAGTACAAAGAGCTCCTCTTATTTATGTCTAAAAAAATAGTCTGTATCAAAATCTAATATTTTTGAGAGACAAGCTCCAGAAAATGTTACAATAATTGTTTCATTAATGCATGTTTCACGTTGTATTGAAATCTCCTTAAGAGTGTCCCACCTGTACCACCTTTATGCCTCTGAGTCCTTTCTGTCTGTGGGACATGCAGACAGTTGCTTTTTCTGGCTGGGGCATGCTTGCTCTGGCTGCTTGTCACACTAATATCAACAGCATGGCCCTACCCCATTATTCTACATGCTCGCTCTTCGTATTTTCCTTCTGAATCTCCAGGGTCTTTGGTGATGGATTTTTCTCGTTCAAAGCTCCATTAGTACTTCACAGGTTATCTCAAAATGGGATTCAGGGTGATAGTCAGAATTAATACTTTCACTTTCATTGTTTAATTTTGATTGGCCAAATTGTTTCATGTTTGATATGATGCAAATTTGAATGTTTATTAATCCAGTTTTAATTTATATATCTCTTTAACTTAAAATATTCAGTAACATATGTATACTTTTAATTAAGGTTTTTATTTTGGGAGGAATTTCATATATGAGTTCTGTATTTACATATGCATTTATATTTCAACCCCCTCTCTGTCCTCCCTCCATGTCTTCACCTGAACCCACACACCTTCTCAACTTCAATGTGTCTTCTGCATATTTATTCAGGTATCCAGCTAGTCAATTTCGTGTTGCTTATTGTAGAATATTACTTTAACTTATGCAAAGATGTGGCAAGTTTGTGTATGCTATATTTGTTTAATTATGTAAAAATGCATTATTGTTTTACCTTGACTGCCTAAGGCACATTTTTGATCTAATAAAAAATGTGTCTCACCAATAGCTAGGCAGTAGAGCCAGGCAGGGTGGGTGAGTAGAGAGAATAAGTAGGAGGAATCATCTAGACTTGAGAGAGAAAAAAGAAAAGAGAGAATGAGACATGGAGTAGGACATAGAGAAGGAAAGCCCTAATGCAAAACATAGATAAAGGGAAAGAGGTTAAGTTATAAGAGTTAGCAAGAAACAAACAGAAGGTAAGACTAAGCATTCAAACCTAATAATAGGTTTCTATGATATGATTTGAGAGCTGGTGGGTGGATTGCTGTAGGGCAGTGGTCTTGTACTTTGTAAACATTTGTTACTTGCATTGTTTTAGTAAAATGCTGATGGCCAGTAGCCATGCAGGAAGTATAAGTGGGTGATGAGAACAAGAGAATTCTGGAAATAGGAAAGTTTCAGTTTGCAGTCGTCACCCAGAAACAGAGGAAGTAAGATGAGAGTGCCTCTCTGATAAAAGGTACCATGACACCTGGCTGACACAGACAAGAATTATGGGTTAATGTAGGATGTAAGAATTAATAAGAATCCTGAACTAATAGGCTAACCAGTTTATTACTAATGTAGACTTCTGTTTGTTTTTTTGGAACTGAACAGCTATGGGACTGGGCAAACAGAAACCTCAGTCAACAAATGGTGCCAGGATGGACAGCTAAATCTAATTAAAACCTAAGAGAGACTAAAAAGTAATTCTAGACACACAAGAACAGAGTTAAGCACGGCTTCATGATAGTAGCATTTTCTCTGGTGGGCTGCGTTTGCTAGAGGCAAGTATGTCTCATTTAAGAGAGGTTTCCTAACTCAGCTTTAGCTGCAGAAAACTTTCAGCTGTTTTAAGAGAACCCACCAGCAAACACTTAAACACTTTAATGGTGTTTATGAATAGCCAACAGCATGATTCTTGGTGGTAGCATGGGCCTTGAAACTCCATAGAGTTCTGGCAATAAACATGGCTTCTGCCAGTACCTCCATCATGAAGCGAGACTCTCAAAGAGCTAAGGAATGGGGTGGATTCAGCTGTCAAAGCCACGGCTTTGATCATAGCCATATCACTTAGCAAATTAAAGACTCATGTGGTCAGAAAAAAAGAGAGATATACAGTAAAGATAGATTTAGAAGAAGAAAACCTCAAAACTGTTTATAGTGTGTTTAAAAATAATATGTAGGCTTAGAAGAGAAAAGATAAAGTATAATGTCCTTAAAAAAAAGAAAAGAAAGAAAGTAATTGGATGTAGTGACACATACCTTTAATCCCAGCACTTGAGAAGTAAAGGCAGGCCGGTCTCTACAGAGTGAGTTCCAGGACAGTCAAAAATACATAGAGAAACCCTGTCTCAAAAAGCCAAAAATTAAAAGCAAAAAATGACATAAATATAGTTTTAAATAAAGCCATGCAGAGGGATATACACAGAGAATCTGGATACTGTATGCAATTGTGTTGTCCTTGAATTGTTTGATAGCTGAGCAATGATCAACAATTGCCAAAAGACATTTGATTATAAATGCTGCTGGATAAATCAAACATATATATTTTGAAAATGTCTTGACTTCAAAATTTAAATAAAAAATCTCTTACTTTGGAGAAGAGGTTTTACTTTTGTTTCCGCAGGAAATGAGGGACTGTGGATTCATTCTAGGTTAAGTAAAATCAGATGTGATTGAGGAAAACTGCCCTGAAAAATCTTCAATAAGAAAGGATGGCCCAGATCATCCAATATTTCAGAGGACCTTTGTTGGAGTTTCCTCTGACACATCCAGAACAGCCTCAAGACTAGTGGCAGAGATAATCAAGGACTTGACCATAACACAGAATTTTCTTTAGGTGTCCATGAGATTATAAACAGCCCCAAACAGCAGGAATTAGCCTAGAAAACTAATCCTACATTTTCCAAAAATGGATTAAAAAACACTATTTGGCCATTAGCTCTAACTTCTTATCGGCTAACTCTTACATATTAGTTTAGCCCATCTCGATTAATCTGTGTATCACCACATGGCAGTGGTTTACTGGAGATTCTAACTGGTGTCCATCTTAGGCAGAGGATCTATGGCTTCTCTCACTCTGCCCTTCTTTCCAGCATTCAGTTCTGACTTCTCTGTCTACCTAAGTTCCTAAATTCTGCCCTATCAGGCCCAAAGCAGTTTCTTTATTCATTAACAAAAACAACCAAACAAACAAAAAAAAAGCAACACATGACACATTAACAGAAGAACCTGCTACACCAGATTATGGATTTTTTTAATTTAAAGTGTTAGTTACAAGTTGTTATAGATAATGATCAGGAAGAAAGCCAAACAAAGGAGATTAGATTCAGAGTTCTTATTTTGAAAAAAGTGTGTGTGTGTGGGGGGGTAGTTCTGTAGGGCAATTGTTTCGTACTTTGTAAAATTTGTAACTTTATTTACTGCAGGACTAGAAAAGAAAACCTGATATATTTGAAGCTGAAAGTAGGGCCCAAATTTCAACACAGGGTGGAGATAACTGAAAAGAAAAACAGATATGGTTCCTTAAAGCTCTGCAGTGCAGCAAGCTTTTGAGTAGCCAGCAGGCTAAGTTGAAATATAATCTAAGTAGAAGCTGCCTCTCACAGTGTGGGACAACAGCTTCCTAAAACAGCTCCCAGTTGAATGCAGCCCTTGGTCAGTCTTGTGGGACATAAAGGTTGGCTTTTGGAACCCCACTGGAAAGGAACCAGCTACCAATGCAAAGCTCCTTAGCTGTTTAAGATTTGCTCACATGGTTTAGAAAAGACTGAAAACATATAGTAAAGACAGATTTAGATGAGGAAAAAAACTCTAAAGTGGTTACAGTGCTTTTTAAAATGTGCATAGAGTGAAGAAAGAAAACAAAATGTGTATAGACCATCATAGGAAAAGTAAACAAATAGTTTTAAAATAATAAAGTTTTTAAAGAGAAAGTAAAGTAATATAAAGGGGAAAAAGTCATGTCAAGGTGGGAAATACACAGGGAGTCTGGATGCTGTATGGTGCTATGTTGACTTTGAATTTTTTGAATATTGATCAGTGAACTATGCATGATGAGAAATGTTGGATTGTAGAAGGGACTGCTTAATTAAACCAACTTAGTGCTTTAAGGATGTCTTAAATTTAAAATGAAAGTAGGAAAATGTATTTCATTGGGAAGGAAGTTATGCTTTTGTTTTTTACAGATAATAGAGCAATTTTTCAAATTTGCCAGATACAAATGACCTGGATATTGAAAATATAATTCTTAGTTGATAATGTTTTTTTTTTCTTTTGTTGCTGTTTTTGTTTATTGAGACAGGGTTTCTCTGTATCTTTCGAGCTGTCCTGGAACTCACTTTGTAGACCAGGCTGGCCTCAAACTCACAAAGATCCACATGTCTCTGCCTCCTTAGGGATTAAAGGTGTGCACCACCACCATCCAGCAATAATTGTTCTTATTGTATATAGTTTTATTATGTTAAAATTAAAACCCTTTTAATTTTGGCAAAAATGAGGAGCTACTCATAGGTATGTGTTTAAAATACCACTTGGGAGTGGATAACCTATAAACAAGTTCATTACTAGAGAGGACTGATTCTCCCTTTCTCCACAGTTATTAATTGCCAGTAGCATTTCTTCTAGGATTTAGGTCTTATGAGATTTCTTTCATTGTTGTCATCATGCAGGTCTTATTTTGGTGAGAAACTTGATGCGATTTTGTGAATTTAACTTCTCTGTGATATACTGAAAACATTCTTACATAAATCCTGGTTCTCTCATTGTTACAATCTTTCTCCATTGTATTGTGAAAAGTTTCCTGAGCCATAGGATGTCTGAAATGTGTTTTAGTTGTACCACTTGAGGTTGGGAGCCAAATAGTACCTTATTCTCTGCATTTTGACCAGTTGTAGATTTCTATAATAGTCATTATCTGTGCATAGAAGTTTCCCTGATGAAGGATGAGAGCTACACTTATCTGTGGGTATAAGTATAAATATTTAGAAGCTATAAATTATATTGGTTTAGATAATTTTTAATGTTTTTTTTGAGGGTTTTCTTTTAGGGTTCAGAACCTCACCATATTCTGGAAATATTCAGGGATGAGTATCCTCTTATTAAGTGGGCCTTAGACTATTGTTGGTCATTTCATGTCCAAAGTGTAAGTATTATTATTTCATGTTTGGAAATACATTTTGTTGTTTGCATGCTTATTTTTGGACTGTATTTTAATTTAATACTTTTCCCTTTCATTTCCACTGCCCAAACCCTCCTATGTGTCCTCCCCCTTTATCCTTCAAATTCATGGCCTCTTTTTTTCATCAGTTGCTATTGCAGGCATATATGTAATTTTATAAACATATATATTTATAAACATAATAGTTTTAGTCTATATAATGTTACTTGTATATATGTTTCTGAGATGAACCATTTGGTACTGTATGACTGTTGTAGGAGGCTGTTTGTTTGTTCCCAGCTATTTAGACCCAAAATGACCACACAGACACTACTAATTAAATCATTGCTTAACCTATTAGCTCTAGCTTTTATTGACTAGCTCTTACACCTTAATTTAACCCATTTCCATTATTTTATATTTTACCAGGAGGCTTGTGGCCTATCAGCAAGGTCCCAGCTGGCAGCTTGCGTCTTTTCCCTTTAGTGGCTCCATGGCATCTCCCGACTCTGCATTCTTTCTCCGAGCATTAAGTTTAGTTTTCCCAGCCTACCTCTACTCTGCCCTGTGCAGGGCTAAGACAGTTGCTTTACTAACCAATGGTATTCACAGCATACAGAGGAGAATCCAACATCATATGACCAATTAGTATACTCTTCCCTGAAGATGTTTACCCCTCCTACTCTAAGCTTTTCACATTTGTCTGTGATTTATTATGTAGATCTGAGGCCTTATGGACTTCTCGCAATGCAATTGATATATTCTTTGGTGTCCTTCTTCAACTCATGTTTGGGTGGTCATGTTGATGACACTTTACAGGTGATATTATTAGGAGACACAATCTCTGGCTCTTGCAATCTTTCTACTCCTTCTTCTGAAATGTTCCCTGAGCCTCATATGTGGGAAAATTTTTTAGATGTAACCATTGTAACTGGGTTCCATAATTCTACATGTTGATAGGCTGAGGTTTTCTGTAATGGTCTCTGTCTTTTTCAAAGAGAAGTTTCCTAAATGAGGTATGAACACTATACCTATCAGAGGCAAAAGGAAATATTTATATTGAGTAGTTAGAAGTTATACTGGTATTGGTGGCATCAGTGACCACAAGAAGCACAGATTTTACCTGCACCAAATGGCTGAAGAGGGGAGAGACAGGTCTCCCAGCTGGACAGCCCAATCTCTAAGTCCTATGCCCCAGGGCACATCCCATATTCCTCCCCCACCCATCATTGCTTCAATATCCTGTCAGGAAGTAAGACTCCTATGATCAAACTGCTCCACTCCCCACCCCACATTCAACCCTGTAATCTACAGGAAGTCCCACTCCACTTCACTCCATAAACCCAACGATACACCTTGGCATCAGCGGCCCCTGGAGGCATAGACACTGCCTTCACTGATTGGAGGAAGGGCAACTCCGAGAAGAACAGATGTTGATTGTCTGCACCCATTGAAGGGAGGGATGGGTAGAAGTCAGTGCAAGAATAAAGTCAAACACGAAGAGGAGTATGTTACCACCAGGACCTAGTGGTTCTACAGCAGCAAGACCTGAGCATTCTGAAGAAGAAGAAGAAGAAGAAGAAGAAGAAGAAGAAGAAGAAGAAGAAGAAGAAGAAGAAGAAGAAGAAGAAGAAGAAGAGAAAGAGAAGAGGAGGAAGAGGAGGAGGAGAAAATGATCTTAAAAATAACTTTATAAAGATGATAGAGACCCTAAAAGATGAAATGAAAAATTCACAAAACAAAAACATTGAAAGACTGAAGATGAGACCCCCCCATCAGAAGTGAGCGAATAAAGAAGGAAATGCCTGTCAGAATAACACCAAACTTTTCAATGGATACTTTGAAAGCCAGAATTTCCTGGACAGATGTTACTCAGGCACTAAGAAACCACTGATGCTACCCCAGACTACAATACCCAGCAAAACTTTCAATCACTATAGATGGAAAAAACAATATATTCTATAACAAAGCCAGAATTAAACAATACTAATCTTCAAATCCAGTCCTATAGAAATCACTAGAAGGAAAACTCAGACCCAAGGAAGTTAGTTGCACCTACGAAAACACAAGCAATAGATAATCCCATACAAGCAAATCTCAAAGAAGGAAAACACACACTACCAACAACTAACTAACTAAATAAATAACAGGAATTTAACAATCATTGGTCAATAATATTTCTTAATATCAATGGAATAAACACACTAATAAAAAGATAGAGGCAAACAGAATGGATATAAAAACAGGAGAAAACCTTGTGCTGCAAACAAGAAAAACACCTCAACTTCAAAGACAGACATTACTACAAAGCAAAGGGTTGGGAAACAACTTTCTAATCAAATAGACCTAAGAAGCAAGCAGGTGTAGCTATCGTAAAATTCACCAAAATAGGCTTCACAATAAAATTAATCAAAGGAGATGGAGAAGGACATTTCATATTAACCACAGGAAAATTTTATTAAGATGAAGTTCCAATTCTGAACATTTATTCCCCAAATACAAGAGTACCCACGTATGTAAAAGAAACATTACTAAAGATTAAATTGCACAGCAAACCCCACACACTAATACTGGAGACATCAATGCCCCACTATCACCAATGGACAGGTTTGCCACACAGAAATTTAATAGAGAAATAAGGGAACTAACAAATGATATGACTCAAATTGGGTTAATCATACCACAAGGACACTTGCTCAATGATGTTCATAGGAGCATTATTTGTCATCCCCAGGACCTGGAAACAACCAAGATGCTCCTCAACCAAAGAATGGCTAAAGAAAATGTGGTGCATTTATACAATGGAGTATTACTCAGCTGTAAAAACAATTATATCATGAAATTTTAAGACAAATGGGTGGAACCAGAAAACATCATCCTGAGTGAGGTAACAGACACCAGAAAGACAAACATGGTGTATACTCACTAATAAGTGGAATACTAAATGTAAAGCAAGGGTTTATCAGAATATCATCCACAACTCCAGAGATGCTAGGTAACAAAGAGGACCCTAAGAGGGATATAGGGATCACCCTGGGAAGGAGAAATAGTTGAGATCTTCTGGGAAAACTGGAAGTGGGGGGTGGTAGAGGGAAGGGATTGAGGAATATAAAGATGAGGGACAGGATGGTTGGGGGAGATATGGAATGGGAGAGCAATGAAAGAAATACCTTGGTAGAGGGTGTCATTATAGGGTTAGGGAGAAATGTGGGGCTAGGAAACTTCACAGAATTTCACAAGGATGATCCCACCTAAGACTCCTAGGAATAGTGGAGATGGTCTATAGCAGTCCTCATTGACAAGAAGGATAAAAATCTTCTCTTAAAGAATACTGCACACACATGACACAATAATTCTGCTAATGTGTTGTAGGTATAGAAATTGGTGACACTTTTCTGACCCATCTAAAGGTTCCCAGCCTAGGACTATATAGCAAAATGTGGAATGACCAGAGAAAAGGATAAATAGATTCATAAATTAAATATATAATAAGGAAGCCCTAAAAATGAAAGCACAGTGACAGATGGGAAATTGTTCTTCGCATGCTTAGAACCAATGAAAAAATTACAAGCATGGAGAAATGTGACAGGACAGAAAATGCAAAACCTAATAGTAGGTTTAAACTGAGTAGTAAAATACAATGCCTGCTTTTTCAAATTCTTCTTAGCCTTTATGTAGCATTCTTTATTCCTCATATGGTACAGGGCCTCATCTGAAATGTGAATTTTATGACCTACTATTACATGAGGTAGGCTAAAGAATTTTCTGTAAACTGCTCTTACACGGAAAGTTTAGAGTAGTCAGATAAATATTTCCAGGGTCTAATGGCAACTTGAGAGAATGTTATACAGGATTCTATTGCCTCTTGAAGACAAGGAATTCTGCTTTGGAAGTACCTTGGGAATAAAGAGTAGCCAGAAGCACAAAAAATAGAGAACTGCTTGCTTCTGCAATGTCTTTCTGCTCAAAGAACCCAGCATGTGTTTATTTTAGTGTATTTTATCATTACACAAACCAAGGTGAGCTGGGCAGTGGTGGCGCACACCTTTAATCCCAGAACTTGGGAGGCAGAGACAGGCAGATCTCTGTGAGTTTGAGGCCATCTTGGTCTACAAGAGCTAGTTCCAGGATAGGCTCCAAAGTATCCTATGGATTACCTCAATATTATTAGCCATATTACTAAGGAAATTAAAAATGATAGTATACAGCCAATGGTCTTGTTCCCTGACTTTTCACATACTTGAATTAATGGTGCACTTGGTAATTATTACACCCAACTACCCCATGACTGATGGGAATGGGTTTGTAATTGGCACCTCCCTTCTCCTTTGTTCCTAGGCTGAACAACACTGAGTGACTAATGTCACCAATCCTAGATAACCTCAGAAAAATTGAACATCTCACTTCAAGATGGCTGTTTTGGTTACTGATTTCATTTCTGTTATCACTTGCTTTCTCCTGCCACTGTTCTTTGGGATTGATCATAACATGTATATACATTCACATTAATATGTACAATATATGCATCAATAATCATTTCTGTGAAATGTAAGCACCATAAAATAATTTAAAAACTAAATGGCAATCCTTGAGAACTATTCCATATATTCCATATTTTTTGCTAGATTTAAGGAATGCCTTCTTTCCTCCTTTCAGTTCAGACCTATTTCAGGCAGACTGTTATTTTCGAATACTTCGAGGTAAGCCCCATCTCTGAGAATTTCTAAAGGATAATTAGTTTCTTTGAAAAGTGTCCTAAACAAAAGGATATTAATATCCTGAGGATTTGAGGTCTGATGGAAAGTGTTGCTGGTGAGTTTCAGGACTGATCATTCTATGCATTAATGGAATCCTGGCAGAAAAGGACTTTATTCTCACACAGGCAGTTCACCAGCTCTGGGCTTCCCCTGCAGCTTTGTTAACACAAGAATTGTAAATGGGCTTATTGACTTTTTCCTAAGCACACCAGCACACCTCTCTTCTAAATAGCTTGTAGCAGAGACCACGGTGCTCCTCGGTTAGCAAGACTTACTAAAATCGGTAATAGAACACCAAGAGGAAGCTCACAGGGCTTAGAAAGCCCAGAAAACTGAAATATAAAAGTCCAACTGTGAAAAGCTTTTCATGATGTTTTTATCCAATATCAAAATGTGCTTTATACACTTTTTGAGTATTATTATAATTAACTGTAGCAGCATTTTGAGCATTTTCTTTTGTAAGGGAAAAACCTACCGTCACTTAGAGGTTACTAGTTCTTGACGTTGAGCTTTTAAGTGGATAATTATATTTATTGAGAGGTGATGCTCACTTGACCACTTGGTGTGTTCTCCTTCAGGCCACAGGGAAACGAGGCAGGTGAACTGTTTTTATTTATAATGTAACAGATATTGCTATTGTGCCTCCATTGCTCAGGCGGACTTTGTTAACTAAATCTTTATTTCCTGAAACTGAAATGCTCTTCACTTCCCTGTTCTTGGGAGATTAAAATGTTTCTACCTTAAAGAAGTGAGTGATACATTATCCACTCACTCTAAATTGAGCCCATTTGGAGCTATTTGCATCTTGTAGAAACCTACAGCTGAGTGCTCTGCTTAGAGGTGTAATGAGTGGTTGTCACAACACACTGGAGGTGGCCCCATAACAAAATGATCCCCTGTCAATCCCCTCACAGGAAATGCTTTGGCAACCTGTAATTCGGCCCCAGTATTAACATCCTGCCTGCGTTTTGTTAAATGGCACTTTCTAGGAAGTGGATCTGGGGAACTTGTGTTTAATAATGTTTTAAGAGGAATATTTGATGGAAGTTTCAGAAGGCATCACATGGGGTTAACAGTGATTTGTCATTTGTTTCTAATTAAAGGACCTAATCTCTTATCACTGAAGCCGTCTTTTTTTTATACTCCGGGCACAGATGTGAATGGAAACATATTAATGAGATGTCATACTACATAGCCATTTAGGGTTTTGTTTAACTTAAACATAGCAGAACACGTGTGTCTACGCAGACACATGCAATGACATCCTGAGAGAATTATAATTTCCTTCATTTGCATAATCTTCAGGAAAATCCACACTAGGTCCACCTTGCATTGCTAATTTCGTTTTGCACATCTGCATTGTTTTAGGAAGTTAAGGTCAAACCTAAAACACATTAAAATATAAATATTTGAGTGACAAGAAACACTCACATTGGCATGATGCTTTACATTTTCTGCAGCCGTTTAAAATGCCCTAGGTTCTATCATTCCATCAGCTTGCCAAGTCTTTGGTTTGAGAAAGAGATGAGATGTGAATTCCAGGTTTAAGAAATGAATAGACAATGTGCCTCGTTGGGGGATTTCATGAGATATAACTTCAAAAGAGTCAGGCAGGCAATTGGGCAGGGAGAGAAACCACGGGGGACCCTATTTAAGTATCACCTAATGTGTACCCCATGGCTCTCTCTATTAGCCTAGCAAGAGATGTCAGGATGTCTGTTAAAATCAGGTGATCTGAAAATAGTTTGGGGATGCAGGAAGGCATTAAAATTAGCCATGTACATTGGATTGTTAGAGTACTTGCCAGTAGGAAGTTTTAATTATTCCCTGTTCTTGATAAGACACTATAAAGACTATCTCCTAAAGTGTTGAAACAGTATTGTTCCTGAAGGGTCCAATTCATTCATGTGTGTCTGTGTGCTGTGTATATTGCATACATATATACTGATAGTATCTTTTTATCAGCTAGACACAAGTCTAGGGTCATCTGGGCAGATGTAATTTCATTTCAGAAAATCCCTCATTAGATTAGCTGACATGCATTTTCTTGATTAATGGTTGATATGAGAGGTACAGCTACTGTGGGCCATGTCACCCTGGGGCAGGTGGTGCAGAGTGGCAAAATGCAGCAGTCTAAGTGAGTCATGAAAGCAAACCAGTAAGAAACACTTCTCCATTACTTTTACTGCAGTTCTTATTGCCAGGTACCAGGTTTGCGTTCCTAACTTGACTCCACTTCATAATAAACTACATCTATAAAGACAAATGAACCCTGGACTCTCCAAGTTGATTTTGGTCAGGGAGTTTCATTAAAGCAGTAGAAACCAAAATATGACACTGTGCATTCTATTTTCATTTCTATTGCTGTGATAAAATAGCCTCCTCAAAGTCAACTTAGGAGATGAAGACTTTATTTGGCTTATAACTAAAAGTTATAGTCCATTATTTCAGTCATTAGCAGAGAGAGAATAAATTCATCAATCCTTACTTGCTCAGTGCTTCTTACAAAATGTTTCTCATTTAGTTAGAGTTTTTTTCTTTCTGTGAAGAGACACCATGATCATGGTAACTCTTCTAACGACAAACCTTTAATTAGAGCTGGCTTACAGTTTTGGAGATTTAGTCCATTATCATCCTGCCTGAAAGCATGGTGGCATGTGTGGAGACATGGTGTTAGAGCAGGAGCTAAGAGTGTTTTATCTGCAGGCCACAGAAGAGACCGGATCACACTGAGTGTACTCTGGTACATGAGACCTCAAACCGTGCATCTGCACTGACACATATCCCCCCAAAAGGCCACACCTACTCCAACAAGGCCACAACTCCTAACAGCGCCACTCCAACTGGGCCAAGCATTCAAACACAAGAGCCAATGGGGGCCATATCTATTCAAACCACCACATTCCACTCCCTGGTCCCCGAAGATTTATAAGCATAATATTAAGGCAAACCGCATTTAGTCCAACTTGAAAAGTCCTGGTACTATATCACAATCTCAACAATGTTTAAAAGTCCAAAATTCAGAGTCTTTTCTAAACTTTTGTAATCTCTTATAAAATCAAAATAAAAAAAGAAGTAGATTAAAAACCTTTCACATACAATGGCACAGCATATATATTCCCATTCCGAAGTGGAGGAAATGGAGGATAGTGAAGACAATCTGGACCAAAGCAAGACCAAAAACCAGCCAGGCAAAATCCAAACTCTGCATCTACATATCTGATGTGAAAATGCTCTTCCTATCTCCCAGTCCTTTCAGCTTTTTTGACTGCTACACACTTCTTTCGTTTGGGCTATTTCCACTCCCTATTAGTAACTTTCCCCAGGAGGTGTGCCATGACTCTGGAATCTTCAACTTCTTGGCCTCTCCAAGGCATTCTGCAAATTACTTTCGTAGCTACACACAATGGTCTCTCTAGGCCTCCATGCAAGTTCATCCATTCTACACACCTGGCCTCAGCTGCTTTCTTTAATCATGGAAGGAGATGCGATAGCCCCTAAGTGTGGCTGTTCTGGAAGTTACTCTGAAAACCAGGCTGGCCTTAAACTCAGAGATCTGCCTGTCTCTATCTTTTGAGTGCTGGAATTAAAGTTGTACACTGACACATCTGGCCCCAAGCTTTTCTTCAATTCCTTTACCCTTTTCTGTATTTCCTTTGCACAAGTTGGAAGCTTAGCTGAGTTAGATCTTGCCTTGAGATCACCACTTTCTTTATTCCATTTTTTAATCTGTTCATCTCTTTTAACAAAGGACTTTACACATACTGGTGCTCCCAAGCTCCTCAAATTTTGCCTTTTGTATGTTTCTTTTCTAAGTTTTCTCTTCTTCATGTTAGATCTATATAAGTGTGGACACTAATAAGCACAAGTCAAAATCGATACCAGGCTGCTTTGAGATTTCTTCTGACAATGCAAGTAATCCAAAACTCACCAATTTAGTGGCCACATTTATTTTCAAAACTTTCCAAGAATTATCTATAGGCCACATACAAATATTCTTTTCCTCTGAAACCTGTTAAGCCAGACCCCCCACAGTTTAAATCACCCTTAGCACCACTGTCTTCCAAGCTTCTACTAGTATGTTACATTAAGACCCACTTAATCTGGGTTCAGCTGCTTTTCTAATCCAAACTCCCAAAGTCCACATTCCTCCAAACAAAAGTATGGTCACACCTATCACACAATACTACAATCTCTGGTGCCAACTTTTGTCTTAGAGTTTCTATTGCTGAGAAAAGACAACATGACCATGGACACTCTTGTAAAGAAAAAACATTTAATTGGGGGTTGTTTTACAGTTTCAGAGGTTTAGTCCATAATTGTAATGGTAGAAACATAGCAGTATACAGGCAGACATGGTGCTGGAGAAAGAGCTGATAATTCTACATCTTGATCCGCAGGCAATAGAAGAGACCTGTGTGTCATAGCATAGCCTGAGCATAGATTAGGCTTCAAAGCCTGCCCCATAATGACACACTTTCTCCAACAAGGGCACACCTACTCCATCAAGGCCATACCTTCTACTAATGTCACTCTATATGGACCAAGCCTCCAAACACATGAGTCTATGGAGGACAAACCTATTCAATCCACCATACTCATTCATCTAATATAGGACCAATCAATGAAATGGTTCTACTCACATCAAACGTAGGTCTTCTCATCTCAATTATCAGTCAAGACAATCCTCCATATACATGGCTAGTGGCCATTTAATATAACGGATTCATCAATTGAAACTCTCTTCTCAGACTATTCTATATTATAGAAAACTGACAAAAATGAAAGATCATATACAAGCTGGACATTGTGAGGAACAAAATGATGTTTGTCTTTATCAATAAATGTTGTACTGCTTTTTACATGTTTGTGTTCTGTGCTAATACAAATGTCCACATAGCCTGTTGTCCCTGGAATTACTTTTAAGCTCTTTTGTCACTTTGACTGGATTTATACCACTAATGAAACCCAACCTTGGGTATATCTAAGATAAACGTTATAGAAAAGTTTAAAGAAGGAAAACTCCTTCTCAATGTGCATAACACTCTTCCACTGTTATTGTTTGGAATTGAATGAAAACGAAAAAGATGATACAAACAAGGTGAGCATCAACATTCATTTCATTCCGTTTCCTAAAGTCAGATGCTTTATGAAAAAAGATCCTATTGCCATAGCTTCACGGTCATGAGGACTGTACTGTCCAACTATTATCTCAAATAATTCTTACATCTTTAATTTGCTGTTGTCACAGCAATGAAAAAGTAACAAATGCACTCACCTAGGGTCACATCACGATAGCTTGTCTTCCTTTTCATCTCACGTCACTGTCTTCCCACTCCTCTCTCTTAGGGGACTGGATTTTCCAATTTTACACTGAAAACTATGTATAAGAATTAACTGCAGTTAGATTTATATCATGAACTATTATAGTGAGCAAAAGCAGCTCTCACTCCTCATTGTACACCAAAAATAGAGAGAGCTTATAAGAATATAAAATGGATAAGAAACATTTCAACTCTTAGAAGATATTCTGCTCTGGAGTTCACAGTAGCAGTTGGGTCTTTTGCATTGGTCACTGCCACTAGATCTCACTGTGAAGTATCATAAGACTATGTTTGAAGTATTTTGTTTGAATATAAACTTTTGTTTTAAAATTGCTTCACAACAGATGTTCTGAAAATTATTAATAATTACCAGTAAAAGTAATTTACATAGAGGTACCCCCAATCTGACTCCCGTAGGAACTTAGCCTCCCACTTAAGCAAACTTCGCACAATTTGACACCCCAAATGTGCTTCCCCAAGACTCTCCTCCTTACTCATTGGAGGACTCTGCCTCTCATTCTGTAACTAAGGTCTTATTTTCCAACACCTTGGATATTCCAATCTTACCATACAAGGACCTTTGTACATGGGTGGTATTTATCCACCCCTGTGCACTGGAAAATCCTAACACATGAATCTTTTATAAGGATGGATATCTCAGCAGGTAGAATCATCGCCTGTTCTTATATTTGCCTTTCTATTCCAACCATCTCAAGTTATGTGCTGAAGCACACTGTTGACTCCAAGAGTATGACTCTTACTTCTTTCCCCTCCAACACTCTAAACTCCCTACCTGAGTGCCAGTGTGAGGCATCTGCTGACTTTAAAGTAAGTGGATTCAGCTATTCCATGCTGTACGTGTTAAATAATCTCTAATCAATGTAGTCCTAAAAGTGTTATCCAGAACAATAAGAGAAGGAAATAAATGGGATAGAAATGGAGAAGACCAAGTGTCCTTTTTACAATGATACCATTGTTTTTTTTTTCTTAACGTACACTGGAGTTCTGTCTGCATATCTGAGTGAGCATGTCAGATTCCATGAAAGTGGAGTTATAGATAGTTATGAATTGCCATGTGAGTGCTGAAAATTGAACATAGTTCCTCTGGAAGTGATTGCTGAGTTAACTCACCACCCCCTACAATGATATATAATTCTATACATAAGATTAAATTTTGACCCAATTTGAAAATTTTTGAACAAATAAAATGATCCGTCAAAGCAGCAGCATAAAATTTAACACACAATTAATGGCCTTTCTAGAGCTCAATAATAAAAATAATGGGAGAAATCAAGAAAATCATCCTATTCACAACAGGGGGGAAATGTAATCTAATCAAGGAAGAGAAGGACCTGTAAAAAGAGAAATTATAATTTGCAAAGAAAGAAGCTGAAGAATTTAAGAAGACAATGGGAAGTGGAAAGGCCTAAGCTCATACATGGAAAGTATTAACTTTGTGAAAATGAATGTACAAAATAAAAAACAAAAAAAGAAATAAAGGAAGGAAGGAAGAAGAAAAGAAGGGAAAAAAGGGAGAAAGACCAATCAACCAATCAATCAGTCAATCAATGAAACAAACAAAAACAGGAACAGAATCACTTAAATACCATTTAAAATCCTCATTCCAGGGTGAGTGTTGCTCTTGCAGAGGATTCTGGCCCAGCACACATATGGCTGCTCACAATCATTCTTAACTTCCATACTGAGGATCCAAGACACCTTTATCTTCCTGAAAGAAACTGTAAACACATAACAAACATACAAAATACAGGCAAAAGATTTAAATATGCAAAATAAGTAAATCTGAAAAAGGTCTTCATACTACCATGGTAGCCTAAATTATCCAGTTGGCACACTGTCTCCACCATTACATGGTAACTCCCTGTAGATACATTTCAAATATCTATATGCGTTAGGAGGCCTCTACAGTAGTAGGTTTCTATAAAGTATTTGAAAATCTTCAGTGTTAGCTGTCCTTCCCAAGATCTCTCCATTTATCCTCCTCCCCCATCCTCATTTAGCCTTGTCTAGTTTCTCCTTCATTTCACTATAGAACTATATTACATTTCCTCTTATATATCCTCTCCTTCCCTCCGCTCCCTTATTAGATAACTAACCTTTGTGTCTATTTGGATTCTAGCACAC
Organism: Microtus oregoni; assembly: GCF_018167655.1. Lineage (NCBI taxonomy): Eukaryota > Metazoa > Chordata > Mammalia > Rodentia > Cricetidae > Microtus > Microtus oregoni. The sequence goes on from NW_024543084.1 coordinate 77,271, forward strand.
ATATCGAAAGCTTTAAAGTACATCTACTTATGAGGGAAAGCATGATGTTTTTCCCTTTGGGTCTTGACGACCACATTCAAGATGCTTTGTTTCTAGCTTCATCCATTCACCTTCAAATTTTATAATTACACTTTTTTTCTATTTCTAGTTATGAACATAGAACTTAACATCTGAAGACTATCCAGTCTTAATTATATTTTTAAAGACTGAAAAATATTTATTGTATAAATTACAATATTTTAATTATCCATGCATCAGCTCATGGACATCTAGCTTCTTTCCAATTTCTCGCTGTCATGAATAAAGCAGCAACAAACACGGATGAGCAACTATCTCTGTAGTAGAATATAGCGCTCTTTGGTTATTTGTCCAAGAGTGGTACAGCTGGATTTTGAGAAAAGTCAGTTCCCAGCTTCCTCAGGAACCACCAGATTGACTTCCATAATGTAGAAATTTGTACTTCCAATAGCAGTGAATAAGTGTTCCTCTTCTCTGCATCTTTGCCAACATGTGCTGCCATTTGATTTATTGACCTTTGCCATTTTAAAATTCCCTGCCCAATGCTAACCAAAAGTCATATCTCTGAGGCTTTGAGTTTTTTATTTCTTGAATTTTTTTCATTTTTTATTATTGTTGAGGGAGTGGATGGGCTTTGTGTTTAGTTTCGCTTTTATTGAACTGATTTCAATTTTAAGCTATGAACTGGAGATTTCACTTTGATACTATATAGTAGAGATAGAACTCTATTTCATGTCTGTTTCTCTCTGTCCCTCTTGCTCTATATGTGTGTATGTGTGTGAGTGTCTGTTTGCATGCAGACTTGCATATATATGTACCTATACATATATATTTATTCCAATTGTAGATTTTGGTTAGGAAACTATAATATGGTAGATGAGTTTTGTGTTTAAAGAGAGAAAAACTAAAACTATCATTAACAGAACCCCTCTTTCAGTTAAAGGAACACCTGCTTAATCTACTATATGAAAAACACCAATTTTGTTATTTTGATGGTCCACATAATATACATTTTGATGTTGTTCCAGACTGTCATGAGATGGGGGTTTGTTGTTTCTGACTATGTTATCAGTTAAAAAAATCAACTTGGATTCTTCAAACTTCAAAATTGAGGAAATAATTAATGGATTTTATCCATTAATTAAAGGGTTTTTTTTTTAATTTGATTAAACCAGGATGGAAATATTCCTAAAAGTTCTCTTCTTCTTTTTTCTTTTTCAGGAATAAAAGGTCATAACAACTTATTAACTAATTTGCTTCTATCATCTATAGTATTCATTAGAAGTAATGTTCACCTTCCAACCATATAACTACCCCTATAAAGCAACCGAGAGAGCCTTCCTACAGTGTCTGCCTATGGAAGCCATAAATGTTGCCAAGATGTTTACCTTCACAGTTCTGTTCTTTTATATTTGCTGGACCTTTGGAAAGATTTATAATCAGACCATTTCATCTTAGAGGTTAGCTTTTTAAGGCTCCTAGGAAAACCAAACTCCTTAAATATCCCAATTTTGAAGTTCTAGCTTTGTAAATTTGATTAAGGAACCAGATGCCATACCATTCAAAAAACTTTACATCTTAAAATCAAAGTTACTTGGCAGAACTCAGTATTCTGAAAACAAACTCCTTCTTATTCCCTAAGTAGAGGCCATGTTGATAAATGTGGGTCTTTCTACCTTTTTAGTTCAGCGTCGCTGGTTGATATTGCAGAGTGTTAGTTGTTGGGAGCAGTGAGACCCCAGATCCTGAATTTCTTGTAATCCCTTGATCTGAGTGCCTACAGCTGCTCGGAGCACGAGACCTTCAGGAGTTCCTAATGGCAGGAAAGTGGTTTCTGGTGGGTTGCCTGGGGCGTGGCTATCTCTATGTAATCTGCCCCTGAATACAAAATAAAAGGGGCATTGTTGGGGAATTCAAGGATGACCGTGTTGCTGTCTCTTTGTCTTTGTGTGTTAATGTATTTTAACCTCCAGCCCCCTTTCCCGAAGCTCATGAACTGGGTGCCAGCGCACAGAGCACAGACAAGGGGGTGCGGTGCAGGGCAGTTAGTGTTCCTGGAGTCATTTTTATTTCTGTAGCAAAGAGAAGTGACAAGTTATCTGCTTGTCTAATCCTCTGCTGTCGCATGCAGCTTTAGTCTGGATAACTCTTCTCTTTGTTGCCTTCAAAAGGCCCATGTCCTGGAACCATCTTTCCTTGGTCTGAATCCTACCTCTGAATGTTTGCTTTGTCAGGAGTATTGAAATACTTTACTTAGCTACAAATTGCTAACACCTGGCTGAGGATTGTGACCAAGCTTTGTGTTTTGTTCCCTCAGGTCACTGTTGGTTTACCTTCATAGCTTCTCTTTATGTCTTACTCCCCACATATTCCACCTCTAATATAGAATCATCCTTGTCCTTCACCATCTATTTTATAATCATGAGTCAGTGTCTCTTTAAAAATCAAAGTCATCCAGTGTTTCTCTGAGCCATCTTCTTCTCACATAAAAACTTCCCAAATGCCCACTGAATGAAAATGAGAAGATGATAACACCAAAGAATGGTTAAGGAGAAAGGCCAAAACAAAGAGAGTGTGTGGACCAAATTACATGTTCATAAAGGAAAGAGAAATTGTGTGAAGAAAAGGGAAAGTGAAACTTAGGTCCCACCTCCCATACCCACCCCAGAACCCCAGCTAGAGATTTAGAATAGGAAGAAAGGTGAAAAAAAATGCTACAAGGATCACAGGTACTGAATGCTGCTATTGCTGCACTATAATTGGTCATCCGCTGTTGTAGGGAGTGGCCTGCTTGTTCATCCCAGCCGCCTGGCTAGCTTAGCCCCAAAATAATCACACAGAAATTGTATTCATTAAAACACTGCTTGGCCATTAGTTCTAACGTCTTATTGGTTAACTTTTACCTATTAGTTTAATCCATCTCCATTATTCTGTGTATCATCACGTGGCAGTGGCTTACCAGAGATTCTAACTGGCATTTGTCTCAGGCAGAGGATCCATGGCTTCTCTCTGACTCTGCTTTCTTCCTCCTAGAATTCAGTTCTATCTTCTTTGCCTACCTAAGTCCTGCCCTCTCAACTAGGCCAAAGCAGTTTCTTTATTCATTAACCAATGAAAGAAACACACAAACAGAAGGAACTCCTACACCAATACTCTCAGAATTTTTTTCTTTTCCTTTTATTTTTAGACAGACTTTCTCTGTATAACCATGCCTATCTTGGAACTCATTTTGTAGATTTGTCTAGTCTCGAACTCAGACATCTGCCTGCCTCTGCCTTCCAAGTGCTGGGATCAACGACCTGGGTCACTATCACCCAGTTTAGTAATAGGGTCCAACAAAAGTCCTTCACTGATTTTTGATTGGCCTATCTCATTCAGGTTACATCTTATTGAATCAAAATGGTCCATGGAACCCACAAATATCTCAGGCCATTGCCAAGTCCATTGGTTGTGATACACAACCTGATGGTAACCATCTGTTAAAGACTTTACTTAGGTCATCCTTCATAGAGAAGTCAAGCTGGTACCCAAATACAAGCTTACCTCCACTGACTAGCATTCATGGTACAGGTAGGTATTCTGTATGCTATCAAAGAAGAAATATAATCATCAATATTTCCCATTCACAATCACTGTAATCTACAACAGTGACCAGCCCATACGATAGACTAGAAAAACTGTGTCACAAATATTAAAACCATAACTAACCATGTTTTGATTGGATTTATGTACTACTCCATGACATGGAACCCATGCTGACACTGATAAGGTGGGAAAAAAAAAACCTCAGACTTGATAGGTCATAGGTCTAGACAAAAAAAAAAAAAAAAAAAAAAACAAACCTATAACTTTTATTTGTTAAAAAACAGGCATTAAAATGACTCCCAATGACATACTGTTATACTTATAGACCAGTGCCTCTTGCAAACCATACAGGAGAAGCTTTTTTTCTTGTACTAGATGGTAACTATATAAAATATATAGGCAATAAATGCATCAACAATGTCTAGTCCATTAAAAATTGACAAATTCAGAGAAAATACTTTATATCTATCCTATCTTGATAAGTTCAAAAAATTGTATCTAGTTCATTTTCTCTTTTAACTTGCATTAGTAAAACTATCTTTTTATGTCTCTCAACCTTATACACTTTACATTCCTTTACTGAATTTTTTTTCCTGAATCTGTGAATGAGGAAAACTGTAACTATAAAGTCTTCAAGTCCATCAGAGACCTCAGAAAGGTCTCTGATAATTTTACCTGAGTAAGCAGAAATTGCAAGCAAGTGACTTTCAAAAAAATGTGAGAAATGACTGAAACACCTGGCTATCTTTGTTTTTCTTCTGTGCAATTTCATGTGGCTCTTCTGACATAAGACAGAGATTTAGGATTTTACATTAACAAGTGTGCCTGGGTGTAGAGAAGAAGAGAGCCACACTCTGACTCCAAAGACATCTTTAATTTTTAATTGGACTGAGACTACCAAAAGACCATTTGCATTATATGTCTGAAGAGAAAGGAAAAAAAATTCATAAATTTTGGAGATGTGATAAACCAATAGGTCAAATTACTCTTTTTCTTGGGACATTTTTCTTTTTTTTTGGGGGGGGGGTGATTCGTTCTTTTTTTTCATTTGTCCAGTAGATTTCAGATTCCTTAGCTGGATGCTTTCATTCTACTGAAAAGACAAATGCAAAACCCTTTCTCAACCTTTATTTGTGGGAGGTTCCCTTATGAAATGTTATATCTGATAAAATGAAAAACACTTGTTAGTTTTAAAGTTAGTTTTGATTGAAAGGACATGCTGTTTGATTAACTATTGCCTTTGTTAATCAAGTGGTGTCTCTTGTTCAGATATAATCTTTATCAATTTTGATGGTATCCATCCATAGCTTTTCTTCTCTTTTGGAAACGAAAACAAAATTCCTTCCCCAACATAACACATATCCTGGTTTCCATTCTGAGGTCCACATGTCTTTAAAGTATATGGGATGTTTTAATTCTGTAGGTTCTTTTTCTATTATTCAATGTCTCTCTGCAGCTGTTTTTCCTTTCTCATTTGCATTTAGAAAATTCAATGTTAATAAAGAATTATGTAATTTATTTCTGGATATCTTTCTTATGCCTTTCTATTTATTAAACATACATTTTAGAGTTCTATTTGATCTTTTTGTAACTAGCTGCCCTGTAGGATTGTGTGGTATGTGATTCTACCTACCAGTCTTTAGTAACTAAGAATACCTACAAAAGCCTAGAAATTAGAAAGAGGAGACTATGGGAGAATTTGTCAAGTCAAGAGGAATAATTGTAAATAGATGAGACAAATTAAAAGGAGGGACTACCAGAGCTGAAATGCTTAAACATAGATGAAAATCGGTGTATTGTTTGGCAAGGGGTTGGGAGTGTTTTTGAGATTTTTGTTTTTTTCTTTTTTTAAACTGGGTAAATTGAATTGAGAAGACTCATCCTGAATGTAGGTCATTTCATTCAATGGGTAGGACCATGGAATAAAAACGAAGATGGAGCTGACAGTAAGCATGCATCCGGTTGGTGCTCTGTGTTGCTGATTATGTATGGGCTATGACGTGCTTCCTCAAGCTTCAACTGCTGTGTTTTCCCCACCATTGTAAACAGAGACTGCTCTCTGGATGCCCAGACCCAAGTAATCACACAGAAACTATATTAATTACAATACTGTTTGGTTAATAGCTTCGGTGTATTCCTAGATAGATCTTATATCTTAAATTGAGCCATTTCTATTAATCTGTGTATCACCACAAGACTATCACTTACTGGTAGGATCCAGCTTCCTTCTCCTTTAACAGTTACATGGTGGCTCTTTGACTTTGCTTACTCTATATATCTCTGTTCAGATTTTCCTCCTGGTTTTACTCTGCCAAGCCATTGTGGAAATAGTTTTATTCATCAATCAATAAAAGCAACATATATACAGAAGGACATTCTATATCAATCACGCTATAAGGGACTGCGACATACAACTATGAGCCCAAATAAGCCCTTTCTCCCTAAAGTTGCTTTTCTTGGGGTATTTTATCACTTCAACAGGGACGGGCTCTGAGACAGCAAGCATTCAAACAGAAAAGTCTAAAAGAAAAAATAAACTTTTAAATTTAATGTGAAAATGAGATTAATGGTGGCAAGAGTCAAAACCTCTTTTCATTATATATTATGTGTTCTGCATCTTATCAGACTGAATCTAAGATTAAATTCCAGGAAACAGAAGATAGGGAAAATTCCACTCAATTGGAGCTGAAGATAGTCTATAAAATGTAAAATAAATTCCCATATTTCAGGTCTTTCTATAGTTAGGCTCAAAGGGTAGAGGATGGATACACCAAAATACTACAGGGCCTATTTCTACGTAATAAACCACATATGATTTTCATTTTCTTTTTTCATCTACTTTTCATTGTTTTTATAATCAGTGTGTGGTATAAATTATAGCACAATATAGATTACAAGAGAAATGGAAAATGTTTGAAAATATCTAAGATCAAAAGACCTTTTTATTCTGCAAGGAACAAGATACTGCTAATATTTTTAAAATATTTAAGAATATAAATCATTACATGCCTCACAATGTGTAAAGCAATCAGTGTCATAGTGAGACATAGTGAAATAAATGTTTGTGCCATGAATGAATCATGAAGACTGAGACTGAAAACTTACTTTCTGGAAACATTGTTAAAACAGTGCAAATGCTAGGACTTTCGAAAGCCTCATGAAATGTACCATACATTACAGTTGATAATAATTTTTTTTTTTTTTTTTTGGTTTTTCGAGACAGGGTTTCTCTGTGGCTTTGGAGCCTGTCCTGGAACTAGCTCTCTAGACCAGGCTGGTCTCGAACTCACAGAGATCCGCCTACCTCTGCCTCCCGAGTGCTGGGATTAAAAGCATACGCCACCATCGCCCGGCAAAAAATAATAATAATTTTATGTGTATGTGTGTGAGGATGCAGGCCACAAACTGAGTGTAGGATCAGAGTACAACTCTCCCGAGACATTTCTCTACCCATCGAATGCAGCCTGTTCTGCTCTCAGGCTCTTAGGTTCAGCTCTCTCAAACTCACACCACCAGGGCAACTCTCTCTCCCAGCTGCTATAGGAAGCATAGGGAAGATGGGAGAGAGAGGCACTTGGTGGTCAGCTCTCCTCCTTTCCTGCCTTCATGGGTGGCTCATCTTCACCTGTCCCCCGACAACAAGGTCAACTCTAGTGTGCTGCCCAGGGGAGATGCACGGTTTGTTCTCCCATGTTCTTGCGGCACTGAGGGACAAGGATAATTCTCCATCTCTCTTGACCCCAAGGCCAGTTCTCTCCCCTGCTGTGGGCAGCAAGGTGTTGCCAGGAGGGCACCTCTGGTTCACCTATGCCACCTCATGGCAGGTGAGAGGGAGAAGGTCTGCTCTGCTGCAGGTGGAAGTGCAGACCACTAGGTTTTGCATGGCCTCCGTGGAAGTGTGTCTCTCAGTCACCAACATGTCCCTAAGCAACATCCCTGACTCCTGGCATTCAGCACGGCCCTTGTTGGTGTTAGCAACCGTGGATATCAATGCAGACCGTGCCTGTGGTAAGGCCATGGACCCAGACATGGCCCTTAGCAGCAACTCCAGCCCGGATGACACCATGGCCCCAGGTGATAGTGCTGGCCAACAACTAGGGAGTTCTTACCTCTACAAAATCTTCAGACTGAAAAAGAGGGAGTTCCTGTCTCATTCTGCCTTATATTTCTCTCTAGTGCTGGTAATAAAGACGTGCACCACCACCACCTGGCCTCTATGGCTAACTAGCATGGCTGGGGGAATTAAAGGTGTGTGCCACTACTGCCTGGCCTGCATGGTTGACTAATGTGGCTAGCTTGGCACTCTGATCTTCAGGCAAGTTTTATTTGTTAGGTCATAAAGAAAATATCACTATAATGAAGTTTATTATTAACTACCTACATAAAATACCTTTAGAACATATAAGTTGTTTTATCTATCTATCTATATAGTTAAATGCATTTTTCCATCTGGGCTGAAAAAGTTTTCAAGAACCAAAGACCATCTAACAAAAACTTCAACACCAAGCATGAGAAAAGCTCTTTTTAGTTGTTCATGGATGTCCAAGAGACTACCAAAGCATCATAGGCTTTTGCTATTGTTCTTAGTGGCCACCATTTGTGGAAGTCCATTATATATTCCCTCTCTTGAAGTCCTCATTGTGTTTTATTGATTTCCTGAGTCTGTCTGGGGTACCTCATTCAGAAGGGTTATTTCTAACTCCATCCATTTACCTGAGCATTTTACTTTTTTAGCAGCTAAATAATATTTCATGTAATTTTGAAGCCCATCCATCAGTTGATGGGCATCTAGCCTGTTTTTTTTTTTCTTCTTACACTTGAGTAGAGCAGCAACGAAAATGAATGAGCAGGTATTTCTACAGTAGGATAGAAGGTACTTTAGATATATGTTCAAGAATGGTGCAGCTGGCTTTAGTGATTGAACTAATTCTAGTTTTGGGGAACTGCCATACTAATTTCTATAAGGACTATAGGAGTTTGTACTTCCATCTGCATGAGAACAAATGTTTCCTTTCCCCATATCTTTAGCAGCATTTAACTTTGTGCGAGCTAGCTTTTGTCACCATGATACAAATCTGAATCACTTGAAAACAAGGATTTTCAATGGAGACATTGCTCCCATCAAATTTTTCCTAGGCAGGTGTACATTAACTTATGATTTATATGGAAGAGCCCAGCTCAATGTGGACAGTGCCACCCCTAGAGTGCTAAGTTATATAAGAAAGCAAACTGAGCGATATATGGAGAACATACAAGTTAGCATCTTTCTTAATTTTTTTCATTAATCTGCTCCTGATTTTTCTACCCTGACATCCTTCAGAGATGGACTGAGATTGCGATAATTTAGGCACATAAACCTTTTATCCACAAGTTGAGTGTGATTATGGTACTTATTAAAGAAATAAATGCAAACTAGGGCAATCATTATATGTTTTTTTTTTCTGAGTGGGGGTTACTCATTCTGATTTGGGTCAGATGATATTCCACAGTAATTTTAATTTGCATTGTCCTAGTAAAGACAGTGAAATTAAAGAAAAATGTTCCTCAGCCATTTATAATTTTTTCTTTAAGAACTCTATTTTTGGTTCCACTCCACATTTTTTCCATTGGGTTGTTTACTTTCCTAATGTTTATTCTTTGAGTTATGTGAATATTCTAGATACTAACCTTTTGATGTATATGTGATAGTAAGCAGCTTTCTGCCATTCTGTATTCTGTCTTCACTCACACAGTGATATCTTCTGCTGTACAAAAACATTTTCCTTTCAAGACGTCTCAGTGATTAATTGTATTAATGTCTGTGCCATTGGGTTCCTGTTCATAAAGTTCTTTCATATGCTGAACTCACATGTATTTTCTACATTCTCATCTCATCAGGGTTTTAATTAACTTTCTTCATAAAGGATATCTTAATCATGTTTCCCCTCCCCAAACTTCTTCCAGTCCTTTCCAGCCTCCATACCAACCATCATGGTACATCATAAGCAACCCAAGCTGACACTAGAACAAAAGTTAGCCCTCTGAAAACTGAGAGCAAGGCCCCATTGCCAAGAACAATATCCACACAGCTCCCTTCTACTTTTAAATATTTGTAGTATGTCATAAAGTAATTCTTAAGCCCTGTAAAATGGGACATCAAAAGCCATATCTAAGCTATAATTTCTGGGAATATTTTGTTGCCACGGGATTAAAACAAAACAAAAACTGTCCCCTTAAAATATCCTAGCTTAAATGATCAAATAATTATCAAATATACTCTCAGATAGAATGTTATCTTTGTACTTCACTCTCGTTCTTAATGAACTTTAACAAAATTGCTAATGAAGAGCCCAAGTTCCTCCGTTTTGTTCTTGGCCTCCATCTTGTACCTTGGGTAAATTATTTTCCAGTAAAATATTTCAGCCCTCATAAATGGCTAAGGGCAAAAGTAACAGGGTAGCCATCTGGAAAGCACAGATAATCTCAGAATGTCCCCACCCAAAGGTCAGCCAATAAAAAAAAAAAAAAAAAAAACAAAAAAAACAAAAAAAAAACTTAACAAACAACAGACAAGGTTTGAAAATAAAATCTCTGAGAAGTCCCTAGACACAAGCCAATCAGGATTGAACCTGTCACCCCACAGTATACTAATATAGCTTTTCTGGTTTTTGACTTTAAATAATCCCTTTTAGAAGGGCAGGGTACCTCCTCTAGCTTCTGCACTGACGAGGTCCCTGCTGGCTTGTAATCATCCATGCACACTATGAACCTTGCTTTTTCATTTCAGTGAGTCGGTCTTTTTGGTGGTCTTCTGTGGTCCCCATGGACTTGGCGTAACAGCTATATTGCTAAATTAATAAAAATATTTCAAAAGTTATAGAAAAGCATTGAACTATCAGAAATCAGAGTGAAAAACTGGATTATAAACAGAAATGAAATAAATATTTAATAAGAAGTTCTAGACTTTGCAGTTAAATAAAATCATCTGTAGAATTTAATTTTTCTTTTGGTTTGTCATGGAAAGGAACAAATATCATACTGCTTTTCACTGTGCTGTCCAGGACATTTCAGAAATGCCTTCCTTTTTATGACATGTCTAAAGTACACTGATTTCAAATAACTTGTATAAATAACAGAACTAATATATGATTTGTAAAAGGAAAGCTCAACATATTTGAGGGGATGTAGGATAACTGGCAAAGAGGAAATATTCAGTATCTGATAAACCACAGTGACAAGAGAACATTTAAAATACAACACAGAAATTGCTAGAATGCCGTAGGACTAAGAAATACTACACTTATGGAGAAAGAGTTTTCTTAACAGTAAAGTGAATTATTAATTTGATATATAGAGATATTTTGATAAAATGCAAATCCCTAGTTTTTAAATAGTCTAGATAAGCTGAGAAAGAATTAACACCCATAATGTAGTTGAAGGAATTAATTAATAAACCAAGGAATGAAACCATTATAAAAAATTACATAAATTTTTCTAAAGTTTCATCATTTTCAGACTTTATAGACTTTTGAACATCACATCCAAGAATGACTTAAAAAGAAGGGCATCTAGGTTGTTATCAGGTTCTGGCTATTACAAATAATGCTGCTATGAACATAGTTGAACAAATGCTTTTGTCATATGATAGGGCATCTCTTGGGTATATATTACTGGATCTTGGGGTAGGTTGATCCCGAATTTCCTGAGAAATCGCCACACTGCTTTCCAAGGTGGTTGCACAAGTTTGCATTCCCACCAGCAATGGATGAGTGTGCCCCTTACTCCACAACTTCTCCAGCAAAGGCTATCATTGGTGTTTTTGATTTTAGCCATTCTGACAGGTGTAAGATGGTATCTCAAAGTTGTTTTAATTTGCCTTTCCCTGATCACCAAGGAGGATGAGCATGACCTTAAGTGTATTTTGGCCATTTAAATTTCTTCTGTTGAGAATTCTCTGCTCAGTTCAGTGCCCCATTCCACGAGGGGTGCACCCACCCACTGTGACAGTGGAACTGATCTATTGGGAGCTCACCAAGGCCAGCGGGACTGGGACTGAATAAGCATGGGATGAAACCGGACTTTCTGAGCGTTGCAGACAATGAAGGCTGATGAGAAGCCAAGGACAATGGCACTAGGTTTCGATCCTAATACATGAACTGGCTTTGTGGGAGCCTAGCCTGTTTGGATGTTCACCTTCCTGGTCCTGGATAGAAGTGGGAGGACCTTGGACTCCCCGCAGGGCAGGGAATCTGGACTGCTCTTCATTCTCCAGAGGGAGGGGGAACGGAGTGGGGGGAGGGGGAGAGGGGGAGGGGAATGGGGGGAAGGAGGCGATGTGTGCGAGGAGGGGGAGGGAAATGGTAAATGGGGAGGAGGCCGATTTTTTTTTTTTGCAACAGCTAAAAAGAAATAAAATATATATAAAAAAGAATGACTTAAATAAAATGTATAGTCAGATAGGCTTTCTCTAGGAGTAGACTCATTACAGTCTAAAGAAAATTGGTGTTTCTCTTCCTGAGGACAGTAATTCTCTCATGGCCTGAGATGTCAAATATATATATATATATATATATATATATATATATATATATATATATGTGTGTGTGTGTGTGTGTGTGTGTGTGTGTGTGTGTGTGTGTGTATGTGTGTGTGTGTGTATTTAAATGAGCGGGAAACTTATAACTTGTTTATAAGTGATTCATAGTTATATATTTTAATATATATCTCCATTTTCTAATAAGTTAAGTGCTCAAAGGCATGATTATTTACTGTAAAAAAAAAAAAGAATTTCTAAAAATATTTGATCCAAAAAACAAAAACAGTTGGCAACTTAGGTTTTAGGACAAAATGGCTTTTCTTCCATGAAATTCAAAGTTCAAAATAAAGTGTTATTGTTGGATGAGTATGATATTTAGGATCATGTCAGCCTTTTGTGTAGATTATTGTTTTTAGCTCAAGTAACTAATAGACTGGAATCTTCATGTATGTTGGGTATGTTGCTGCCCATGGTGGAGTACATGATTAACACAATGTTGTTCATACTGATACAGCCTAAGATTGCTTCATTATGTCACAGTGAGATCAATTTTTAAATTATTATTTATTTTCCTCAGTATAACCACTTTTCTTACCATAACTGAGAGCTGAATTTTGCCTATAGCATATAAAATGGGATGCATAAGATCTATAAATTTAAACTTAATTTACACTAGTAGTCAGGGTCTATATTGTAACCTATTTTGGAACTTAGATTAAATGTATTCAGTTCATTTCAATTAATCAAGTGTCTATGAATGGCACTATTTAAAATTTTCCAGAAAAAGAATAAATTTATATATTTTCAAACTATATGTGTAAATTATATAAGTCAAAGTCAAATATACGGATATTGATGTTAAAGTCAATCAATATTTGCTCTTGAGTGGCATGCTATAGACCTGATACATTAGTCTAGGCATAGACTTGCTCTGGTTCTACTACCTAGCTTAGGAAAAGTGTTACCTCAGTTTTCCAACCTTTAAAACAGTGATTATTATTGAATGTGTTAATACTGTAAAATTGTTCAAAATTATTTAAACTAGAATGTGACCCATTATAAATTTTCAGTGCATGTCTACCTTGGTAAGATTAAGACTTTTCATGTTAACCTTATTTTTCACTGAATATGTATCTATACAATTACTGGAATCTTTGGAAGATGCAAGAGTGTGTTAGGAATATAAGTGTGTTTGTATCCCTACTTACTGGGAATAGCAAATAGTAACATCCTGAGATTATTTCTCTTTCAATCGATGCCAACATTATGGTATGTTTTATAAAATTTTTTATAGATAATTCAAAGTCCACTTAGTGACAGTGAGAATTGAGAAAAGCGCTCCACTGTGTCGTTGCAAGTTGTTGGCACTTTCATCAATCCTTGATTGGTCAGCTGTGTGAAACTGTTAAGGTTCTTTGGTGTTCTTTTAGTCCAAAGACAAATAATTTGTTCTTTGGTTCCTCCCAGATCACTTAGTCATAATTACTTTATCTGTACATTACGTATCTCTTTTCTGTTGAAACATTTATAAACCCATTTTACTTTTTCGTCATTCATTTGAGGATTTTCTTGTTAATAGTCATAATACAGTCCCATAAAGATTTTAATTTCTATGACATTTTAAAGTCTTAGAAAGAATTTTTATTGTGTACATTTGTTTTTTTTTCCTAAAAAACATATTCTAATTTCTGCCTACTAAAATCTACACATTACATTTTATGGAAGTCTTTTCAAAATCATAACTTGGTCCTACATAAACATTTTTATGATTGTTGGTAAGATCATCTTAACTGTTTATTTCTAAGCTATGCTATTTTAGATAATGTTTTTCCTATTATCACCAAACTGTCATTTCTATTGTGAAAAACACTTATGAGAAAAATACTTTCCTATACTTCCTTCTAGCTCTACTTCTTCTTTATATTTCATGACTTTTCACATGACAAGAATTTCCAAAGTAATATTTAAAACTACATTTGTATAAAGCATGTTCAATTTTAGTACTTCACATAAAATGCTAAGTAGTCTAGTATTTCAGACACAAAGTAAAAAAAGATACTATTTTATTGAAGAATCTATTTTTCAAGACTTGTTATTAAATTATATCTTGTCTTTTATTTATTCTTTTTTTAGTTTATTCTTTTTAAAAATTGTTTGTTCTTAACCAGTCTCATACATCTATTTAATTTGTACTGATCATTTTCACTTCAGCTCTCTATCACTATATACCTTCTTCTTTCCCTCAAACTTTTCTTACACTCATGTCTAGTTGTTTTGTTTTGTGTTCCTCTGAGTTTAACCATGGGTTTGAGGCTACTCACTGTATACTAATGGAGTCATTAGTTCTTATAAAAACAAAGATAATGGCACTCTCACCCTTATAATTACCAATAGTCATTAATTCAGAAGAAAGTGTATAGGCCACTGAGTACCTCCTCCATCCATGACTTATTGTTGGCAGGGCATGTTTTGTTAAAGCCCAGTGAAAGTAAGTTCATTTGCATTTACTTAATGATTGCAATGGCTATGTCCTGTCAAGAGGATGGCATTTTGTCCCTTATCTTTCAATAGTGTAGTTCTTTCATTCTTCTCAACCCAACTACTTTGTAGACAGATACTGCTTATTTGTTTTCCGACTGTGCAGATCTGAATAATCACACAGAAACTATATTAATGACAACACTATTTGGCTAATGATACAGACATATTTCTAGCTAGCTCTTACATCTTAAATTAACCCATGTCATGGATAATGACAAAGAGATAATGCAAAGATGAACTGTGTATAAAGAGGTCTGTGAGCCAGTGTGATTGATTTGGAAGGGAAATATGTCTTTCTAAGTTAGTTGCACAGAAGTAGGTTCTACATCAGGCAAACTGTTTCCTCTAAGCACTTTCCCTGACTCTTGGAATATAGGCAGACAGATAAGCCTAATTTTCATAGCCACAAACCAGGAAGATAGACTTTGGGGAAGGAATTAAATGTTTTGTTTATGTATGAATTTAAAACACAGTATTAATTCCTCAACTTTTTATCATTATTGAATACAAAAATGTCAAGAACAGCAAATAGTCTCTTCAAGATGTGTCTAAAATGTCTTTTCAACTTAAATTTCCTCCTGTCTATCAATATCTAATGTTAATTATCAAACAGAGGAATTTAAAATAAGCAAAACAAATATAATTTATATCAATATTTAAATTATCTGTTTGCTCAAATGAACTATAATGTATACTGTTCTCAATCACTGAGAACAGCAAGACCAAATTATACAGAAGTTCAGATACAAATATAGTGGTAATGTTCTTCTAAGGTTCAGTGTAGGAGGGCATGTTCTAATTTTAATAATTATAATTCTGAACACAACAAACTATTTTTTATTCCTCTACTTTGAATCTCTCATAGCAAGATCAGTCTTTTCAACTGTTTGCTAAAATTATTTTTAAGCATGTCTTTAATAACAGTCTGTGTCTATGTTTTGGTAAGAATAATAGAGCCATCCCTTGGTATTCAGAGAATATTAGCATCAAAACTCCTAGTACTGCCAAAACCCATGACTTTTTGAGTATCTTATGTCGAGTAATTTATTATTTGCATACAGTTTCTGCCCATGGTTCTATATACATCCTATCAGTTATCTCTAGACTACACACAGTGTGAAAAAGACAAAGATTATGAAAGTAGCTGGTAAAATTTAATCTTTAAGGTATGATGAACAAAGGGTCTACCCATGTTAAGTACAATTTCTCAAATACTTTCTACTATTTGTTGATTCTGCAAGTAAACATAAGCAAAGGAAGGCTCTCTGTGTCCTAACTTCTCTTAAGGTTGTTTGTAAAACTTTACATATGTATGCATGTACATATATATGTATATATATATATATATACACATCTGTGTAGTTTATGATTTAGGCAATATATTTAGTTTTATTCTGCTCCATATTATTTGCATTCTTCTAATGAAAACAATAAGAATAGAAGTTACCTTCTATGTGAAAACCTTATGATAATTTTGTTGTTCTATGCTGCTCATTCTGATATAGACTCACTAGAAACAAACTAGTTAATCCATTTGATGTGTTCAATTAAGACTGAAATACCAGGCAAAGGATACTGATTTCTGATTATGATCAATGGAATCTCAATTTCTGTGCTTTGGTCTCTTCTGTGGATTTGAAGCTCTGCTCAACTGACACTAAAATCCTCAGATTGCTTTTGGAATTTGACATAGGACTATCTGAAGAATGAATACTCAGACATGTTCAGCACGAACATCAGTTTGGTGACGCCAATATTAATTTATAAAAAATTTAAACACAGAAAATTAAGTTGCAGTTTTGTCAATATTTAGAGAAACATTTAGATTGTGTCAGATCATGACATGTTATTTTTAACTTTTATATTTTGGTAGGTTTTTTCCCACTTAATTTCAGTGTTCAAAATTAGGAAGATTGTATAATCAAATTTAAAAAAATTCTAGTTCTTTAAGAACTTAATAAAACTATATTCCATTATTCTTTCTATGTTCACTATTATTATCTTTCCCACATTAAGTGATGAGCTGCTAGTAGCATTGCTTCCTTTTTCATCATTAATAAGAGGCTTTATAATTTGTGATTTTCCTTCTACATAAAATTGAAAATCAATGTATACTGTGTATTTTTTCCTAATTACCTACAGGCTTAAATATCCCTCAAGTGATCTACACAGGATGCTCAATTAAGAAATCTTCCAAAGATGTGATGTGTATTGAGTATCAGCATTCAGAATGTTTTAGTTAAAAAAAAAAAAGAAAGAAAAAACAAAAACATTCCCTATATTTATTAAGCCTAGAAAAATATGCTGCTGGGAAACAAAAGATGCCTTTGGTTGATTTCAATATCATAATATTGTATTTTAATTCATTCTCCCTCTCCATCTATGATTTCAAAGAAATGTATCCTCCCTTCCTTTCTTTAATAATGCTGTACAATATCTACAGTGGAGATACTCGTATCTCTGAATTGTTACAAGAGAGCTTTTCCCATTGTGTCCTGAGCAATTTCTGAATTGTTTGTGCTTTCTGACATCAACTGCATCTCTTTTTTCCCCTGCATGTTATATTAACGTTTTTCCCAGTATTACCTAGTGTGGTGTTGCAAAGAGATTTTAAACTTAGGCTTTTTTACTCATTGCGAAAGCTAAGGAATCAGCAGGAGAGAAGGAGTTGGAAGGATTGTTAATGTTTTCTTTCTATGCGCACAACACGAATTTAGGTGTCACAGGATTATTTTTTCCAAGTAAAAGTTGTCTACAGTTGTAAAGATCAACATTTCAATTTTTCCACACCAATAAGCATTTATTTATATCATACTTTTCAAGTTTCTCATCATTTCCCTCATTTGCTTACAGTTAAAAAAAATTACTAGTAACTGGAAATAGGACACAGAGATCCAGGAAATGTAATTTGGTAATAAATGCTGTTTTTGAAGTACACTGCACGGTTTGTGGATAAATATTTCTTTAATGTGTGTAATTACTGGATCAGCAGAATAAATGTGGTCATGTCCTTGTAATTAATACATTGTCAAAAGTTCATTTAAGTATAATAATTTTACTCGGAAAGTGCTGTCTATGTGTTTCCTGCAATAATTTGTTAAATTAAGTGCAATAAATATAAAAGTACCCTTAAGAATATCTTTTGAAGCTCCTTTTCGATACATGTTAAATAAAGATTTTCAAACATAAATGCAGTCCCTTTTACTTCAGTGCGTATTTGTTCACCAGAAAGTCACAATAGACTTTTCTGTAAATTAAGTTTCTTTGAAAAGCACTATATTTTAAAATAAATTCTAGCCTAGTTTGACAAATGTTTATTCGCAAATTATAAAAACTGCTGGTTAGCGATGCCCTTAATATCAGGCAGGGCTAAGTAAAGCTTGCAGCTTTTGTGCTGAGCTGATAATTTACTTGTAGAAGAAAGCCATTGCCACCCAGAATGATAGGTTTGCAAGATCCGCTCTCTGTTACCTCTACATTTTGTGGCTTTGCCATATTGCTCCAAGCTGTTGGTGAAAGACTGGTCAGCTTTTGATGACAGAAACAGAAGACTGGGCACTCGGGACATGTGATGAATTCAAAGCACTTGCTTTATGATCTTCTGGCCAACAGTCTAGGAAACGGGACTTTATGCGTTAGTCATTTTACCTGTGTCGGACCTGTAGCTGAAAGTTTTATAAATAAAAGGTAGAAAGGAAGCAAGACATCTTCAAGATGGTCAAGAATGAAGTGATATCCATTCTTCCGTTGAAGGGCATCTAGGTTGTTTCCAGGTTCTGGCTATTACAAACAATGCTGCCATGAACATAGTTGAGCATATACTTTTGTTGTATGATAGGGCCTCTCTTGGGTATATTCCCAAGAGTGGTATTGCTGGATCCAGGGGTAGGTTGATCCCGAATTTCCTGAGAAACCGAAACACTGCTTTCCAGAGTGGTTGCACAAGTTTGCATTCCCACCAGCAATGGGTGAGTATGGATGAAGAAAGTATGGAATATATACATATTAGAGTATTACTCAGCAGTAAAAAACAAGGACTTCGTGAATTTTGCATACAAATGGATGGAAATAGAAAACACTATCCTGAGTGAGGTAAGCCAGACCCAAAAAGAGGAACATGGGATGTACTCACTCATATTTGGTTTCTAGCCATAAATAAAGGACATTGAGCCTAAAAAAAAAAAAAAAAAAAAAAAAAAAAAAAAAAAAAAAAAGAATGAAGTGATATGCAAGGAAGATACTGTTTCATTGTACTGAGCCCAGCAAAGGTCTTTGACTTCTCACTCAATTAATTGTAGGATGATGGGAAAAAGACAAAAAACAAGGAACAATGGGGAGTAAGGCCAGTGAAACAGAAAATGACTAGTTTCTAAGCCAATAAGCCTAGGCTGTTTACATGATGAATTTGGTAATATCTCCACTTCCTCTTTGTTTTCAGCTTTCTTTGAATAAAAAATAGTATTCAAAACTATAGTTCTTGATAAATATTATAGTGTGTGTGTGTGTGTGTGTGTGTGTGTGTGTGTGAATCTCAATCAGTTTTCCCACTGATTTCAGTAGGCCTTTCTGGTCAACTTGCTCACAGAAAGTAGAATCCGCTTTAAGAAAGTAGCTACTTTGCAGTTAAATTAGACCTCTGTTTCCACAGTCTCTCTTGGCCTACAATAGGTCCTTTTTTGTTCTTACCAAGTGATACTAGATCAGATTTACTAGATATACTAGAAAAGGATAGGAAAAATATTCAGTATTTAAAATTTATTTGAATTTTCTAGATGAAGATTATTAAAATTTTATTCTAAATATTTGCCTAACTAGATGTGTTTTAACATTTCTCCCTCTTTGACAGCATACAATTACCAATATCTCAGATATATAGAGAGATCTTCATGTGAAACTTTTCTCAAATTATATTCAGTTTTTTATTCAACTTTTGCTCCCTTTACCTTTGCAGGCTGGGCTCCTCAGAAAAGAATTTCTTCCCCTCCTATTTTGCAATTTGGCAGAATCATTCGGCTTGTATATTGCCCTCTTTCTTAACAAGAATAAACTGAGATGGACAGCTGCAAACACTTTTAGAAAACTGCCTAAACAAAAATCAGTGTCCTCTGGCATAAATAATACACAGATATTGGTATTGATTCATTTTCTATTGCTACCACCAAACACTTGAAACTGTGTTTTTATGAAGTGTGGAAATGCACTAAGAGCATAGTTCTAGAGAATAAAAAGCCCCAAATCAGAACCTATTATCTGTTTAGCTTCTGATGAGGCCCGAGAGTTGATAGCATCATAGTGGGAGCAGGAATGAGAAGGAAAAAATCAGAGAGGAAGCTTGAGTCAGTTTCTGGAAGTAGCTTGCTTCTCATAACAATGTGATTTTATTGAAGTATATGGCATAAACAGAACAGTCATTTTAAAGGGAGTTCCCCTGCCCTTCCAGTTTCCATTTCTGTGGACAGAAATGCTATTGAGAATACCGTTTGACAGTATATTTAAACCTTAGTAGACATAAATTTAGAATATTATGTGCCTATCTTCTCTTTAGATCCTATTAAGGTAACGTTTGAAAGCATATGGAGGGGAAGCAGGAAAGTCTCCTCAGACCTTGAGGAAACTTAAATCTCGATACAAAAAAAAAAAAAAGATACAGTAAGTGTCTGTGAAGAGTTAAGTTATAAATAAGCATGAGTTTGTGTAATATTATCTGACTATATGAATTCACAGATAATAAAATATTTAGAATTTGGAAGCTTGTATGCAAAAACTTCCTGAGAAGTTAAGTAGGTGGTTATGGCTCTTTTTATAAGAGCAACGAGAATCTTTCATAAAGTAGTGAATTATGGAGATGGACTTCAACTCAGCCAGACTAAGCTTGAGGCATGTTCCCTTGCATGGATGCCTGTTTCTGTTCATTTCCCTGTTCAAATTTTTCTGAATTCATTGATTTATGAATATGGTCATAATGTTCCAAAAGTACATACATGTTTTTACCCTAATGGATTGATGTTGCCTCTGCTTTTCCTTATATTTTGTCCTCCATTGCTCTTGTCCTTCGGCCAGTTCATGTTGAAATGATCTTCATAAGTTCTGGCAGTTTTCTCCTTTGGAAAAACGAAGTGGAAGAAAAGTTTATGTTGTATTAATGTGGCAATGGTAGATCGGAGTTGTGGGTTACATAGTAGCTTTTGTAAGCTTGCCAAGTAATCTTCAGAATTGGATTTCCATTAGATAATCTATCAGATGAACAATGTATCACTTTTCAGTGAGTACTGCCACTTTTCTTGTAGCTGGGACACACAACGTTACAAAAGTAAATTGAATGAGAAAAGTTTTTTTTTTGTTTTTCCCCAGAGATTAAGAAGATATTATTGATCATTATAGCAAATGGTATGGTGACACTCACAACAACAGTAGTATATATCTAGGATTCCTTGAAGTTCTAATTAGAAAACAGAAAGTTGGAATTGGATACAGAAGTGAAACTCGTCTTCAAAGTCCATCCTCAGTGGTCCATATATGCCAATTAAACCCATATAATGGTTAATCTCAATTATATACTTAATATGATGTAGAAACAGCAGGGAGATAAAACTCTGAATATGTCTCCTGGGAATTATATACATTGGGTTAACTGAGATAGGGAGACCCTCGCACCATGGGTGGCCCCATTCCTAGGCCTGAGATCCTGGACCTCAGGATCGCCTATATAGTAGGAGAAAGTAAGATGAGCACAACATTCATTCCTGTCCGTTTTCTGACTACGGACACAAAAGGACCAGATGCCTTAAGCTCCTGCACCTTCACTCACCTCTATGACAGATTTTACACTTGAACTGGGAGCCAAATCAATCACTCCTTCTTTAAAATTTCTCTTGTCAGAATATTTTATGAAAGCTACAAGAAAGTATCTAAGAGAAAAAATTGGGAGCAACAACTAAGGACACAGCTGTGAAAAACCTGACTATGTTGTCCCTTAGGCCTTTGGAATATGCTTGTTGGAAGAATACTGAAAAGTTTGGTTAATAAATCACGCAAATGTTGGAAGAAGAGTGCAATGGGTGATTCTTGAAGTATCTTAGAAGTGAGGGATCCTGAGAGACATCATTAGATGCATGATTGACAAGGTCTGAGGTATAGGGATGGAGATCATGCATGTGATAAGTTGGCCAAGAGTCTAGTTGTATTTGCTTGTATCTTGAGCATATCGTGAAGTTAACTTTAAAGACAATGAACAGTGTATCTGTCTGTCTATTATCATCTATCTATCTATCTATCTATCTATCTATCTGTCTATCTATCTATCTATCATCTATTTGCAGAATGAATTTCAACACAGGACCCCTTAGGAAGGTGGTGAAAATATTTTTTTTAAAGAAATGATCACCACTGAAGAGAAACTTCCTATTCTTTTTTTTTTTTTTTAAAAGATTTATTTATTTTGTACACAGTATTTTGCCTGCATGTATGCCTGCAGGCCAGAAGAGGGCACCAGATCTCATAACAGATGGTTGAGAGCCACCATGTGGTTGCTGGGAATTGAACTCAGGAACTCTGGAAGAGCAGCCAGTGCTCTTAACCGCTGAGCCATCTCTCCAGCCCTAAACTTCCTATTCTTCAGTGGTACAACAACAACAACAAAGTGTCCTGAGGGTAGACCCCATGCTTCTAAGGCTCCATCTGGGAAAATCCTCATTCATTTGCAGTAATAAGCCCGAACTGAAGGAGCCTGCTGCTTCTCAAAGGGAAAGTGTTTCTGCTGCATCAGCACCAAAAGATGGTGCACAGGATAGTCTAGATCTCAGCTGGCAGCAAAGCTTACTTGGCAATGTCATTCATGTGACACTGGCTTTGCAGGCATGGGAGATGGAAGACTGGGCATGTCATGGAATCTGGCTCCATGATTTCATAGAGCAGCTTAAGCCAGGTGATGAGGCTTCAGGGACAAAGTATCTACAA
The DNA here is from genome assembly GCF_018167655.1 of Microtus oregoni. Lineage (NCBI taxonomy): Eukaryota > Metazoa > Chordata > Mammalia > Rodentia > Cricetidae > Microtus > Microtus oregoni. The sequence goes on from NW_024543084.1 coordinate 99,886, forward strand.
AAAGGCCCTGGGAAGTCATTGTTTGAAGCTAAAAGGTTAAACCTAAATTTTCCTGGAGATCCCCTTGTGTTATAGAAGCCAGAACCATCAAATGTCTGCTGAGGAATACTGCAAGCATGGAATGGTGCTTATCTAATAGAGAGGCTGTGTGCTGAAGTTTCAAAAGGGAGTAACTACCCCTAGGACCCTAGCCAATTTTATCATGAGCCCTAGATGTTGTTAATGTAAATGCCAGATGTTGTGTTTGACCTTCTGGATTTTGTTTTGGTCTAATTATTCCTTAAACATCAATAATTCCAACAGAGACTGAGGATGTTTATTGTCTTCCTAAGTTGGAAGTATCAGGTGTTTTGTTTTTTGCTGTAATTCATAAATAATAGATTATCTGGGGTCTCAGATGAAGTATGAATTTTGGACTTTTAAATTGTTGGAATTACTGAAGACTATAAGGACTTTTGAAGTTGGAGTATAATTTATATTGTAAGATGATCATGAGATCATGGGTACAAGGCATTGTATTTGATGACTGAAAGATGACGTATGCTTGTTGTCAAGGTGGCAAGGGCAGGGTTTATGATGAGTAATTTTAGTTATCATCTTCATGAAATCTGGACCCATCCTGGTAATAAGGCTCTGTGCATCGTTGTGGGAGGATGTCTTTATGATGCTAGTTGAGGTAGGAAGTCTCATGCACTGTGTGTAGCCACATTCCCAGGGTTGAGGCCCTAGCACCCGGAAACCAGAGAGTGTGGGCTGAGCATATGCGTGCATTCTTCTTCTTCCTGACTGCAGACATAAGACAATCAGATGATTTAAGCTCCTGCCGCCTCAGCTTTCCACTGTGATGGATTACACCCTTGAAGTGGAAGACCAAATAAACCCCTCCTTCCTAAAGCTGCTCTGTCAGGATATTTTATCGCCTCAACAAGAAAAGTAACTAATATAGCTCTACATCTCATAGGCTGCACATCCCTAAAAAACAGTTCCCAGGTTCTCAACCTTTCAAACTGATCAAGGACATGACCTTTGGGGGCCATGCCACATTTAAGTTATGACAGCAAATATAAAATAAAAAATTTTCATCTTTGCTTTCCATTGGAAATTCAAATTTAACTGGACATCCCATTTTTATTTGCCATCTATTAGCACTGCACAAATCTGTCTTTAATTATTGCCAGTTGTACTTAGGCAGGAAGCCCTATTTTACTTTCTCTCCAATGAAGCAAGAAAACAGAGAGGTACAGTTCCAACTATGGCTTGGGGTACATGCTACTGGAAGACAGTAAGTATGGGGAAGAAATAAGATTCTGAATTCACTGAAGCAGAAGCTCATCTGCAGAAGGCCTCCCCTTCTGGTTTTACAGTTCTTATAACGGGAAAACAAACAACAACAACAACAAAAAAGCCCCAGATGTTAGTAATGTTCTTGTATTTGAAACAATTCCTAAAGTTCACGTGTTATTTACTAACAAAGAACAAATCATGATTTAAGGAGAAGCTTTTCTGGACAACCGTTCCAAACAGTAAATATTTATCTGATCACTTCAGTATACTAAAATCAGAATCGTTGAGAAATTGTGATCCCATAAAGATGCTATCAAGGAAAATGCAAACCAAAATGTACGAGAAACTAATTAAGATACTTCATATTATTTATCATATTAGCAGCGTGAGAATGATACTTGAGTGCTCTTATTTTAAGCGAGCTTTTGCATTTTTGTAATGTTGCACAATTCTTCAAAAAGAGGTCTGCCAAAGCTGTAAGTCCAAGGCTGAGTAGATTGCATCATTCTTTGTAAGATCATGTTCACACTGTAGTTGTTCTTTCTTCTAGATGGGTGCTAAGACACATAGGAGCTAAGACTTTGAGTCAGTGACCAGCACCATTACACGATGTCAGTTGTCCTCATTGTCTGTTTGCTGCTATGACTTACAGTAGTGCCTTACATCCTTTTTTTTTTTTTTTTGCTTTGGTGGAATCAATATGAATGTTGTCATGATTGTGTGTGCTACTTAATGCATTATAACTCCTAGAAGAGTTGGAAAATAGAACTTCAGAAAGGTCTGAGTAATAATAGTATTACTATTATCAATAACCCAAAATGCATTAATACAAACAATAAAAATAAATAGGTAAAATTGGTAGTTTGTGAGAACTACAATCTCAAATTTCACTAAAAGTATTGTTGAGAGCATCTTAAAGAATGTTTTAATGATGCTTAGGAAAAAGAACTATACCTTAACTTCCTGTCAATGTACAGTATATTGGGGAGAATGTAAAGTCCCATCTTTTTTCTCCTTCTAGAACTTGGAATATTTTTAATCTTAGGAAAAAAATTCTAAGTCAGTTGCCAACTCCTTGGCCCAAGAAGAAAATAAATCAATTTAAACATAAAGAGAATATATCATATGATTTTCTTTCTGATTGTAAAAATAATTAAAAATATAATTATATTGCTTAAAGTTATATTTGTTATGGTCCCAATAATTATGTCTTCTTAACAGAAGCAGGTAATCAAATTCTTAATTTTTGGAAGAAAACAGTCATTTAGTCTAGATGATCTTGAACAAGCTATGGGAAATCAAATGTTACCTTCCTCTGGAATATTCTCATACACTTGCTTGATATCACTAACAAAATAGAAACCATTGGAGAGAAGCATTCAAAATAGATTCAATTGCACATGTGAAATAAAGAAAAATTACTCATTTCAAGCATGATATAATTAAATCATCATAGAATAGGAACTAGATAGATTGTTCTGACATGTTTATGACCTGAATACTTGCCCTGAAGTCCAAACCCTGAGCATCATGGTATTTGTAGTTGGAATTGTAGTTGATAACAAATAGATGTCATGTAAGTGGGAAACAAAGCACATAGACTATGATAACAAGAACGTATTTGTTCCTAGAGCCTGTATTTTACTTTTCTAAGTGTTAGACACCTTGGATGGCCACCATTCCCAAGTATGTGTTTGAAGTGGCATTCTTTACTTTTTTCAAACATTGTCAGCACAGGAACAAATGCTTTGCCAAGGCTCACATCTATCACTCCAGTTGGTACATATGGTAATTTTCTCTAAATTGGCTCCTTTTCTCAGGCTACTGTATCATCCTGAGATATTAAGTTTTTAAATTGGCTCTTCCCACCTCTTTTAACGTTAGATGGCTGATTGCTGTCACATAATTTAATGATCTAGTCCAATCTATACAATGACAGTGTAACATGGGCAAGATAATTGTAGATTGAATGCCATTAATCAGTTGCCTTTTTGTTCTTACATGTTCCATTGCTTATCATTCAAGGAAGAAAATTATCTTTTGACAGGGTCCCATTGCAGTGTTTTTACTGGCCAATAACAGCAAGACTGCGATTTCAAAAAGTAAATGAACAAGCTGTAAGGAGGATGGAAATTAATTAAATAGTATGTTTTACATGGATTTTTTTGAGAAAAATTAGAAATTTATTCCTATTCTTGGCTAATGAGCTGTATAAGGGTTGTATTTATGTAATGATTAAAAATAAACAGATGTTCTTATTAAATATTCACTGATGGATTCAAGAGACTGTCCTGCATTGTGAAAAGAATGAAACACAAAAGAAAACGTCTAACACTTTCTGTGCCTCCTTCATTCCTTTAACCTCAGAGATCAAAGGCCATTTTGACACATAAGAACTTCATGAGGATAACCTGTCCCGTGACTCAAAGTCATATGTCATTCTGGTAGGAAGTATGCACTTTTAACCATTCTCACCCCTTTTGCCTTGGTAAATGTTGAGAATTTATTATATCGTCAGCTACTATCTCTTCAAGTAAACCAGTACTGTTTTGTTTAGATAAATTCCACTATGTAAATAAGGACTTATTATTAGGGGAATAAACCAATAGGAGACCTCTGCAGGGAGAGAAACACAGTAAAGGAAATAGCAAATCTGACATATTTGCAACTGCACAGGAGAAGCAGTTACCAATATGATTGTAAGGCTGATCATACTCTATAAGATTATATGTCTTCTTATACTCAACATGCAAAATGCAGTCTTGATTGTTTAAAATTGAGTTATTTGGGGGGTGTATGGGATAAAGAATGATTTTAAAGTTATATCTAAAATACCGTTTCCACATAATGGCATTTTATGCAGAGTATGTGCTTAAGCACTCAATTCCATGTGCTTTATTATGTTTCCTTTAAGCTTCATGGTCTGGATTTTCAAATATAACATTTTAGTAGATTTTTGCCTCAAGTGTATCTTGAAGCAGAAGTCAGGTGAGAGATGGGCTTTCCTTTGATTTTACAACATTATGAAATTTATTGTCTATACCTCTCCTAAAGGAGATAAATCGATATCTATTGTATTGTTATTAAAATATGAATCATGTTTGTAAGTCAAGAATGTATGTTTCTTAGGGCCAGAGTGATGGCTCCGAAAACAAGGGCTGTTTTTCTAAGACTTGGGTTCAATTTCCATACTAACATAGAAGCTCAAAAGCATCTATTACTCCAATTTTATGAAAGCTGATGCTTTATTTTTGGCTTTCATTGACAGCAGAAACATGGTTATCAACATACATACAGGCAAAAGACTCATATACGTATGGTAAAAATAAATAAAATAACCTTAAATAAAGAAAATATGCTTTCTTGATAGCAAATTGAAGGCAAGTACCATCATTGAGAATAGACAAGGACTTTCTAATCATCTTGAAAGCAGTATTAAACTATAGAGAGGAGAAGAACTATGAAGTTATTTCAGCATTAATATATGCATGATGATTTATCTTAGAATATTTATATATCTTTCTAGTTTAGCTTTTTTTGGTTTTAATGACAGCAATGTTTTAAATAGAAATGATCAATAAAAATGAAAAAAATATTTCTTCGAGTTGTCTGTTGTCATTTATACAAATCTTTGCTTATTCATAACTCTTATTTCTTTCTCCTTAAAACCTCCATTCTTCCATAAGCTACAAGATAGCAAATCTTGATGAAAAGCTTTTGCTTTTATTTTTTTGCCCTTTCACTGTATTTGGTTTTTTTCAGTACAATTCATAATGTTAAGCCTCTTAATAAGCAAGAATGTTGCCATGATGCTTAAGTGAAAACAGAAAGATGCTGGCACCAGCTTCTAGAGAACTTTATCAAACACGAGAGCATATGAATGTGCAAGACTGAGTGATCAGAAGTGGGCTTTAAATCAATTTTATCTTCACGGTTTTAACATCAAGAAGAGTTGTTACTTGTAAACCAATTGTTATGCAACTTAATGAACTAATTAGGAAAATCAGTTGCAATAATAGTATTGGTACAAACTGATCTGAATATAAAAAGTAAAATTAGAATCCTACTACCAAAGTTTTCCAACTAAACAAGCTATGTAATAATGCCATTTCAAGATATGTGCTTCATAAAATTAATCATAAGTGATTCTGCCTTCACAGCATTTGATTTCCGTAATCTATTTATCTGTGAATGTGACATGCCACGCTATTCTCCTTGAGACTTTTCTGCCGTGTCTATATGTATGCTTGATGCTTCCCAGGATGAGCTGAAATGACATTGCATAAACTGGTTCCAGTATCATGTCTCCTTTTGTTTCCTTCCCTAAATGAATGGCTACCATCCAGATATACACACTAATGCCTCTGCTCAGAGACCATACTTGCACTGTCAAGAGGACATCACTGCTAGCTAGAATCACAGACAACAATTGGAGATGCTGAAACAAATTCATAAGCAATGAGGAAATGCAATCTTATTATGGCCATGGCCTTTTTTTTGCTGTAACATTTTTAGAAGATGAAATAATAAATTCTAGGTAATACATGTTACCTCACATGCTTATCTTTTGTTTCCTAAATTGTGCATTTTTTATATGAATGAATATTTCCTTCAAGGGTGACTGGGCAATTGTTTTGATAGTTAAATAATAATTTTGTATCTTAGTGATGAAGTATTTACGTATAAAATTTAAACTGTCTCCTTTAAAAGAAACTGTTCAATTGTCCATGGACTAATGGCACACAGGAGAAAAAATGGGTGTCAAAGGGGAAATTTCATCTTTTCAATACCCCATTCTTGATAAAATACAATTTGTATGATTGTGAAGTAGCATTGTTTATTTTTCCAGTCAAAAAGTCACTGTCAAAGTGTGTTTGGGAGGAAAAACAGTGCTAAAACACATGTATCTCTGAGACATATCTAGGTTGTTTTAGAAAAGGAAAAAACCTAGGGCAGTCTGTTAAAAATGAACATTTCCAATACAATTTGTCACCCATGCATAAATCTTGCTGACATTTTCAGTCACTTTAATAGCCTTCCCATTTTATAAATCAGTATGAACTTGCACGGTTGCAAAAAGTGTGTATTTTGAACATCTCATTTGCATACTTTACCAAAAGCCAATGAGGCAGGGGGAACAGCACTGGTGATCATAATACGTGTTTGGGAAAAGGCAGAAAGATCACTAATGGCTTTGCCTTTAGGGATTTCTGTACTCCATAGGGGACGAAAATGAGAAATATTTTTCAAACAGCAGGGGTAAAGGTTTTAAAACTAGAAACACATGGAGTGATAAAGATGTTAGTGCCACAGGGCGCATAGCAGGAAAAATTTACAATGTAAAAACTGTAATTTCAGCATTAGGAAGTAATAATCGTGTTTCATCATTGTTATTAAAGCATGACCCTTAAAGTCACATAAATTAGATATAAGTTTCAAGAGAAGTTTATTAATCTTTACCAGAAAAGTATTAAGAAAGTTTATTATTGGATGAGGTTTTCGGGTGATACGTTCTTTGGATTGTGTGGAATTGGGGGGACGTGGGTGTAGGTGCTGCTGTGTTTTCAAGAAAATTTATCATTGCAAAGAGTAAATAAAACTTAACTCACTATTACCCAATGGGTATAAATAGTGCCTACCGAAAGTTCTTATTCTTTTACATTAGTAATTTGAAGAGAGAACATGGCGTATAAGGAAAGAAAGGGAACTGTTCCACCAGAAAAATATACATGTACTGAATAAAAATCACACCTAAATTAAAGTTTATTTTTAATGTGACATTCATGACAAATCAGCATTAATTCGGTTTCTAACAGGTTTTGCGCATCTCTAATATTGTAAAATATGTAACTAAAGCATGGAGCTTTTTAGAAGCTCTGAGAGCAAAACTGGTTTAGAGAAGAGCACAAGTTATTAGTGGGCTGCAATGATTAAGAACTCTATATAAAAAATGAGATGATTCCTTTAGTACCTATTTGTTGATTATGAATAGAACATTTAGTTTACGAGAGAGTGTCTTGGACAGCTTTTTTTTTTTTTACATTTTATTCTTTAAAACTTGTGAACTCCCCCAGTATTTTTGCCTAAATTAGACAGAACAAAATTTCAATGAATTAAACAAAAAATAAAAGAACGTCATTTCTTGATTACTCAATTTTCTTTTTATAATTTAATATTTGTTGAACTAATTTTCCTTTAGCAATCAGATTTCATATCTATAGAGTAAGGTAACATAAATAATAAAATGTTTTAAAAATAATTTTAAAACAGCAAAATCTGTCTTAGTAACTATCAGCTAATACAATGGAAATTTATGTTACTGCAAAGTCATAATTAGAAAATCCATATATAAATAAATTGTTGAGCTATGAAAATGTAGGAAAAGTAAAACAAACAAAGCACTGTTTTCTATAACACAAGCACAGATATCTCCAGATTTCTCATTTACACTAAACCAGCATTCTTCATACAAGTATACATATATACGTATATATCTTACATTTTTAAATTCTGAATAGAACATGAAAGAAATATGTCTTTTAAAAATGTATGGAACTATTAGTCTGGCACGCTCAACTTTTTTACTTCCTTGTAAAGCAATAACTGATAAGCAATATTGGATCAACTAAACAATTCATAGCAAAATACTTAAAAAAATACTTAAAGAAGTTCAAAAACCATACAGAATTATAAGCAGCTCTAGCCATGACACAAACTCACACACACACTCACAGATGGGGGTTATTGATGAATAGGAAGGGTATCAGGAAAAGAGATGGGGGAAAGAGAATAATGAGAGTCAATATAATCCAAACAGTGTTATAATAAGGTGTTGCATTATGCAGTTACTATGCAATTAAAAATGAAATAGCAGAAAAATAACTCTGAGAATAGTTTGTAAAATAACCTTGAAAGTTGGCTAAAATATTTATAAAAATTAATTAATTGGTCTTATATTATTTATCAATGGTATTTGGCTTATAGTTTCAAGTTATATAATTGTGTAGAAATGGGTCACACTTTGTAGAAACATTAAAGTCAAGGACCCTTTCATTAGTAGGTTACCAAAAGAAGATAATGTTTTTGCACAATTACAACTTTTAAAACTAATATATATATAAATATATGATGTATAAATTTATAAATAAATTATTTATATAAATCTCAATTTATACACATAATCACACACACAAATGTACATTTAAAATTTGGTAAGTGTTCAGGGGTTAAATTTATATATAGTGTATACATAAATTAAAAATATATAAATAAGTAAATATGTATTTTCACTAGACCATATCAGTAAAAGCATTTTTTATGTCAGAAGTTAAAAGTAAAACTTTACTGTCATGTAAATTTAACTGTTTCAAGCTCAAGTCATTTATCTTGTTGACTCTTTATCTGTGCCATGTATGATGTTGATCACAGAAATTATGATTTTGTTGAAATGATCAAGCATACATGTTATAGCTCAATGATATGTTTTTTCCCTTTTGACATTAACTTAAGTAATTATTTATAACTATTTTAAGCATTTTGTCTTATTGTTACAAGTAAATATTTTGTAGAGTCTTCAGATAAGTAATAGTTGCTCTGGGATAATACTCTTGTACTCAATAAAGATTTGTTACTTGTATTGGTTTACAAAAAGAAAAACAACACTGATTGGTCACTAATCAGACTAGGAGAATTCTGGGAAGAGGAAAAGCTCTGCTTGCACTCACCAGCGAGATGTAGAGGAGGCAAGATGAGAATGCCACCCTGAGTAAGGTACCAAATCTCATGGCTAAACATAGATAAGAATTATGGATTAATTTAAGTTATAAGAGCTACTTCATACTAAACCTGAGCTAATAGCCTAACCAGTTTATAATTAATATAAGTCTCTGTGTGTTTTGTTGAGAATGAATGACTGTGGGACTGGGCAGAACAGAAACTTCCGTCTACAAAAAATGATTGACATTGTTAATTCTTTATCCATAATGCACAGAAAGCTGTTGCAAAGAAGATGGGAGAAAATACATTGAAAACACAATTCACTTTTAACAAATTCTTTTTGTAATATATAGATTATTGTTACAAACTGAAGCTTTTATGGTTAACTGATTTTGATGTAAAATAATAGTATAATTTCCTACAAAGTAACATTACCAAGAAATTGTACAGTGTCTCTGATTACTTAGGAAAATAAAAAAAAATTATAAATGGCAATTACTTAACTGTAACTCAATTTCAACACTGAGAAAAGGTTTCCAATCTGGTGGCATCATGGAACAGCAGAGGCTTCCTGCAGCACACTGTGGTGGGGTCACTGTGTCATAGATTTGTAAATATAGAGACAATAGCAGAAAGAATCGAATGGGTCACTCTACACTCACACAGATTTTTATAGAGTTCTCTTAATTCAGTTAAGACCACATTGGGGGAAAAAAAAGGAAGACACTCATAATCAAATTTGTACTAATAATTTTAGATTAATTTATCAAACAAAAATGAGCAGAAGGCACTGAATTTTATGGATCATCTAAGAGTAAATGATCCTCTTGATGTGAAACTCATGAATTGGTTATAGCAGATGAATATGTTAGGACATAGAAAATGTCCTGTATGATATTTCTGAAAGCATTATAGTTCTATTTCTAGCTTAATTGATGAATTAATTGATTTATTGAAAATATACTGAATGTATAATATAAAATTATTCACCCTATGTATTAAGAGGAAAATATATACACAAATGCTTGGCATACGTTAGAAAACCTAGGGAGAAATACCTTCTATAGCAATTATCTTTTTCAAAGAAGACAGATGTCACATGCAAATTAAGACTAATTCAATTAATTGATAAACAGATTAAATCAAATGACTAAGCAGAGTCTCAGGAATCCCCAAGGAACAGTGACTAACTGGAAGTTAGGAAGGAGAGGAGGAAACTCTGTCATACCTAGTCTTTAAAGAAGTGATGAGAGAGAGAGAGAGAGAGAGAGAGAGAGAGAGAGAGGCCTGCTCTGGTGTTAGACATTTAACAGAGTTGAAAAGACATCTGTAGTCTGTGGTCTGTGCTCTGGGTGCTGTCACTTCCACTTCTACCTCAAAGCCTAGCCAGTTAAATCTTTGTTGAAATCCCAGGAGGAGCTAGTGCCCCAGGTACTGACACCTCAAAAGGCAGAAGAGAGAAGAGTTGCAAAGAGGGTCACTTAAAAATAAATGGGCATCTTAGGCAGGGCTTGCATTTAGTTTGTGGATGATGGTACTAGAAAAAGTGTAGGTATAAGTGGGAAGAATCAGGATTCAAAACAAGCCTGTTTGATACCCAGACTTTTAGTGATGTGTGATGATTGACTTCCTGTGTCAAAAGATTACAATATATCAGGAAGCTGCTTTACAGAGACAGAAGAAATGCAGTGTTGTTGATAACACGGTGCCAGGTGATTGTCTGGACTCAGGCCTTCATTTTACTTTGCACATCAAAGGTAATGAAAGGGGAGTCTCTACTTCTTCTAGCCTTTTAATCGATTAACATTGACTCTATACTCTGGCAAAACTGATAGGAAACTGGCACAGAATCACGCATTAGGAAAGCCGCTATTCACCTAAAGACACTGGTTGCAGTAGCAAATCAAGTTACTTGATTCCATCTGATCTTTTCCACAGCATTTGCGCATAAACACATTCTTTGGTCCTACCCACCATTGATTTATAGGAAGACCTGGGATGGGTTATGCATTTGACTTCAATTTCATTACAGATCTCTACTTTCTTATCTAGTCAGTCCAAATACTGTTTGTGTTTCACATACTCTCACTTTCACTGACCTCAATCTGAAGCACCATAAAAATACTAATTTAATCTTATGGCAATGTTTGAAATGATAGAGAAAGTACTTTGGCAAAGATGAGCCCAAATTTTCTTTCAGCCTTGCATATGTGGAAAAATTCTATAAAACTCCAGTGTCAGCATCTACACATAATAAAAGATGTTACCATGCATCTGTAAAACCCTTACATTATCCTAGAGGCTCATTTTCCATCATCGTCACTGTGCTACAAAGGACAGCTTAGTAACTCTGATCTCCGCTCCATGATTGAACACACTCAGATGCTAATTTGATATAATTGGGTGTGCTTTCTTGTTGGAACTGCATCAGCTTGTGCTCAAAACTCTGGAGACTATACTTAGACGTGCCAGGCAGGGGTAGCCGAAGACCACAGGTGTTCCTATCAGAATCAGGCTCACGAGTCACCTTTTCCTTTAGCTGTGGACATTAACAGTTGTGGCAGCTGGTCCATGGAGGAGAAAACACTGCAGTTCTCTCAGTAGGAACAAGATTAATTGAATATAAATCTATAAGTTCTTCTATTTCTATGACACATCTGTTTGGATGGCACACTGTCGGTCCACTTTGAACATGTTAAACATTTTTATTTTTATAAAACAAGCAAAGAAACAAAAAACAGTCTGAACAAGGTGTCTGGTAAATTTCTAGTATTTTCTCTGTGTTACTTAACTTCTAAATATGCACACATGAAAAATCAGTAAATGTGGGTTATCAAAGTTGAAAAACTCAGATTCTGAACTTTGTGTTCATTCAGAATGCTCTTTTGCTTTTCACTGGTCTATTTTTGAGAATTTCATAGATTTAAGCTAATCATCTTCCTAACATAAAATAAAAATAATCCTTTAACCTATATAGACAGTAGAGACTGAACTTGAGTTTTATGCAACGGTTTGTTGATGCTTGTGTTTCTGTGATAAGTTCATGCTTCATAATACAAGCTCTCCTAAAACTTGCTAATTTCTTGCTTCTGCCTTCACATTGCTGGAACTACAGACATGCACTAGTTGACTAAGTTTACCACTACTTGACTAAGATTTTTGAAAGGTCCTTTATTTTGAGAAAGCATGAGTTTTATTTTATATGTAGGTAGAAAACAAAATGTACATATATATCCAAGAAGGTAGATCTGGTGGATTATATTTACTTTCAGTCATTATTTACCTTCATAAGAGCAAGATGTACATCATCTAAATTAACATTCTCTAAAAAATGTTCTTAGTAATTGCATGGGGTGTGTGTGTATGTGTGTGTGCATGTGTGTATGAATGATAATATATTACAACAATTGTCTCACTTGATTGTGGAGGCCTATAAAATCCTGCTTTCTTTTCTCTCTGCAAGTTGGATAGTGAGTGAGGAGAGTTGTATAATTCGGTGCAACTCTGAAGGGCTGTAAATTGGGAAGCCGCTACCATGACGCAGAGACCTGAGAGTTGGAGTTCCGATGTCCACATTTAGAGTCTATGTTCCAGCTCAGAAGCAGGGAATTTATTAGTCCTGCACATTTGTCTTCTTTATAGGTTCTCAATGTGCAATATATCTACTCATGTTCATGAAAATAATCTTTATCCCCATGTTGATCAGTCCAAATGCTTTGCTTATCTTTCAAAAAGCATAGACATCCCAGATAATTTTAACGTTAACTTAGACCTTCCTTACTCCTGTCAAGTTGACATGACATTAGTCATCCCATCTTTTTATTGCTAGATACATGAAGGGAACCCATTAAATAGGTATTTGTCACTTTGACTTGCCAACCCAAAGCATGTCATGGAAAGTAATTTGGCTCAGGAAACAGAGCAGAAATGCTTTGCCATCTGCAAAAAAGTAAATGATTTACTAAAAGGCTCAGCCATTGTCTTTTCTCCATCCACAGGACAGTATGTTCTAGAAATGAGCTCATTCTTTGACCTGTACTATGTAATACTAACATGTGAGTCAAAAAAGAATCACAAGTCACATAGTCAGTGTTAGTGCAAAACAATAACCCATGTAGTGCAGATTAACCTATATAGTGCTCAATAACCCAAAACTAGTAAAGGTACTGAGCTTTGAAAGCATCATCTAGGAAAATCATTCCATCAGAAGATTTCTATCTAAACTCTCTTCTTTCAATCTTCTTAAAATGTGTAGTAAATATACGGGAACAATGAAAGTATTTCCATTAACATGCTAAATCAAATGGGTCAGCATTATAATAAGTAAATTCATTTGTGTCAGGGCAATTAATGAGAAAAAAATTAAAATCAAGATGGGTCATGTGATTCAAGCATATGAGGGGTTATTAATATAAACATAAAGTGAAGATTCATCCTATGACCTTCATTCTGCCCCTGGTATGATGAGCACAACTATTTCAGCGTGGGAACATAACCTCTCTTCTAACACATGGGCTGGGTTCCTTTTCTTTTCAACTTCTGTCTTCAAACAGAAGATTCCCAGCTATGTCAAAATATCCTTGTTTTATAAGTTGTTCATACAATTTATCTTGGGCATTTTAATAGAAAGCACAATTTGTAAAGCGGCTTCTTACTCTTTTCTTCCTTTTTTTTTTTTTTTTTTTGATGAGCTCCTTGAAAGAGGTTAGCTCATCCTTTAAACTATCCTTGACCCAAAGAGAACTAGGGTAAAATATTGATCGTCAAAGCTACGAATCCAAATTGTTCTATTGCAACATCACCAAGGAATGTACTTTAGAAAAAAATTGCCAGAAGCTTTTAAGTTGTCAGAAAGGGCAGGATCCACATAGATAAATTACAACGGTTTCCTTTTTCTTTTCTTTCTATCATTTTATATTATTTAATTTTTTTAAAGATTCGCCAAAATGCACAACAATGAATGCATCTGTGCTATTTGGGTGAAGCTTTTAAAACAAGAACCCTTAATACTTTATAAAGCATTTACTGCTTTATGTGATGTTTGTTTTATCTCTCATCAGTTGCGTCTATGACTACATCTAACTCATTCAGTTTTCCATGGAAAATATCTGTGTTTTGTACCATCTTCTATTTGATTAATTATTTATCACACATATTTATGATATTTCACTTAAATTAGATTTTGATATTAAAACATCATTATGATGAAAGTTGCCTTTAAACGCTCATACAGAAATAATTTCCAATATATTACCAAAAGGTTAGGATTTGTAGAAAAGAGTAATGAATTAAGCCGGTAATGTCAATGTATAATTTATCAATTTATTTTTAATAGCACTAATTTATTTTGAAGCCGTTCTTGCATGCCAGGAATAATTCAAAGGGCTTTATATATGGTATTTCATTTTAGCATGGAAAACTAAGTGCTACTATTATCATGTATGTTTATGTACAAAATGATAGCCTCAGGTACAATATGAAGCACACCTGTGAACACTCAGCAAATGTACTATATTGATCAAATCCAAATCCGTTTATAGTATAATAAACTAAAAATTCCAAGATTAATATTTTAACCATTCCTCCCATATTCTCAATCTTCTAACAATGTACTCTAAGCAAAAACATCTGAGAACTTAGTTTTATTTTTAAATTTCTGAGGATTTCCTCATGCACGCTGCATTCACACCATCCTCCTTTATTGCTTCCTGCACGTCCACCCTTGTCAAAGGACCTCTTCTTTTTTAATTCCTACTGTTGCAGTTAGTGTCAGTGAATTTTGTATGTGTTTAAGGCTGACAACTTGGTATTGGGCTAGTTATCAAGGTCTTGTCCTTGGAGAAGACTGATTCTCCCTCTCTCAGCAGCCATTAATTGGCTGGAACTCACCAACTAGAGGTGGGTCCCTGTAAGTGTCCCCACAACTATGTGGGCAAGTCAAGTAGTGTTATCACTACTTAGGTCTCATTTAGGCAATCATGAAACCTTGTGAGTTTTATTTATATAGGAAAATGCCGTAAATTGAATGTGGCATCCAAATACTCATCCAGATTTTATTAATTTGATAAAATATCTATCAGAATTTGTGTTTACTCTGTACTTATTTGTGCTTTTCGCCTTAAGCTACTCCTTGCTTTATTTGTGGACTTAATCTCTGTGTCAGGAGAAACCCAATGGCAGAAATAGTGATGTATTTATATTATTGACTCTATATCATTAATCTATTGCCATGCCCTCTTTCAAGTAAAGGAAAGAGGAATATTGTTGGTATGGATTTATTTTACTTTGATTTCTGAAATATAGCATGCTATGATATATTTTTCCATAAAGAGTTTTAATAATATTGTCCCACAATACACTTGTTTAGTGTCACTGAGGAGCTTAGTATAAACTAATCAAAATAACCAACTAGTAAAATGAAATTTAGGTATTATCTATTCAGACCCAAATTGAAGTTTCAAATGTCAACATTATGTACAGAATAATATTCCCTGAATTGTATTTTCCTATATCGTTTCTGTGATTTTTTTCTTGTCTTCTACAATGTCAACTCAATGCTTCTTTCTTCTACGCTGTATTTCTCCAACCTTTACATTGCTAAAAGCTGATGATGACACAGAATTCTTTGCACACAGCTTTGCATTTGGTTCTGACATGCAAAATTCATTCAAAAAGTGCTTATGATATTTACTTGAACTGTCCAATGAAGATTATTCCATGACAAAATGTACTTATATGAGCTCATCTCAGTGTTATACAGTTAGATTCAATGCAGGATTTTATGGCTGAAATGAAATTTTTTTATCAAGCTAGCTTCACGGGTATAAGTATTATGTTTTAGATCGTCATGAGTATGAAAGTAACTCCACTCTTAAATTATAGTCTCATCATACATTGGCCAACTTGTTTTGAAATAACCTATAGACTTGTGGCATATATGCCTTTCCTTCTGTGTGAAGGATGACTATTTAAATATAGCTTGAGAAAAAATTATGTAGATATTTAATTTTTATAGTATAACATGGGATACTTCACTCATAAACAGTGAAAATCATCAGTTGTTGTGGTTAAATTATGCTTTGTGACTAGACTTTCGCTTCAGAAATTAGCAAAGGGATAAATGTGTGTAAGTCAATTAACACTGGCTTTATCGGTAAAATAACCAGTTGTTAGAAACATAAAAGTGTTAACAATAACAATACAGATCACATATATGACACTGAGAAGTAGCAATGTATGCCAATCTCTAGCTCTTGAATAGAGGTCTAAACTAGTAAAAGAGGGTCTGTCTTAAAAGTTCAGGAAAATGCAAGAGACCAGATTTCATCTTTTTTAATATTTATAAATAGTGAAAAAAATCCATAATGGCAAAATCTAGACAAACATGATTATGCTCCACAAAAAACAGGTAACTTCAATATCAAATCAAAACAACTTTGAGATATCATCTTACACCTGTCAGAATGGCTAAAATCAAAAACACCAATGATAGCCTTTGCTGGAGAGGTTGTGGAGGAAGGGGTACCCTCATCCATTGCTAGTGGAAATGCAAACTTGTGCAACCACTTTGGAAATCAGTGTGATGGTTTCTCAGGAAATTTGGGATCAACCTACCCCAGGACCCAGCAATACCACTCTTGGGAATATCATATGACAAAAGCATTTATTCAACTATGTTCATAGCATCATTATTTGTAATAGCCAGAACCTGGAAACAACCTAGATGTCCTTCAATGGAAGAATGGATGAAGAAAGTGTGGAATATATACACATTAGAATACTACTCAGCGGAAAAAAAAATGACATCTTGAATTTTGCATGCAAATGGATGGAAATAGAAAACACTATCCTGATTGAGATAACCCAGACCCAAAAAGATGAACATGGGATGTACTCACTCATAATTGGTTTCTAGCCTTAAATAAAGGACATGGAGTGTTGTAATATGAGTGGCGGGCAACTTTCCTGGCACCCGGCCTCCCGCATGGCTAGCTTTACCCGAAATAATTACACGGAAACTGTATTCTTTTAAACACTGCCTGGCCCATTAGTTTTAGCCTCTTAACCCATTTTTAATAATCTATGTAGCACCACGAGGTGCACTTACCAGGAAAGACCTTAACCTGCATCTGTCTGGAGTGGGAGAACTATGGCGACTCCCTGACTCAGCTTCTTTCTCCCAGCATTCTGTTCTGTTTACTCCGCCTACCTAATTTTATGTCCTATTAAAGGGTCAAGGCAGTTTCTTTATTTAACCAATGAAACAACAGATAGAAGGATGACCCTCCTCCATCAACGGAGTCTATAATTTGTGATCCCAAAGAGAAGAAAAACATATAGTTATCCTCCTGAATATGGCTAGTAGACAAGATTGCCGGGGAAAAAATTGGGATCTTGGGGGTGGGGTGGGATGGGGGTAAGGGATGGGGAGAGAAAAGTGAGAAGGGGAGGATTGGGGGAAACTTGGGGAAATGGGATGGTTGGGATAAAGGAAGGGTGGATATGGGAGCAGGGAAGTATATATCTTAATTAAGGGAGCCATCTTAGGGTTGGCAAGAGACTTGAACCTAGAGGGGCTCCCAGGTGCCCAGGGCGATGTCCCCAGTTAGTTCCTTGGGCAGCTGAGGATAGGGAACCTGAAATGGCCCTATCCTATAGCCATACTGCTAAATAGCTTGCATATCACCATAGAACCTTTATCTGGCGATGGATGGAGATAGAGACAGAGACCCACACAGGAGCACTGGACTGAACTCCCAAGGTCCCAATGAGGAGCAGAAGGAGGGAGAACATGAGCAAAAATGTCAGGACCGCGAGGGGTGCACCCACCCACTGAGACAGTGGGGCTGATCTATTGGGAGCTCACCAACGCCAGCTGGACTGGGACTGAAAAAGCATGGGATAAAACCAGACTCTCTGAACACGGCGGACAAAGAGGGCTGATGAGAAGTCAGGGACAATGGCACTGGGTTTTGATCCTACTTCAGGTTCTGGCTTTGTGGGAGCCTAGCCAGTTTGGATGCTCACCTTCCTAGACCTGGATGGAGGGGGGAGGACCTGGGACCTTCCACAGGGCAGGGAACCTTGACTGCTCTTTGGACTGGAGAGGGAGGGGGAGAGGAGTGGGGGAGGGAGAGGAGTGGGAGGAAGGGGGGGGAAATGGGAGACTGGGAGGAGGCAGAAAGTTTTTTTTTTCAATAAAAAATAAAAATAAAAAGATTTAAATTTAGAATTGCTTTAGATAAGTGCATAGGGCCCATCAATATTCCTTTCATTCCTATTTCTCCCCTTTGGAATGAGGATATCTGTAGTATTAAGGGCGGCGGGGCCTCTTCCCCAGCACCCCAGCACCCCAGCCGTCCGCTCGGCTAGCTTATGCCCGAAATAACAACACACAAACTGTATTCATTTAAACACTGCCTGGCCCATTCTCTTCTAGGCTAATTCTCACATATTAATTTAGCCCATTTATAATCATCTGTGTGTAGCACCCCAAGGTGCGCTTACCAGGGAGATTCTAGCCTAGTCCATCCTGGGTCGGAGCTTCATCCCGGGAGCGGGGCATGGCGTCTCTCTCTGAGGCGTCTGCCCCCGAGAGAGCTGTGGAGTCTCTGACCTCACTTCCTCTTCCTCCCAGTGTTCTGACCTGTTTTCTCCTCCCACCTATCCTCTAACCAATAAAATGGGCCAGGGCAGTGCCTTTATTAGCCAATGACCTTCCTCCATCATTTCCCCTTTTTCGGTTTAAACAAAAAAAAAAGGCTTTAACATAGCAAAATTACATATAACAAAACAGTTATCAAGTAAAAGTTACAATAATCTTTATCATAACTAAGGAAAACTATAACTATAACTAACTATTCTTAACTCCATCAAAGACTCCAGAAAGATATATTACCTAAGTAAACAAGAACTAAGAAACTTCAAACTCTAGAAATGACAAAGACATCTCGCTGCCTGGACAGTCACCCAAAGTTCTTTTGTACCGTTGGGGCATCCATCTTCAGCCTTCAGGCCCATGGTATCCAGCAGACATTTCCATAAAGCAGGAAAATTCAAAGTCAGTTCAGTCACTATCTGTTGTGTCCTGTAGAATGTCTCGCAGACTCTTTCATGAATCAGGAACCCCGAAAGATCATCTCACCTTAGGCAAGTTCAGTAGTCCTCTCTCTGCGGGTTCTCTGTGTCCAATTTATGCAATAGTCCAGGCAAGAGCAGTTTCTTGCCCAAATGGCTATCAAACTCCGTAAGGTGCCTCTTCGATGCCCATCTTCCTCTTGAAGTAGATTGGTGCTGCCAGGAGCAGAGTGTCTCATTGTCATGAAAAGTCCTCAGTTATTAAAACATTAAATGTCCTATTCTGTAATCTTTGAAAGACATGAAGAATGTCTATCTAAAATATATCTCTATATATCTAGAAAATCTAACTAACATGACTACAAGCTTTACTATTATCGATGATTATCCATTAACAACCTATATTTCTTAATTATACAGTACATATTTAAATGAACTACACAATCACAATACCTTAATCAAAATCAGAAACACTTATACATATAACAAAATTGACCTTAAATCTCTATCAGTAAAGCAAAATCTATACTAATGTAAATTATTCATATCTATATCATATCCCCCTTTAAATGTAAAAGAACGTTTATAAACCATATTTGGGAACATGGGCGCAGTTTTTTCTCTCTAAACTGCTTTCTGCTGAATGGGGGCGTCGTTAATTAGGTCTTTCATGGTATAACCTGTGTGCTAGTTTTATCTCAGTTGGCAGTTGAGCGAAGCAATTTTTTGAAGGCGTTCACACCAACCCTTCAGGAGGGCGTGGTCCATCATACCAAATCGGAATAGAAGAAATGAACAGCGTCTCATCCTCTGTGAAAACAAAATAAGAAACTCCTTTCCAAAGTATCATATCCTTAGATCCAAATTGAAAATATCTATGTTGGATTAGTTCAGCAGTATTTATAAATAAATATCTTTTAGTAGCTGTTGCTCCTTCCTCAGCATTCAAACAATTTAAAGAGAGCATAATAGTATACAGTATCAAGATTCTCTGTGTATTTTTTATCTTTGTTTGTTTTATTTTAACCTCTATTTTGTTTATTTTTACTTTTAACTTTTTGCTTTTTGAGATAGGTTCTTTGTATCTTTGACCTGAAGTAACTCTGTAAACCAGGCTGTCTTTGAACTCTCAGAGATCCGCCTGTCTCTGTCTCCCAGGCATTCGGGATTAAAGGTGTATGCTACTACACCTTGAACTCACAGAGATCTGTTTGTCTCTGCCTTTTAGGCACTGGGATTAAAGGCGTGTGCTACCACACACAACAACTCTCTTCCTTTTTTTTTTTTTTTTTTACTTTAAGAACTTTAACTTTTAGTCTGTATATATTTTTAACACACTTTAAACCATTTAGAAATTTTTTTTGTCTTTGAATGGCTCTTTATTGTATATCTCTCTGTTTTTTTGACCACATGAGTCTTTAATTTACCAAGCAATCTCAGTAGGATTAAAGGCGTGGCTTTGCCAGCTAGATCCAGTCCATTTCTTAGCTTTTCAGCCTCATGGCGGATATACAGGCTGTAGCCATGTTTACAACTGTATGGCATTTTAAGGTCCCTGCCAGCAAGTGAGCTACAACAGACAACACTCAAGTCCTCTCTCCGTAGCCGGCTCTCCTGCCTCAAACAGTCTGAGTTTGTCCTGGCAGGATGGCCCAGAAAGCCGGCATTTTTAAACGGCGCAGCTTTTTTTCTGCTACGGCTGAAAACCGAAAAGCATGCGGTCAGCTTTTCGTCAACACCGTTTAAGTGTTTCGTGGCAGGATCTCTTAATGAGCTGCAGGCTTTGCAGCTAAAGCTGAGTCAGGAAGCTTCTCTTAGAAGAAAGCGCATGCTTGCCTCTAACAAGCAGAGCAGACCCGAGAACACAGCGAGTCTAGTTGCCATCAAACAAATCGTAGCACTTTACTCCAAATGCTTTATTTAAAAGCTCTGTCTCCCGCAGGAGCCAGACAGAGATCGCAATGGCGGCACAGCCCCAGGAAGTCGCGCTTTAAAATGACACAGCGTTTTTTTCTGCTACTGTTGCCGAATCAGGAAATCTCTCTACAGCACGCCACCAACAAACAGCAAAAATCTGTGTTAAACTCTTTTTTCCTTATTTTTAAGCCTTCTCAGGTTTTTTAAATGGGTTTAGTTGTCCACATGTCTGGGCGCCAACTGTAGTAATAGGGGCGGCAGGGCTGCGTTCTCAGCATCCCTGGCCGCCTGCCCGGCTAGCTCAGTCGGTAGAGCATGAGACTCTTAATCTCAGGGTCGTGGGTTCGAGCCCCACGTTGGGCGCCATATGTAGTATTAAGGGCGGCGGGGCCTCTTCCCCAGCACCCCAGCACCCCAGCCGTCCGCTCGGCTAGCTTATGCCCGAAATAACAACACACAAACTGTATTCATTTAAACACTGCCTGGCCCATTCTCTTCTAGGCTAATTCTCACATATTAATTTAGCCCATTTATAATCATCTGTGTGTAGCACCCCAAGGTGCGCTTACCAGGGAGATTCTAGCCTAGTCCATCCTGGGTCGGAGCTTCATCCCGGGAGCGGGGCATGGCGTCTCTCTCTGAGGCGTCTGCCCCCGAGAGAGCTGTGGAGTCTCTGACCTCACTTCCTCTTCCTCCCAGTGTTCTGACCTGTTTTCTCCTCCCACCTATCCTCTAACCAATAAAATGGGCCAGGGCAGTGCCTTTATTAGCCAATGACCTTCCTCCATCTAACTTACTAACATCTGAACATTGCATTTTAGAAAGCATAATCTGATTAACTGAAGAGATACACAGAGATAAATTTCCTATGGGATGGACAACCCCTGAAAGCTCCCTGTAATTTACAAAGATATTTACTTGTGGTGATACTTTGTTTGTGATCGAACAAATAAAGCTTGTCTGAAGATCAAAGTGTGGAACTAAGCCATTAGTTAGCCATAGAAGCCAGGCAGTGGTGCTGCACACCTTTATTTCCAGCTCTCGGGAGACATTGACAAATAGATCTCTGTGAGTTCAAGGTCATTCTGGGCTACACTAGATTGATCCGCTGTCAAAGCTATACAGAGTAAGGTTGTGGCGGCTCACACCTTTAACCCCAGTATTTGGGAGTCACATGCCTTTAATCCCAGCACTAAGGAGGTGAAGACAGGAAGGTATATGGTTGAGCAGAACAAGGAATATAAGGTAGGAAAAGACAGGATCGCCCATTTGGTCTGAGGATTCAGTAGATGTAAGAACTAGTGGCTGACTGCTCTGCTTCTCTGTTATCTCAGCATTTACCCATATTTCTGAATTGGGTTTTGTATTATTAAGACCAATCAGAATCCATGCTACATTTACCTGTCACTTTGAACAGCACAAGTTAATATTGATGCTGAGATTAGCCAGAGCTTTGAATATTTAGAGAAGGAATGAGTACATTTGCATGTGGGAAAGAAGGGCATAAATTTTCGTGGGATAAGGCTGAAACTGTAACAACTGAAAACTAGTCTTCCCCAATTTCTTTCATCAAATTGGAAGGATTGACTTGTTTCCTTGGCTTCCTACAGTTCTGATCTACTATTTTCCAGTGTGGCTATGCTCTTTTGGGTACCACTTGCTGTCAGAGGTCAGAAACTGTCATTGGTAAAGTTGCAGCTTCAGTCATAGTTGAAGGCCCAGGATTAAAGAGGTCATGTAGAGAGGCCTGGAACCATGAAGAGAGTTTGGGAGAGGTCATTGGTGAAACTGCCACTCAGTCGTATGTAGCAAGAGACCTCAGCATTTGGAGATGCCGGTACCGTGGGATGAACACTGAGAACTGTAACATCAATGGAGTAGAGGCAGTCAGAGCTGGAAAGACAAACTCTACGTGTTAGCCAGGGATCTCTAAAGTAACAATCTAGAGAAGGGGATGAATGAACATATACTTTATATATATATGCATAGATATGGGATTTATCATATATACACATATATGTGCACATAAATAAATAAATCCTATATATATATATTTGAGTTAGAATGAGTTAGACTCTGTGGTCCTGCTAATCTAACAATGGCTGGCTATATAGAAAGTCAAAGAATCCAGTAGTTGCTCAATCCATTAGCCAGGATGTCTCAGGTTATCTTCAGCATACGTTGTAATCCCAAAGGAACATGTTCTAAAATACTAACTAGCAAGGTGAGAGACAGCAGGCAAGGAGCAAAAGCTTCCTTCTCCCATGTCCTTAAGTAGGCTTACAGCAGAATAGTCAGTCCTAATTAGAGGTGGGTTTTTCCAGAACAAACGGTCTGAATTAAAGTGATTTCCTACCTCATGGAAACAGATTAGAAATAGATCTTCCTACTTCAAATTAAGTAAAAATCCCTCACAAGTGTACGCTCTATTTGGGGGGGGGGAGGGTTAGTTAATTCCAGATGTAGTCAAGTTGACAACTAAGAATGGCTATCACACTGTATGTGATGCAGAAGGCAGAGCCACAGAAGTGACTCAAGCCGTCTGGAAGAATCCAGAAGATTGCAGAAATCCCATATGGTAGACATGGAGTTCTTAACATGGAGTTATTACAAACACTGTTGTAGTTGTAGTTAGTTTTTTTCTTTGTTCACAATATGACTGTACTCTGATTTTTTCTTCTTGAAGTAAGGAGGAGATTTGCTTTGATTTACAGGATCCACAGCTGAGAGATTTTAAATTTTTAAAGGTATGTTGGATTTTAAAAAGAGGCTAAACTTTTAGAGAGTGAATTTTAAAGTGTTTCCATTTGTAAAGACCCTGTGACTGTGTAAGCTTGGGAAATGTTTTACCTGAGGTTTTACATGAATACAGAATTTATAGTTAATTAGATCTTAGACAATATTCTCCAGATATAATTATCTTTTTTCTTCCTGATGGAATTGCCCATTTCATAACCACCTCACCATTTGGACAAAAGTATCCAATTATAGAATGAGTATACAGGAATAAAATTTTGATTGTGTTATAGAATGAAAGAAGACTGAAAACATCATTCCCTCTGAAGTCCTATTTTCAAGGTGTCAACCAGAGTAGAAAGTGCAGTAAATGTGAAGTTGGTTGTGCAGGGTTCAAATGCTAACACTGTCTAGGTAATGCAACTGTCCTGGTGGACACTTACCCAAAGATACCACAGGCTTACATGTAGTTAGTAGATACCTGTCATGGTTACAAACCACAGCACTCTAAGATGTCATGTTAATTCTTTCACACTGAACTGCAAATTAAGAAAAATTCTTAGCGTCCTTTAGATAACTTTCTTTTTGTTTATACATATACTGTGATTTTCAAACCAAACGTTTTTCATTTTAGTAAAAACTGGATCATCACTTTTCTTGTGTTTAAATTATTCTACAAGAAATCCATTAAAAGTAATGTCACACAAGCAGTATTTTCAAAACATAGCAAGGCAGTTGCATGTATAAATTCCCGCAATTGTGACAACATGCACAAGACCGGTACGAGGTCAATCCAGACAATCCCAGTACAGAGCAAAAGCAGGGTGGACAGGTATGCCTCACCTAGCTGAGAGATATCTGAAATTGATATTTGCTTGGGGGTGGAGGGGCAGTTTCCTTTAGGAGTTTAGTTCCAAGTAGGTCAACATATTCTAGAGGTGGCCCCACTTTAAGGGTACTCAGGCAACAGCACAAATTGAACTCACTAGGCTTAAAATAGAGGGGGATGTCAGAAAGTTATGTGGTAGATAGGCAGGTTGTGTGAATTTGGGAGGAGTGGGAGAAGTGGAAAATACATTGCATGACATTCTCATAGAATTAAGAAAAGATTACAATGCATTAGAATGTTCACAATATTCTACTAAGTTTTTCTCCTAAAGCAGCCTGTGTACTAAGGGTTTAGTAGATTAAAAATTTTGAAAATGTTATGGACAAAATGTTGCAGTAATCACAGATGGAGAAAGTGCTGAAGGTCCATGGAGCTTCATAATTAAACCGAAACTTTCAGCTCAATTAAATGTAAACATCATTATGCATGAAACATCAGCAAGTACCGAGAGACTAATAAAAAGCAGGGCGATTGATGTTAATAGGTAAAGATAAGAGATAATATAGATTGGACCAAGCATTTCAAATGAAAGTGAATGATGGTAGAACAGGAATTCAGTCCTCTCACTAATTACCCACGGATATATTCCTGACACAGAAAAGCTATCCTCTGCCTCAAGTATATCAACTCCTGGCTGTGAAACACACTATGAATTAATGTTTCTATTTTGAAGAGATTTAAAGATGTGAAAATGTGTGTGTCTGTTAGTCAGTCAGTCTCTGTGTGTCAGTGTATATTATCTGTGAATTCCAACATATTCATCTTCTGACCCATGCATACAAAGGAGACCTAAATGTGAACTAGTGACATCTTTGTTTTTTGGCAGCATGTCAAGTCAAATATTTACTTCAGTTCAAAGATAGAGGTGGGCTTGGTGACTAATCTAAGCAATCCCAGTACCAGAAAGGCTGACAATGAGAATCATGAGGTTGAAGCCTGAGGTAAATTTAGACCATGCAAAGTTTTAACTTGAATTGGTTTTGCTTCAAACAAAAATCAAGAATTTTTGATTATGTATGTATGTATCTACATATTTATGTAGATATATAACTGAAGTACTTCTCTTACTTAATTTTCTGTTTTTTGTTTTAGACTTGCAATTTTATTGTTTCTTTTCTTTCTTCCTATATCCTTTCACTCAGCATTTTTTATTTATTTTTTGGGGGATCTGATGTAGTAAACAGCTAAGATTATAGTGCATCTTGAAGAAAAAATAAGTTACAGCTATTACAAATTTGAAAATCTAGCTATAGTTTTCAAATATTATTCATATGGCTCATTGCGTAAATTTTTTTGAGCTGTATCTGAATATTTATTTGGAATTTTAGAGGTTAATTAGCTTAGCCAATTTTAAATTGTCATGTCCATCTCCATGTTATCATCGAAAATTATTTAGAAAGTTTTGTCCTTCTAAATTTGTGAGTATAAAGGCATGGCATTTGACATTTGTTCGCATCTAATGATTGAAGGTATATCTTGATTCGCTTTGCCTTAAGTCTCATGCCTTGTTCTGATGAGGTAAATTGAGAAGATAAGATTGTTTTCAAAGCATGATATTTTCCCCTCCATCAAAGAAATCGGTATGCCTTGTGTTTTCAAGAACGCACAAATTTTAGATAGTATCCTAAAACATGTTAGCTTGCCTTTTTCAGGACACTCGTGAGACCTGTGCAATAGGTTTGCTGTTGTAGAGTTACTAGTAAGTCGGCTCTTTTTTCATCTCAAGTATTTAATTGAGTTATTATAAGAAATAAAAATAATTAAAATTATGAAAACATGATTTGTTATTTACCTAAAAGGCAGGGTCCTTAATTGCGTGTGAAACAGAGAGAAATGTGAGCTCGTGCTGTTTTGCCACGTTAGCAGGCTTATTAAATGTACAGGCCACAGATCTCACACATTCTCAATGAAAATGAGCATCATTTTATAGGAAAGCCTTAGGCATGGCTCAAGACAGATGCCAACATTTCAAATATTTTAAGAAATAGTAAATTGCTACTTTTTATTCTTGCAGGTTAGAAATTTATAGTGCATGTAGAAATTAAAATTTATATATATTATGCATATCTGATGACTTTTAAGTGACTAATGCTTGTTTAGATAAAAAAATTACATGCGTTATAAATTTTACAAGTAAATATTCCACAAAATCTATAACAGATTCCTAAATATTCGCCATGCTGAGAGACGGGCATCAATGTATTTCAGGTTAAAGAAAATAAATATGAAAATGAAAATCACAGTAACCTATCCAAAAACCTTGAGATCTGACTTTTCCACATATTTTTTCACATTGCTAACTATAAATTGGGTAGACATAAAACTGGAGAAACCAGCTTTTATTAAATTTCAAAATCCAGCTACCTAAAATATTTCAAAAATGAAGTAACCATTTCTTCACTGTTGTTAAGCTGACTTCTCTGGTAACACCTAGACTTCACACATAAGATATTCTAACAGTAGTAACAATTAATTAATATTTCTAGGATTGTTGTTTCCTTCTTACATCTAAAAGAAAGAAAAGAAGAATATATATATATGTTTATATATAATATATATATATTAGACATAACATCTAAAAGAAAAAATGCTTTTTAAAATGCAGTTCTTACCACACATTTGTGTAGTTGTGACTGTTGTAATACTAATATATTGTTTAAGACTTTTAGCACTTCCTTCATACCTTCCTTTTGAGTACTTCTCTAGTAGATAATATTTTGAGAAATATTAACATGCCATTGTTTATTTAAGAGAATTGATACAGGAAAGACACAGAAAATATTCAAGCGCTTGCTCTGATGAGTTAGTTTGCTATTATGCTGTGTCTTTAATATCTAATAAAATATAACATATTTGTTTGATGATTTCTTGAGTAATTGATTTGACATTTTAAAGATATACCGTTGTTTCAATTTTAAAAAAAACAAACGAATCAAAAAAGTTTAGTTATTTAATAAATAATTGATCAACTTAATTGATTTAACAAATAAACACATCCGATTAGGATAATACTGTTATTAAATTCTTACCTGTTCTCTAAAATTACTTGTGGTAAAATAAATAAAAACACTGCCGTGTCACTTGCTTGCTAATTTTACAGCTGCAATCTTGGAAACATGTTGAGAGGAACTATTAAAATATTTTAAAGCCACATGGGATTATTAAAAACTCAAATGAGTCCTCTAAATCTTTGGGACAACTGCTCATCAGTAGCTATTTTTTTTTTTCTAAAAGAATTAAAATAAACCCTCTCTCGTTTTCTAAACCTATGATTCGGAGCTGTTAGTTCAGCAGTGCTCCTGGTGAGTGGTCAGGGGGATATATTGGAACATTGGAAAGCAAGGAAATTAGCCAAATTCATCATTTGCTTTTAATTTTGCATTTTCATGCAATTAATTTCTCTCACTTGTCTGGCAAGACTGAACTCATCTTAAAAGTCTTAATTTCTTTTGGCTCCGAATAAATAATGATGCCTAAAATTCTCTCACAGGATGAATAACATGGCCTGGTGGCTTGCTAACTCACGGCTGTGCTGAGATGGAGAAACAAAAGTCTCTCAAAGCTCATACCCTCAAAGCAAAGGAAGTAAATGTTAAAAGTAACCAGGGGTTTACTTCATATTCCTTCCAAATGACACACTTACCCATTGTTGCAGAATTCACCAGTGTATTTTGGAAATTTTTGTCATAACACCCTGACTGTAACAACATCTGTCTAAGGCTCCTGTGACCCTGACAATCTAGGATCCCTCATGGTCAGAATGAAAGGAAAAGCTTAGAAACATGCAAATAGCTTGAGGAACACAAAAGTACTCTCCGAAGGAAAATTTTGCCCCTTTTTCTTTGAATCAGCAGAGACAATTCTCTGAATGTATTGCTGCTTTCATTGTTCAAAAAAAAAAAATCAAAAAGATATTACATATCATTCTAAAAATAAAATTAGTGATTAACTTTTATGTAGGTTCTCATCATGTTTTCTATTTGTTTTTTTATTTTTGTTTTCCTACCAATAATTTCCCAACTGCAATGTCTGTCATTTTTTCTCTCTGTTTTCCTGAAGTCATATTGCAGATTTGACAACCGTGTGTGTAACATAAGGCAACTATTAACTGATAATTGAGAGTAATGAAAAAGAATAAATTATCATCAAGCTTATCTTTTTAAAAATATTTATTTTTTTATGTGTACATATTCGTGTCTCTGGGTATGACAGGTGTGTGCAGGGATCCACAGAGAAGAAACCATCAGGTTCTCTGGAACTTAGAATTAGGAACTTCCCAGCATGGATGCTGTGAACTGAAATTGGGTCCTCTGAGAGGGAAATATGGTCTCTTAACCAGTGAAACCCCTCTCCAGTCCTTTCATGCCTTTGTTGATGTTGACGGGAAGAGAATTTATTTTCCTTCTTTATGCCACGTGAAATTGGTGGAAATACAACTCCAGCTCCTTCTGTTTTATTACTATGCCACCTTCTCAGCCTAGAAATATGAAATCTTCACACCAGACTTGCTTCTCAACAACAGTTCCAGAAAATGAAATGTGCAAATAGATGGGGTCCATCACATTTTCTATAAGGAGGTGAATGGAAGACACCAATACACAAACAGATAATGAACAGTGGATACATAAGTATGTAGACAGAAGGAATTTTTAAAATTGTTTTTGCTTTTGTTTCTTCCTTCAATATTAGAGGATATTTATCACAATAAAATTTCTTGTAACACAAGCTATTATACAAGGGAATGCAGGAAAAACTTTTTCTCCACTTTCCATTTCTGAGTACCACATTATCTCTCTCATTTGCCTCGGGTGGATGGAGGAGGATGCCAGGGTAGGATGTCTGCATAATGACAACACGAAACTCCAGGGATGCTCAAGCCCATTGGCACCTTTGGAACACATGGAAATGAGGGCCTGGTCTTCAGGAATTCTAAAAGATTGAATTATTTGCGATCTGGAAGGACTGCAAGAAATCCTTCAGTTCAGATGAAGTTTCAAATTGAAGAAACTCCTAAATTTCTTTTCATTTGTAAGATAAAATATACTTTATAAATAGCAATGAATTTGTGTAACATTACAAACACAGTAGCTTAGTGTCACAAATATTAGAATCAGCAACAGTCCTTTAGAAGGCCATGTTACTTCTCTTCTTTGTCTGAAAAAAAATCACAAAAGTTCAGGCAACCCATAAATATAGGACAAGTTTTCTGTCCCACCCCTTCTGCCTCAAGTGCACCAAAACAAAGTGCTAATCGATCTCGTTTATTTCTTTGAAAATGGTGTTCTTAAAGTACATCTTGCAGATAGATTATCTATCCCTCACAGCAAAGCTTCACGATGGGAGTCTAATAATTGCTTTTTTTCTAATTTCACTAAATGAGTTATAATTATTTTATGTCTGTTTTATGGTTACTGAATAGTATTAACCTAAACTCTAATTATAATATAGCTTTCAAAGAAATGTATGGACACCAAATTGATGAAGAGCCAGCGCGGGTAGAGCATCCCATAAAGCAGACACACAGTTAATAGTTTTAGGAAGAGTGTGTTAAAATTCAGGATATCAATTCATTCGTGAATGAAAAAGGATATAAATTCATTAATGTTATATCTTTAGAAAACAGACAGACAGGAGCTCATCATCATGATTAGTGCAAATAAAATAAACTTACTATTAAGCTTGTTACCGACAGATACCTCTGTTTCATATTGTACTGAAACGTGAGTGTGTCATGTCCTTCCAGTCATCTGGCCTTGTAACATCCTGTTAAAAGAAATCCTGTTCCAAAAAAGTGACACATATTACTACAGCAAAAGATGCCTAGGATGCTGAAAAAGCTACTTGCATTTTAAATTGTTTATGTTAATATTTAAAGTTGATCTTTAAATATGTTTTAAAGGAAAGGCAAGGCAATGTATGCAATCAATTAAACCAACATCCCTTCCAATTTCTTATCTTTCTTTACCTTTGCTTCCCTTTCTGTTTCAAGGTCTTACCATTGTAGCCAGGCTGCCTTTAAGTCAAGTGTCTCTCTGGCTTCTGTTTCTGAGTAACCATAACTACAGATACATGATTCAACTTACCAGTCTAGTCACAGAAAGAACAAGGTTGAAAATATTTCCACATTTTTTTAAGTTAAAGACATATGCAAATTAATTGGATCCATAACAAAAGTGCATCATTACTGTCAATTATTTTTTTTTCAGTAAAATAAGTGGCATCCAAATTAGTCAGCCGTTGGCCAGTGAAATCCTTCCAGCTGCTTTAAAAATGTTGACTCATGCAAGCACAGTTAATTCAGCATTCCTGTCAGCTTTATTTCTTTAAATTTAGGATGGTCAATATTTATAGACATGCAGGTGTGTGTGTGTGTGTGTGTGTGTGTGTGTGTGTGTGTGTGTGTGTTTTATAGGGGGAAATCAGTGCACATGTATGTGCATATCCAAGAGGACCCCAGGTTCTGTCTACCTTTTGAGAGAGGGTTTCTCAATGGCCTAGAACTCACCACATAGGTGAGAGCGCCTTAGACAGTGAGCCCAGAGATCCTTCTGCCCATTTTCCTATCTCCAGGATTAAACATTTGTAGCACTGTGACCAACTTTCTTATGCATTGTGTGAAGTCAACTCAAGTCCTCATGCTTGCAAGGCAAACCCTTGAGCTCTGACTGAGTTCTCCTTTATAACTCTCACCTGATTGATTAATCTATTTTGTCCCTCAAACTTTCAAAGACATGCAACTAAAATCTTTGAAGAACTTAAATATAATTGGCCACCATATGGTGGCAAGGTGGGTCTTTATCCTGTTTGAAAGCAGAATCACAACTATCTTTGAAGGTGAAATTTTCAATAAACTACATGATATGCTGCCTTAAATAGGATTTCTGTTGCTCTGAATGGATAACATGACTATGCAACTATTTATGAAGGAAAACATTTAAATCGGACTGGCGTACAGTTCAGAGGTTTAATCCATGACAGGAGCACAGAGTTATGTATGCCGACACAGAACTGGGGGTGAGGGTTAGTAGAGAGTTATACAGCTGGATCATCAGATAGCAGGAAAAGAAAATGATCCTGGGGTTAGCATGAGCATTTTTAATCCCCAAACCCCAGGAACCTACTTCCTGCAACTAGGTCAAGCTCATTCCAGTAAGGCGACACCTCCTACTAGTGCCACTCCCTATGAGCTTATGGAGGCCACTTTTATTCCAACCACTACATAGAACATAATTAGATTTACATTAATTAAACATGCAAACATGACTTGAGTCATCTTGAGTGTTTACCTTTGTTGACAATATTGAAATGACTTGATCCCAGTTCCTATTACCTCAATACCTATGGAATATCAAGGACCATTCATAAGGACAATGTAACCTTATTTCAAAAGCTATTATTTAATGTGGCTTTCCAGGGAAGATTAGAAAATATCTGTGCTTATATTTTACGGAAATAATCAACTAAAAGCTGTGAATATTATTATTATCCACATGAAACAATTGTGGCTCAGATAGCTTAAACAGCTTCAACTTAATGGATCTACTGTCATTGCTGAATATAAATTACTGAATATTACCCCATTATCAACAATTAAAATTACCTCATTCATACGTCTTCATATTCAAAGTAACTCTTTTGTTTTTCTAACAGTTCTAATTCCTAATATGATGTTATTTGTTTAAAAGGAAGACACCCCTAAATCTCAATATAGTATACCAAATATTTAACAAAGGCCTGCCAAATGCTAAGTGTCGTGATACTTCCATAGCCTGAAGAAGGCTTCAAGTTAGTTTTTGGGACTGACATGAACATTGATTTTTCAGATAATATATTATTCGAAAATAATGAGAGGGCGTTAGAGAAAGAACATCTATTCAATCCATTCAATCTAGAAAATCATTTCTATAAGATATTTCTGAACTGAAATAAAGGATTTAGCTGTTAATAGTTGAAGAGTTGTTTGGATTAAAGAAGAAAAAGTAGTTTAGGAGCAGAGGGGCCTTCAGCAAAAGAACACAATCTTTCTCTGTCCAAGACATATTGAGATAAGCAATGCTCAAGTATTTGGGTTGGTGTTTCATTCTCTTCACTGTGTGAGAAAAGAAAAATAAGCAGTCTGGTAATGAGCAACAAAGTTGGACAGGCACTGATGTCATCAGTTGGGTCGTTTACCAGCATTGAAAGCATATTCCCATTTACCAAACTATAATTATTACCATAGCCACGTTTCATCAAAGGCTTCCACTACTACGAGGATCTTCAGGCCTGAACAATAAAATGCCATGTATAGATATAATAATGGCCAACTTCATCACTCATCACTAGAGGATAGAAAGGCATCTTTGGTATTATCTGACTTGTGTTGTATTTTGTTTTGTCCCAGTTATTAAAGGATGGTCTACCTGATTTCAACTCTGGGAGATGGGCTTCTTTTGTTGACAAGAGGGGGGATGTATAGTCCAATAGCATTTTAAACATTTGATATTGGCTTGAAGGCATAGTTTGTTTTCAGTGTAACCTTTGACCCTCTTCAGTCACAGATCTTCCAAAGTGAGATCATTTCAGTAGCTAATAATTTGCTTAGTCAATCAGTTTCTATGTCTCCTATGTTCTGTTATGAACATATCCATTTGATGTAGAAATAGGTTGAAAGACTTCAACAATAGCAACTCATATTATGTGCATTTTACCATTACAACATAAACTGGGTTGTTTGCTTTCCACTAGATAAGCAATAAAACAACATCTGGGGCTCTTGAGTTTATCATTTTTGCTCCTTTAATACCACTTGGGCATCCGTATAAATTCAAAATGGGCTTCCATCTGCTGAAAGCTTTTTATTGGGCTTATTAGGTATTCTTTACCTTAAGATCTCGTCCATAATACTTCGCTACATTTTCACTGTTGTTGTTTTTACGAAGCTGTTATACAGTATGAGAACCCACACCATAGCTGCACATATGCTCAGCTCCACTGCAGAAGAGGTGCAGTCTTTAGTCAA
Organism: Microtus oregoni; assembly: GCF_018167655.1. NCBI lineage: Eukaryota > Metazoa > Chordata > Mammalia > Rodentia > Cricetidae > Microtus > Microtus oregoni. The sequence continues at coordinate 133,506 of NW_024543084.1, forward strand.
GCCATGAACTTGATGAGAAAGAAGAAACAACTCTAATTGTTTGAATCACTGAATTAGTGAGAGCAAGGCACTGTTGAAGAATTTATTCTTTGCTTCTTATCCTAAATATTAACAAAGTGAATCTTTGCATCACAAGTGCATTTTAATTGGGGTTAAGTGAAAGAATTCACATGAATCTGATGTGCTAATGGGAAAGCCATGAGCTCATTCTAATACATTTTCCTACTTTGCCTTTTTATCCCTTTGAATATGATACACAGACTTTGGTACTGAGAGAACAAGAAACAAATGCACTGCATGATTTTGTATTAAACTAAACACATTGCTTTCAATCATATTTATTCCATGGACCACCTCTATTAGGAAGCAGACATTTTCTTCTCTGGTATCACATCTCGCTCTACCCCAGGACTGCTGTTGATGGAGCCCTTCTGGTACCATCGGACAAAATTAACTGATCTCTTTCTAAGAACAAAATGCCATCCTCTTACTGTCATGGACTCATGCACCTGTAAAGGACCAAGTTAGATGATGTGTTTTTAATGCAACTCCAGTTAAGACCCAGTAGTACGGAATCCAAATCCCTAATGTAGGTAGATGCGGATAAAATATTTCTGACCGCTAAGGAGTCTGAAATTATTTTATTCTTACTTAGATGTTGAGGTTTTCAGTTTATGCAAACAGAGCAAAATAGAAAACAGAAGTATGGTTTAAAACTATATAGAGCTTTGAATGTCTGAATTCTGCTACTTTATTCTAGAGACTGATCAATCTTCGTAGATTATAAACAACTACCAGGATAGAAAACAGGTAGATTTTTTTTTTAATTTTCATATTGCCTTAGTTAAGGTTACTGCTCTTGTGATAAAATCATATGATCAAAAGCAACTGGAGGAGTGGGGAACAATTGGTTTCTGTGGCTAAAACTTCTATGTCACTGTTTACCAGTGAAGAGTCAGGATAGGTACTCAAGCAAGACAGAAGCCATGAGCCAAGAGTTGAAACTGACAGAGTCCATGGTTATACAGGAGGGTTTTGTTTGTTTATTTGTTTGCTTTATGAATCACGGTTACTCTGTGTAATAGAACTCTGGCTATCTTGAAATTTGCTTTCTTGCTCTAAAAGGCTCTGCCTCCCAAATGTTGGGATTGAAGGTATGCACCACCACACCTGGCAGAGGAGTGCTTCTGACTGAATTGTTCCTCATGCCTTTGCCAGTCTGCTGTCTTATAAATCCCAAGACCACGCACAGTGTCTTGGACTCTTCTCCACCAATCACTAGTGTAGAAAATACCATATATGTTTGCCTATAGCCTGATTTTATGGAGGCATTTTCTCAATTGAGACTCTTTTCTCTTAAATGACTTTAGCTTGGGTCTAGTTGACATAAACTAGTCAGTACCCATATGCTTACACATTCAAATAAACTAAAAGATAACCACTTAAAGATTCACCCTAAGTGTTTTGAAATTTCATAATCATATAACCAGAAAATTTTATATAGAGATCAGACACAGCATACATTTTCAAAAAGTTACCACAACTTATTGTGACCTGTCTATATACTGGATATCCCAGTTCTTTTTGTTAAAGTAATTACTTTTGGTTATTATTTATTTTAACTCTTGTAAAAGAAAATTTCTGTTACAGATAACTAGAGTATCTTGTGTTACATAAACTTTAATGTGTTGAGTCTCAAGATGATGGAGACTTTAAGCCAGGGACTCTCTCATCCATTCCTATGTCTGTCATGAGTTTGACAGTGCAGATGGAAATCACAATTTCCCCTCTAGTGAAATCAGGCAAATATTATTTCATGGCTCATAATTGTTATGTCAACAATGTTGACATATATGGTAGAATTCAGATCATGTGGGATGTTGCAATTAGGACATAAAACAACTAAAAATGACTTATTCATAGAAACTTACTACATCTCTAAAAGAATAACAAGATTTGGTGGAATTCCACTGATAATAGTACTTCTTTCTTAATGGGGACTGTACAATGAACAGGTGCATCTGAGAAAATAGATCTTCTTCTCTTGCAAGATTTCAATCAAAACTTATTAGAGTATATCTCTGAGAGGAAAAAAAACCAACAGAATACCAGACTTTTTAATCTTCTCAGAGCCCAGCTTCAATGACTAGTTCTTTTTTTGACATATATTTTGTTTTATTTTGAGAATATAATATATAAATTATATGTGAATTGATATGGGATTCCCCTCTGTATGCTGTGAATATCATTGGTTAATAAATAAAGCTTCTTTGGGCCTATTGTAGCACAACATAGGGCAAGGCAGGAATTCCAAGCAGATAGAGGAGGAGAGAGTAGGTAGTGCCAGAGAGATGCCATGTAGCGGCCACTGCAGGAGACAGATGCCAGATGCCAGACAGAATCTAACCGCTAGGATAAAACCATGTGACAATACACAGATTCATATAAATGGGCTAGTTTAAGATATAAGAACTAGCTTGAAATATGCATAAGCTAATAGGCCAAGTAGTGTTTTAATTAATGCAGTTTCTATGTGATTATTTCAGGTCTGGGTAGCCGGGAAATGAATGAGCAGCCTCAGACAACAGAATGGCACACCAACATGTGCTGTTTATAGCCACATAAAACCTGAGAGAGCTCGAAAAGAAAGTTTAGACAGAAAAGAACAGAGTTTAGCACAGCTTTTTGGTTGCCACATTTTTTTCAGGTGGACACTGTTTGCTTATGGCAAGCAAAGGTGCCACGGCTTATTGACTTGGCATAAGAAACTGTGGCTCCCTGATTTATGCTAGCAGCATGAACTCTGAACTCTGGCAGCACATAACTCTATAGTTATAATTATAGTTTTTCTTAGTTATGATAAAAGATAAAGTAGATATAAATATTGTAACTGTAATTCTTGCTTGATAACTTTTTGTTATATGTAATCTTACTATGTTAAAGTTTAACCCTTCCTTTTTATTCAGACAGAAGAAGAGAGGTGAGTAGGATTTCCCCTCTGTATGCTGTGAGTACCCCTGGTTAATGAATAAATCTGCTTCGAGCCTATTGCAGCACAGCATAGGGCAAGGCAGGAATTCCAAGCAGATAGAGGAGGAGGGAGTAGAGTCAGAGACACGCCATGTAGCAGTCACTGCAGGAGATAGATGCCAGGCAGATTCTTACCAGTAGGCTACAACTACATGGCAATATACATGAATGAATAGAAATGAGTTAATTTAAGATGTAAGAGCTAGCTAAAAATATTCATAAGCTCATAGGCCAAGCAGTGTTTAAATTAATACAATTTTTGTGTGGTAATTTCAGTGGCCAGAAAATGAACAAGCAGCCCCCGGCAGCAATAACGCTGCATTTATTTGTTTGCACCTCTACCGTTTTCCCGTCCCCTCCAATTCTTCCTACCCATGTTCCCCATTCACTCTTAAATTCATGTCATTATTATATACATTATATTCAGAGCATCTATACTAGAAAAAGTCAATAACACCAGATAGGTTTTATCCTGACCCTGCAAGACTGCCTCTCATTAAGTATTTAAAGTAATCCACAGTCTCAAGAAACAATGTCCCCAAATGATCATTAGTTGCTAAAGAACAATATTCAATATATTAAATCCAACGGAATAAATATTACTCAGTAAGAAAAAGAAATACGGAACTGATGTATGCTATGGACATACATCGAATGGAAAAAGTCAAGGCTACATATCAGAACTACATAGCATGTTCATTATTGCAAATGTGTGGGAAAAAGTAGATTCAGAGAAAGGAGAGCAAATGTTGGAAACTAGGAATGGCTACTACTGAGAAAAGGTTTCCTTTGGGAGCGATGATGATGCTTAGGATTACATTGTAGTATCTGCACAGCTGTGTGAGGAAAGTAATTACAATGAATTCGAGACTTTATAGGAAGGACTATATGGTAGGGAGAGTATATCTAACTAATGCCATTAAGATGATGTAACTGAGACGACAAATTGCTAGATATTTCAAATGACTGAGTACATTGACATTAAATTGTGATATATATATATATGTATATATATATATTCCAAACCATGGTATTAATACTACTTTAACTATTAATAATAGTTTATATCCATTAGGCAATTTGCTTATTGGGGTGAAGAAGGACAGGTGAAGAATCTTTGGAAATAAAATTGTGGCTATACACAAATGTAGAAGATGTTTTTTACAGTTGTACCAAAATGCTTGTTAGCTGTTAGATCACACTCGTCATCATTAGCACCAATGTTTCCAGATGGTTTTGATTTCTCTTTCCTGTATGGTTATATCTTGTTTTTGCAGTCCCATTAATCATAACAGGACTAAATTCCTTAGCAGGATAAGACCACCAAATCTTGCTGCTCATTCATTTCTAAACTATAAAAAAAGAAAAAGAAATTCAAGTTTATCTATATCTTCCTTTGTAGCAGTAGTCTGTATTTAATATGTTGCAATTTTTTGAATAGTATAATATTGACACTTTATGATTAGTATTTAATGGGTGCTGACCCATATCAGTTATGTTCTAAGCATTATAATACAAAATTCCTGTTTGTATACAGAACAAACCAGAAGGAATGTTGCTCTGTTTACATGAGTAGCAGCAGACTGTGCTTCACCTCTGTAGCATCTTTTTTAGTATGACTAGCTCTCTGGACCTAGATATTTTCATATCATCAGAACAATGCATAAATATCTCTGGTTATCCTATGTGTCTATGTTTAAAAGTGGGCACAATGTGTAATGATGCATCATTTTCTCTCCATAATTGAAGACTAAAGTCCAAAACTTAAGGCTCACTCACTTTTATGCACTAACCCACTTTGGTTCAAAACTTTTTGAGTATCATCTTACTTTCCATTGACTTTTAATGTCTCTTCATCTTGATTTAGCTTTCAGTATCTCCAGTGCACATTTGAAGATTCCTGTGTGTCTCCGCTGAAAGTGCCCTCTGTTCTGCAACCCACCTTTCTCATCCTCTCTAAGTACATATTATTTTTCTAATGTAACTGCTTGCACTGTTTCACTAATAGCCTTGAACCCTGTCTGGATGCTGGCTGCTAGCCATCAAAAACATAGCTGGAGGTGGGGTGCAGGAGTGGACTGCCATGTTAAATCGTCTCCTTCCCTCCCTCTGGGAAAGGACCTTAACCTCAAGCACTTTCAGTCAATCACAGTCCAAGAGAGAGCCTTGACAATGTTCTGCAACACTGATTGGTTCCATAAAATATGCTGGCTGGATGCAGAAGTTGGGTTTCTTTTAGCTTATTTCATAATAAAGGGCAATGCATGTGCTGTGTTCGTAGTAATTCAAATCTGACACAAATAATGCAGCAAATAATTACAATGACCTTTAACTCACCTCAAATTTAAACAAAGGTTAAGCTGCCCTTTACTAGAGTAAATATTTGCTGTAGTCAAATAAATGCAGACACCTTTGGAGAGCAGAATACATTGCCAAAGTAAACGAATCTGAAAATGGTTACAACAGAATAACTCTAAAACAGAAAGAATGTGGGGCTCCACAGCACAAACACCATCCAGACATGTAGCATCTGCCATTACTAATTTACCTTACAGGGTTTCCAGTGGGCTTTCCCATATGCTTGCTGGGAACTGTTGCTTGAAATTTCTGTCCAGGAGGGCAGATTGCAAATAGAAATATTACAAGTGAGATAATTTAGCGCTTTTCTTCATACTCTGATGCAGTAAACAATTTATATTTTATTCTATAAGCACTGAGAAAAGCCTCCAACATCTAAGTGGTTACTGAGAATAACCTGATGCTTAAAAAATAAACCAGAAGACAATACTAGGTGCCCCAGGGAAGTAGCTGATACATTTATGAAGTTCTTATCCCAACGTTTAGCAGTTGGTCAGATAAGGACCAGGTGTGCTCCCACACGTTTTAATGTGTTTAGTCTATGTCTCATACAAATAGCACTTAGGGAAAAAAATCACGGTTTTTAGCAGGGGAGGTGTGTATGTGTAGTTACTCTTTAATTTTAAAGTTTACTTAAGAAATAATTACTCTTTCTGAGGTCCAAATGCTAATGATATGTTGACTTTCAAAAAGAAGCCATCAGCTTGTTATTACAATCAGTATTACCTCCAAATTCGCTCTTCATTAAAATAAAGCCACCTGATTTAATTAGAAGGATTCAGTGTGCCTATAATATTTTTGGTTGCAATTAAAACGACATGTCTCAAATCGGGATTAAATTTACATTTAATAGGATGATAATTGTATGCTAAAAGAAAAACTAAGTTCATTTCTTTTGGTTTCTTTGAAAACTCTGTTATTAAGAAAAACACCAAGATGTTCTTATAGAGTTCTTACGGGCCTTAATTAATGGGTTTATTTATATACTTGGTTTCTGTTTGTTTTTGTAAAAGCCAATCCCATGTCTAAGAAAGTCTCTTCCATGTCTCTCTTGATTCAGAAACGTTTGTCCATGATTCTTTAAAGCTGGTGGAACATTAAGCCTTCCTGAAGCCTGTAAATCTGACAACTGAGGCTGACATGATATGATAACCAGAGGGTAGCTGTCCACCAACTCTTGGGGATCTTACAGATCATAATTCTTCTCAGGTGCTTCATTTCAACTGAAATTATTGACATTGATCTTGGTGGGAAGGAATGATGTGGGAGTGGGAATTAAAATAATTGCCTGATCAAACTACAAACCATTGAGAGTTACTACATAAATGTTTTCTATTGCTGTATGCTCACATTCTGCTCTATTGAATCTCCTTCCAAGGTTCAATAGATGCTTTTCACAACTTGTTTCTCTCCAGAAACCAGGTCCAGGAAGACGGCACTGCTTATGTTTGCTTATCTTTGCTTCCCTTGATTTTTACTTTTCTGGGACAGAGTCTTACCATATAGCTTTTAGTGAGTCAGAACTCAATAGCTCAAAGTGACCTTAAATTTGTGAATTTATAGATATCCTACCTGTATCTCCAAGTGCTAGCACTACCGATGTGTGACACCATAGCTGGAAAAAATATTGTACTTTTAACTTAACTACATGTATTTATTAGACCATGGTGCTTCATAGTATGATTTGAGTTGGAAGGAAGGAAGGTGTCTGTATAAAATTCTGACATTATTTTCTCTAAATTGAAGCATCTTATGTTCTTAATGCCTGCATGTTTTTTTTTTCTAAAAAGAATGCATTTTATTTGCTTTAAAACCTGGGACCTTATACACCTTAAGAACATAGATCAGAACCAAAGTTCAAAATGAAAACCATGTTTATGCCTCAAAGCTCCCAAATGGAGCTAATAAAAACTATGTGTTCTTTGAAGGTGGTTTTTCAAGTTGTCTGTTAAACATTATGGACTTTATTAAATTTTATATCTACTTGCTTATTCTGTCCATTTCTACTAATTTGAAATCCCCTTCAGTCTTTTTGGCCTATCTTTCAATTCCAAAGCATTTGAGTGAGAAACCACCACAGGTAGATAACTGGACAGTTACTGTCACACTTTCGCTTAGTCTACTCTTCCTTGTCTTCTGGTATACAGTTAAATTCTTTGTATATTGTTCTTAAAAATATTGGTTCTTTCTGACCAAACTTCTCTTCTCCATTAGAAGAGTTTAAACAAGAAGCAAAATAATGGGGAGATTAAGAGTATTAAAAATAGCAGACAGAATATCTACAGCCCATACTTATTGGAGAAAGGCAGAGATCTTTTGCGAAACAACTGTCAGATTCATGAATAGAATATTTACTGAAGATGAGTAAATTTGTATCTCACTATGCAAACTAGGGGGATTCAAAGAAGCAATTGGATATTTCAGAGTTAGGAGTCTTGAAAATAAGTCAAGAGCTTTTGCTCAGCTATATAAGGTGATACTATTATAAGTCATGAAAAAGTCCAAAGACTTTTATTATAAGTCGTGAAAAAGTCGAAAGAGGAGGGAAAATGTCTGTGGGCCTGTTTAAACTAGGGAAAGTGAGCACAAAAACAGTAAGTTGAAAGTTTCAATTGGTATAAGTTCCTAAGCAATTTTCTCTTGGTCAGAATGTAGATGCCTTTCATATATTCTGTATAAATTGATGCTATCAAGACTTAAAATAAGAAGAAAATATGCCAGGTCTCTTGAAAATAAATGTATGCAAAAAAAGTGATAGGTAGTTGGGAGAATAGAATTCTAAAAGCATGAGTAATGTAGATTATCTGGATTAACAAAATAGGACAGCAAACAACTGTTTAATACAAGGCTGTGAAGATATATTATACAATGTCATTATTTTCAAAAGTACCTAGAATACTTTGACACACACGTGTTGTAGAAAAGCCTTCAAGTGATTTTCATTTTTTTTTCTTTTGGTTTGGGTGGTTACTGAACACAATGAATGTTTCATTTTCTTCTTAAGTAATTAACTGTATTTTGCATTGATTTCTTCTTTTTATTACTTCTCTCCAATAATCTTCTTAGAAATTAGCTCTTCTTTTTCAAACCAGTATTACATCATTTTATCATATTTTTCATAAACCTTCTCAAATATATATGGTAACAAGGCAAGAAATAAAGTCATTAATAAATAGGTAAAAAAGATCTAAGTATGTTTACCACTCATAAGGCCCGAGAGCCAATACATCATAATGAAAGCCACATTGCTCTGTTTAAAACGAATGAAAGAAAAAGTCTTGAATTGGTGGCTCATAGGCAATATCTAGTCCACTAGCAAATTTTATTTGGCCTATATGGAATGCTTTAAAAATTACAAATTGTTTTCCAAACTCTGAGAATCAGAAAATTTAACACAAAACCCAAGTTCTTAAAGGAACCACATTCTATAAAAGTAAGGTCACTCTAACAGTACTGGCCACTCCTCACTCCCTGCTCACTCTCAAGTCCTTCCACCCACTCCCTGCTCACTCTCAAGTCCTTCCACTCACTCCCTGCTCACTCTCAAGTCCTTCCACTCACTCCCTGCTCACTCTCAAGTCCTTCCACTCACTCCCTGCTCACTCTCAAGTCCTTCCACTTTGTGTGCATTTCTCATAACTTTTCACCAGCGCTCAAGAGTTTTGCCTCAATGAAATGTAATCACTATTCATAATCTTTCCCTTACTTTTAATAAAATGAAAATATTTTTATTATTATTGTTGGTATGACTCAATTCTTCAAACCAAATTAAAAAAAACCGAAAGTAAATTCTTTCCACAAACTTTGTCTTAACTCCAACTTGAACTTTTTTTCTAATAATCTTGATTATTTTTTCATTAGCCAAAAGCAAAGACATTGTTAAATGCATGCACATTAGTAAATGCTAGATGAATCAAGCACACTGGTGTTTGGTGTTTGGTTTAATCTTAAGAAAAGCTGCTCTGCCAATGCAAATAACTCCAATTAGACCAGGTTAGACCAAATTAAAATGCCTGCATTTAATAAAAGCAGCAGTCTTGGGTGGACAGAGACAGCATGGTGGACAGAGAAGGCCATGCAAACCCCAGAGACCAAGTGTTTTTTTTTTTTTTTTTTTTTTCCAGGCATGAGCCTAAATAACCTGTGGGAGTGGTCCTGATCCTTCCTGGGGAGGGGTCAGCATTTGGCAGGCTGGGAGTTGGAGTCTAAGTGCTTGGCAGGCTGGGAATTGGAGTCCAATTGCTTGGCAATTCCCAGGTCAGGGACTAGGGTGAAACTTTCAACTCAATATTACATTCTAGACTCTTTGGATATAGGGGTGTGACAAGGAGGTGAGGTGATATTTATGACCAACATTTTAGGCTCTACTTGGATAAAGGGGCATTGGTTCAATTCTGGCTACTTTCTGCAGACATGGGGGTGACATGGGAGAGGAGAGAGCTGGGAACTGGTGCGCTCAGGCTCAGAGAAGGGGTGGCTGGGGCAGCATAAGGTTTGCTGTCTTCCTGGAATTCACAGGCACCTGTTTTTTTTTTATTTTTTATTTTCTTGAGTGAGATGAGAATGGATGTGACTAGGAGAAAAAAAAATATTGTTATTATTGTTCCTATGAATGGGACTAGCCGTGGGATGGGACACAAGAGCAGATAAAACCAGATTTTAGTTGGCAGGTATCCTTGATCCAGAAGGTTAAGTCCCAGGAGCTGGTACAGGTGTTTGGCATTGTCTGTGAAGTGCTTTGTAGGTTGGTCTTCACCCAGGAAGCAGGAATGTTTGTAAAATATGCTTGAAACTGGCTGGGGTTAGTGTAGGCTCTGGAGAATGTTAGTTTTTCACTAGACCTGATTCTTGATACATCAGTAGAAATTTTTCAGGAACCTGTGTAGTATATGTAAGAGAACTAGAACAGATAGCAAAAAGCTATTGCTTTAGGTTAAACTGTATGAACATTTTAGAAGACAGTTAAAGGAAATTGGGAACTCTGAAGATACACCCGAAACCAATTAATACTGGACTATGAAGCTTGTTAAAGAGACGTACCTGTCTGTATTTCAGCAGGAAACTTCTTTAAATGTCATGGATGAAGTAATAAGCTAACAGTACCTTAAATTATCAGATACCATTAGACAGATCTGAGAGGGATAAATGAGCAGAAATGAGACAGCATTTTAGCTATGCAGGCAATCCCAAAGTCTCTCCTAGTCCTTGGAGAACACCAGTCTTAGAAGCAGAGATGCCATTAGCTGCTGAGTACAAGAGGCCCAAAGATTTTTCGTGTGAGGGAAAGATTTAGTTTACCTGTCTTGGCAGGATGAGGAGATCAATTCCCGGGGGGGGGGGGGAGCATCCAAGAAGTTGAAGAGGTGGAAGCCACATTTTTTGCTGTGTGAATTGCTTCGTCAAGGCCAACAGCAAGCCTGGAGGCAGAAGGTCCTTCTGTAACCACATATCTTCTTGGAAAAGCCATAGGGTGTTGTGGGAGCTGCATGTCTCTGTTAAAAGCTTTTTCGTTAAAATGCCATCATCTCAGATCTGTAAAGGCACTTGAGGACTAGGTACCATTACCTGTTATTTAAACAAGGCATGTAAGATATATTTAAGGGTATATTTTATCCAATTGGTTACAGTTCACCAATGCTGGTAGGTGCAAGAAGATTAAAAGGAATATTTTGAGCACATCACTGAAACACATTTACACAGACATAGTGTGGCCAGAGAGCATAGAGGGGGTGGCAAGTGGGGGAGCAGGGTGGGAGCATGTGGCAGAAACTGAGGGCTTTGGGAGCCTTGTTTAAAAGGCTGCCCAATGGGGAAATAGCAGGGAGTGGGAGGGAGCAGAGAGGGGCAGGACGCCTCCCCCAGAGGCTATGGAGAAATGGAAGGGTGTGTGTGTGTGTGTGTGTGTGTGTGTGTGTGTGTGTGTGTAGGACAATCTGGAAGTGGGGGTGGGACAAACTGCTGGCTGCGAATAAGCAGAGATAGAGAAACGAAAGTGGGGGCGGGACAAGAGCGCGCATTAAGTAACCACAGACTTTTGGAAAGTTGTTAATTTAGGTTAGTTAGCCCCAATTTAAAAGGATTTTTTTTATTTTTTAAAAGGCCATCTAAGGACATTTGAGCAACTGACTTGGAATCACAAGAAACCCATTAGAAGCGCCCTGTGTGACTCAAGCCTATTGCAATGCATCCACAGAACAGAGCCCTTGAGTCAAAAATGGGGGTGCATGAGAAATGAGGGGAGGACATCTCTTCACACCAAAGTCCCATCGCAGTAAAAGCCTGCTTTCAGGGTTAGGCTTTCAGCATGGGCCCGCTGCTTCAATGAAAGCCCCAAAAGCGAATGGGTTACCCCCAAAACCCTACTGGCCCCGCACCTTAAAATGGGACCTCACTGACGGTATGCGATCTTGCCTCCAGAGGGCGAGCACAGGAAGGGCATTTTTCAGCATGCAGCCCTGGGCCTTGGACCCGCAGGAAAAAAATGGACCCTTTTTGTGGGGGACTTCCATCTGTTTGGTTTAATCTTAAGAAAAGCCTCTCTACAAACACAAATAACTCCAATTAGACCAGATTAGACCAAATTAAAATGTCTGCATTTAATAAATGCAGCTCTCTCGAGTGGACCGAGACAGGATGGTGGGGAGAGCGACCAAGCAAACCCTGGAGACCATGCATTCCTTTTCCCAGTGGGAGCCAAAACAGTCTGTGAGAGTGGTGGGGACCCTCCTCAATAAGGGGTCACCGCTTGGCAGGCTGGCAGTTGGAGTCTAAGCCCTTGGGAATTGGAGTCCAAGTGCTTGGCAATTCCGAGGCAAGGGGCTGGGGTGACACTTCCAAATCAATATTACAGTTGGAGGTACTAACACATATACCTACCTACCTACACACACACACACACACACACACACACACACACACACACACATACACACACAGAGCTGAAACTAGAATAAGTTGGCATGTAGGTGTTAAACTCATAGTGTTGGCTCCTGAAATGAAATGCTGTGTGTGTTTGTCATTTTATTGCTACTAAAAAGCTGTCTATTAAAATTTTACAGACATATCATTGTTCTTTTCCAGCAAATTACATGTATTTCTTCCCCATCGTAGTGTAGGCATAAAATACTTCTATCATTCCTCCATACAAAGAATGAGTAAGGTGAAATTCCTTTAACTTTGATATACTCCCAGCTAATAATGCTAAGAAATGGAAACACAATGAATAAAACAAAAACTTAAAGGACCAGGTTCTCTAACTCAGCAAAGGGAGACAGCATCTTTTTTAAAGATAGAGGTGAACATCTTCCTGTTTTAATAAACGTAAAAAGACATGATGTGGAAAACTCTACGTAAGTGTATAATGCTTCTCAGTAATTTTTTTGTTTTTCTTTTTTCTTTTTTTTTTAAATTTATTTATTTATTATGGATTTCTGCCTCGTCCCCACAACCGCTTCCCATTTCCCTCCCCCTCCCCCGATCAAGTCCCCCTCCCTCATCTGCTCAAAGAGCAATCAGGGTTCCCTGACCTGTGGGAAGCCCAAGGACTGCCCACCTTTATCCAGGTCTCATAAGGTGAGCATCCAAACTGCCTAGGCTCCCACAAAGCCGGTACTAAGGAATAAATTATTATACAAAGTGTATATCAGTGCTGAATGCTTATTCAGTCTCTGACTCTGCTGAAATGTCATAAAATAATTTGAATATTGTGTGCTCCATACAAATTATGGGGGGGCATGTCAGAATAATTTAGTATAGAATAACACAATCCATTTTTCTGGTCACCTAATGTCACAAACTAGCACTGACATTGCATCTAAACAATTTTCTTCTCCAGAAGTAAAATGTGAATCAGGCAAAAAAAAAAAAAAAAAAAAAAAAAAAAAAACACGCTTGCATCTTATATTGTTAGCAAGTTTATTATCATTAACTCATACCCAAGAACATTGCTGCTTTTTACAAGCTTGAGATGTGAGGGAACTTGAAAGTGATCCCTGCCTTAGTTTATGGACTTTCTGTGCCATCACTAAGTTGTTTTTCCTTTGAATGTTCTTTGGTGCTTCCTGAAAGGAAAGTTCATTCAGTAGCATCAAAGTGGATGCTGTCCATGGCGAGCTGGATGGGCATCAGTAGCAGGGGGCTGGCCTCAGTCTATGAGGTTCAACAGGGGATGTCACTCTTCAGAGACACAGTGAGCAACAGGGAAGCAGAGGAAGTTTCTGAATGACCTCACAGCAGGAGCCTAGCAGTCAGGACTGTAATAATGGTTTACATTGGCAGAACTCCACTTCTGGGGTGGTCTGTAGTGACATTGTCAAGAATCTCTTTCATTAGTCCTGTGAATAGTGCAGGGACAAGTTGGTTGAAAGGTAAAAAGTTAAAAACACTGCTGTTTTTCATGGCCCCCGAAGAAGGGAGTGCATTTAGGAGCATGTAAGAAACTGATTTTGAAAGAAAATGCAAAATGCCCCCAGTTTTTTTTTTTTTTTTTTTTTTCTTGAGCTCTCACAAACAGAGCCTGTGGCCCCTCATTAACACGCGGCCCTAGCTCTGTCCTCTTGGAAATGTGGCTTCCTTTGGGTAGTGTGGGGTGCATTTGGCTAGCAAATTGCAATTTACTGAGCTTCGGTGATTCAGGCAGAGGCTACTTGCAGCAGCAGTTTTCTAAGCTGAAAAGCAAATAATATTTGAAAATTGGAAGTACATTTATTTTATTAAATTTACCAATTAATACTTTGTGGGGCTCTTGTTTTTTTGTTTTTTTGTTTTTTTTTTAAATAATTAAAGAATGGCATGATGTTTCAACTCAGTGAAAACTTGGGAGTTTGACTGCTCCTACCTGTTATTTTTCTCTGTACTTAGTCCTTTAGCTAGGAATGATCCCAGCCTCATGATCTGAATCAAATCCTTGCTTTGTCCTAAGTTTACTCTTCACTGTTGTGCATAGACAAATGTGTTTGAGGGAAACAGGAAAACTTGATAACTTGCATGACCTAGAGCAGTATAAAATTGATAGGCATGCCATGTTTTCAGATCGTCTTTACAGTCAGTGAAATCTCAGACTTAGGAAGTTCTGAGAAAGATTGAAACTTGCCCAAAACTTGGATCCATAAGTACATTCTTTCAAATATGAATGAATGGCATGTTACTAGTGTCAAACTTAGTGACACGACATCGTAACAGTAATAAATAATAGCAAAATCGAAGAAATTACTAGGCTTGGCTTGTACTAATTGAGAGATTTAAAGTATACAGCCCTTATTTGAAGTTCTTAATCTTGAACTTTTATTTTAGTACAAAGCTCCATTTGACATGTTGATTTGGATAATATAATATCAATAAAACAAGATACTCCGATATTTTTGTATTTTTTATTTTGTTCTCCACCTTATAATTTGAATCAAGTTGTTTTAGATGTTTTCTTTTTGTTGTGATCAATATGATAATAACATCTCTAGTTTTCTATTGCTTTTTACTACAGAAATGGGTTCCTTATAAAGATCTAGATATCTGTGACATAAAAGTAGAGACAGCTGTGTGTGGGGGGGGCGTAGAGAGTCAATTGCTATAAAATGTTGATTGTTGATTCTTGTTTGCATCTAGCCTCAGATATTTTTCCTCTCTAAGTACCAGTGGGGAGATCATTTTTTCCAATGGTGTTTTCAACAGGCCTTCTCTTCCATTTAGATTCTGTAAACCATTCATGTGTATAGGCTCTATCTCTCAAGAAAACCCTAACAGGCTTCTTGGTTTGGGGTCCAATACTGTGAGATTCCATGGTCTTAGTGCTCCATTTACTGTAACTAACATAAATTTAACTGTATAGGGATCTTTGACATAAATTTAAAACAAGGCAGAGGTGACATTATGGGGCTCCTACACTTTCACACTGACACGAAGCTTATAACTTTCAATTATCTGAGCTGTAAAAAGAATGGGAATTTGCTTATTTTTTGTAATTATAGAACTTTAAAACTCATGATGATCTCAGAACTTACATTTTCACTATTTTTTGTTTTAACCAATTATTATGAGTAAACATTGGGTAAAGCAAAGTAAACAGATTCTTGAGGAGAAAAGGAAATATTAACTAATACTTCTGGCAACATTTGAGCATCCTTTAACAGTGGAATTAGGAATTTTAGGTAGTAATTCATGAAAATTCTATGTGTTATTAAAAATATTAGGGACTTGACATTGTTCTTCAGTTTTGAATATCACAATAATATTGGAAAAAGACACAGTAGACAATTTTCATTAGTATGGAATGTGAAACATATATGTTCAGATTTATATTTGTAGATGAAACTTCTGCAGTTTCTAATACATCCACATTGTAAGGTCATTGGCCATGAGCAGAGTAGTGAATGTATCTCTACTTACAATAGTTTTACCTTTTCTTTCATTGATGTGCAAATACATATGTGCTATAATGATATGTATCTTGCTGTAATAGTACATTTATTGCTACAAAATACAACAATTTTAAGGAGAATAATTTATGTATTACTCAGGATATAGAGATGTCTAAGCAAAATTAATACACTGGGCATTTCAGAGTATTGCTTTAATAATAAGTATTTAATAAATGATACAGAGTACAAGTTTTCTGTATTGCAGGATATAACTTCAGAACAACCTGTGCCATTAGTGCTTATATGGAGATTAGTGGGTTTTCCATAAAATTAGTTTACCACCCATTGTGTTTCTATGATACTTTGTTCATTCAGAACTAATGTATACATAGAGTATAGATAAATATGTTTGTATGTATACATATGTGTGCACATATGTTTTATATGTGAATGCAAAATATGTATGTACATGTAAATAGATAAATGTATATACTACCACACATAATATTATATGTATAAATATCCATATACATATACTAATACAAATTGAATTTCAGTTTCCTGCATTTCAAAAGAAAGAAGTTGGTGATAGCTAATATGGTCAAGCTATATATTATTCCACATATACCTATATATTATGCATATAGTTAAGACTGTATATTATAAAACAATTTAATTTTATTATATATACTTTATGTATGGTAATTAAAATATAAATACATCGCTTTGTCCCTACCTTGTCCTCCCTCTAGCCCTCAAGTCTTTACCCTCTAATTCCTTCCATCTTCCCCCACATTCTCAAATAGTATTTCCTTCTCCAATTATTATTGTGTTTGAAAAATATATGTGCATATATATGTATATATATATGGCCACATGCATAGATATGTCTTATTGAATCTGTTTTTTTGTGTTTATATTGATATGGTTTTAGGGTTATCCACTTTGTACCAGAAAACCAATCTAAGGGCTCATTCCTTCAGAGGCTGGTCTCTCTCTCAGCTGTTAGCAGTTGTCTGTAAAAGGAAGACTCAAGGGAGTAGAGAATGGCAGAGAAAGGAAGGGATGGAGAGTAAAAGAAATGGAAGGGAAGGGAAGAATTTATTGAGTTGTTTTTCCAGTTTGCATGTTAATCATCTTCCATGATTCCCTGGGACATAACTAGGGTAAACTAAAATAGGATTGAGTTGAGTATTGCAAAGTCTAATTTGCAGTAACCACATGAGGAGTTCCTGAGCACATGCCAGATTACAAAAATACTATCCATGTTGTTTACCGTGGAGTTAGTCAGTTTATTAGTTAGAGTGCTTCATTATGTATAAAAGATGCCAATGATAGTCTCCTAGTCAAAATAAACAGGCATAAAGTGTTCTGCATACACGATTTGTGGGGAATAGTTACTTTGCTATTTATTTAATAATTGACCATAAATGGAGTCAAAGTGCAAAGGGAAAAACTGAAAAAGCAGCCCACTAAGGGCTTTTTGAAAGATTGATAAATAATGTGGAATCTCAATTAGGCTGTAGAAGGAATGCAGATATTAAAAATTTGGTCAAGAATCTAATTAGCTGGAGGTAATTAAACAGTCTCACACGGGGTCATTAATCTTTTGCGCAGACCTTTGATGTTTTGCACACTGTCTCCTAGTCATTAATAAAATTCATAACGCTCCACTTTGTGCTGTTTTATCATCATGGTTTTTCTCTGTAAGAGCATAGAGCAAGTGTCATTGTATCACAAGGGCCTTACTTTAGTTAATTTCTTTTCTTCCCCCCATGCTTGTTAGGATTAACCATTTAAAAACTCAGATGAAAAGCAAAAGACAAAATTAAATGTGTATTTAGCCTTGCTAAATAATATAATCTTACATTTTTGTTAACTTTTTTTTTTTTAAAAAATGAGGTCTTTATTGGCTCCTTGCAGACATCCCTACAAAGGCTAAATAATTTTGGAAGTGAACTTAGTTATTCGAAGACTTAAAAAGTCACAAATTAAATTTTAATTTCTCAAAGACAGGTTTACTTAATAAAACAGAATAATGGGGAATTGTTGAGCATAAATTATATATTGAACATCAATGGATTAGATTGCCATTTAAACAGATCATTATTCTGATAAGTTCCTAAGTAATGACATGTTCAGAATGAACTAGACTATATCATACAAGGAAAATACAAAGCCTATATTAGAAAGTATGATTGTAATGATGAGGAGAAAAATACTTTATTCCTTTTCAGGAATGCAAGAATCTTATGCATTCATTATATATTTTAAGTCTTCAAACAAATAACTGAACAAAGGAAACCTGTAGTTACTAAGAACTGATGGTATTTTTTAAAAAAGCCTGCTATTTCAGATGCCATTCTGCCTATCCCTGGGTAGGCTATCTTGAATTGGCAGAGGATGATAAAGCAGATCCAGTTATCCTTAACAGTTGATTGCAGGGATACTGTCACACAGTAGCATCAGAATGGTATAGAAAATTGATTATCTGAAAGATACCTGAAGACATAAAATTTGTTCACTATAGAAAACCACAAGCATGGTATCTGCAGATACTAAGCATGGAGAACATTATTTTATATACATTGGATGTTTCTAATACAAGATTCGTTAACAAACCAAAACATTATTTAAATAAATTCACATAAATTTGGTTTCTGATACTTAGGATTTTAATATCTTATCATGTTTGTTTAGATATTGTAGGTCATTTTGTGGTTTGTATAATTATACTATGATACTTAGCATTAATTTTTAAAAATGATAAAACACCTGTATGATATTAACCCATGTTTAATAGCAATAAAATATTGTAACAAACTATGCCGTTTAATACATACACAGATGTTTGTTTATTTAGACAGTGGGAGGAAATAAGGTTAGAAAAGAAAAAACGTCATAAACTTTATAAAGAGAAGGATCTCTTTAAAGAAAACTATCTTGACTTCATTAACAATACACTATATAAGACTGAGATACAATCTATTAAACATAATATAAGGGGAAAAGATATCAACCTCATGTACAAGAAAGAATTGCTTAAGAAAATCTATCTGAAATCCCTAGTCAAAAATAGAAGCACTCACTCACATTGATTAACATTTAATAGTGATTTGACTAATCAGGGTGTTTATTTTAAGCAATTACAAAGTATTGCTAATTGTTAATTTGTACAGCTTTGTTAGTCTCATTAATCTAGAGACCTAAATTTAAAGCAGGTTGAGCTTAATGTCTAGAAGAATGTAAATAAAATAATAACACGTTTAAATATTTTCAGGGTGTAATACATGGCACAGCAGCAAAAAAATAAAATAAAAAATCAAATAAAACTAAGTTTAGATCACACTATGAGATTCAGACCACCTGTGATTTTCTGTCGCTTGTTTGCGAAGCAATTAACTGTCTTATCTGATGTCCTAAACAGTAATCTATTCTTAACAATTGAAAGTAACTTCATGTAACAGCAGCAACAAAAAAAAAAAAAAAAAAAAAAAAAGAAAAAAAGTGTTCCTGGAAGTTGGTAACACCATATTCAAGTAAAATTTTAAATGGAAAGCTTTGTTTATTGTGCTTATAAGCCTTTGTGTCTATGAGTTTGGTGTGATTTTAGGCATGCCACTTTTATTGAATATTTTTCATATAGAAGATACTGCCTATCTTCGAGAAAATATAAACAGACCACATATTAATGCAATTTATCATTTTGTGGCATATAAAAATCTTTAAAAGCGGTTCTAAAGCAAGATGATTTAAATGTAAATAAAAAACCTAACTATTTAATAAATAATATTGAAGCTGTGTTTTCATGAGTAAATAAACTACATAAATATTAAAGCAGTAGACATTGGTTATTTTAATATTTAGGTGCTTTACATACAATGTTTATGTTAGCTCACTGGATATTCATGTGTAATTTAAGTAGTTGGCTGAAAAATCAAGAATTGTGTATTTTGCTAGAGGAATAAATATTTCCTTTGTTAACTTCATCTGTATCTTTTAGTCCTGGGATTTTGCCGCTTTCTTTATGTGAACATGACACATGAACAAAGCAGAAACGCAGTTTGATCACATGGATATCTGAGGTTCGATACTACCTCCTAATTTCCTGGTTAACTGTAAGGTCATTCCCCATTTAGCAGGGCATACAGAAATACACAATTCAGGAATCATTATATCATTTCCTGTCCAATTTCCTGTCAACTGTTTCTGCCAGAAATGGCTAATCATGACCTATTTTTACCAAGCGAAAGAAGCTAAGATGAGAAACAGGCAGTGGACAAAATCTCTTTCCTAAATGTAGTAATAAAATCTGGACTTAAGAGGGCAGGAGATACTCTGTATCCAAACGACAGAAGATGAAGGAAAATTCTCAGGGAGAAAAATCATCATTACATTCGGGAGTTTGATAAGGTGATTTATCTTCAATAAACTCTGTATAAATACTTTAGTTACTTTGACACCATGATTAACTGGATTTGCAATGATATTTGAAGTTGTGGTCTTCCCTACCCTCAGTGTTCAACTTATTCACTGAATTTGAATTGACTATAGTTTTTAGGTATTTAAAATTTCTAGATACATGAGGAACAGGGGGGCTTAAATTTAAACTGTGACTAAGAGAAATGCCATTCATTTAAAGTCTCATGTAAGGGCTTTTTATTCTTTGTTCTATGTTTAAATGTCGTTTTGTTTTATTATATTTTGTTTTGTTTTTTGAGATAGCATTTATTTCTCTTTAGTTTTGGAGCCTGTTCAGGAGCTAGCTATTGTAGGCCAGGTTGGCCTCAAACTCACAAATATCTGCCTGCCTCTGCCCCCCGAACGCTGGGATTAAAGGTGTGTGCCATCACCACCTGGCACTCAAATGTATTCTTTAAATTGCTGATAACACATGTCATGCATGAGTCGATCACTAAAGTAAAATAATTTTTTTATGTACAAATCAGTGTGTTGGATTTCTAATGTCCTTTACTGAATGGCTATGCCATTATTTTCCTTTTCAATTTCACTTTTAAAAGTCACTGGAATTGAAAATCTGAAACCAATGAGCATTTTGGAAATTCAGTCATTGGTAATGATAATCTGTAGGAAGGTATAGAGGAGAATCTGCCAAAGGGTAACAGTAACATCTTCATTTTAAAATGGCAAGTACTTCCATTTAAATGTATGTGTATTTATATGTGTGTATATATATATGTATGTGTGGGGCTGGAGAGATGGCTCAGCAGTTAAGAGCATTGCCTGCTCTTCCAAAGGTCCTGAGTTCAATTCCCAGCAACCACATGGTGGCTCACAATCATCTGTAATGAGATCTGGTGCCCTCTTCTGGCCTGCAGACATACAGACAGAATATTGTATACATAATAAATAAATATTAAAAATATATATATGTATGTGTATATATGGATATATCCACACTTATATATCTAATAACCTATTTCAATAATTCTAGAAAAATCTTATTGCTATTTCTATGAATATTATCAAGTTTATTTTTCATTTATTTATTTATTTATTTATTTATTTATTTATTTATTGGTTTTTCAAGACAGGGTTTCTCTGTGGCTTTGGAGCCTGTCCTGGAACTAACTCTGTAGACCAGGCTAGTCTCGAACTCACAGAGATCCGCCTGCCTCTGCCTCCCGAGTGCTGGGATTAAAGGCATGCGCCACCAGCGCCCGGCTTTTCTTATTTTTATTATTCTTCCCATTGCCACAGTTTCATAATGCATATTTAGAAATTTTTTTATGAATAGGAGGCTCCTTCCAGCTATTTTGACATGGAACCATGTTTTTTTAAAAATTGCAACTTAACATGGAATTTAGCTTGTAACTATAATAGATGTATGAAATGGAATATTTTTCTAATTTTTTTCATGTATCTCAGTGTCACTTCACACCTTAAAGAACTAAATTGAAAGATAGATGGAAACGACAGAATGTCTACTTTACTTGACGTCTGAAACAGTCAGGTAGCTGGAAAGAAGTATACTAAGAGACCAAAGATGGATATGAAGGCATGAACACTTGACTTATTCCCATCCTGGAGAATGTTGTAAGCCCTGCCTCCCTTCTCGAACTGTGAATATTTCTGTTACATTGGACCCTTTTGAACATTATCTGCTTACTTCATGAAGACACAAGTAAACAGTGGACTTATGTTAGAGCCTTGCCTGGCATGGATCTAAGAATTATAAAATTTTTCATTTCCAAAAATCACAGAATGCAATCTAACCTGCTCTTGAACTTGCCTGTAAATAACCCCTTTTCTTTAAAATTTTATCTTTTATTTTTGGGGTTATAATAATATAATCATACTCCTGTCCCTTCCTTTTCTAAACATTCCCATGTAGTCCTCTTTGCTGCCTTTCAATTCCAAGCCCTCTTTCCTTCATTAACTGTTGCTTCGTACATATATGTATATACTTACATATTTCTAAATAAAATCTGCTCAGTCTATGTAATGTTACTCATATAATGTTTACATTTGATATTGGATGATCAGTTGTTGACTCTTTCTTTTACAACAGTTAAAAAAAGCAGAAGAACTTCTCTGAAATCCACAGTGAAACTTATTTTCTTTCTTACTAAAACCAACATGCTAGTTATTTACAGATTTGAAAGAAGATCTCCTCTGATACAGAGAAAAAGCTTCACAGACAATCACAAAAATCTCTATGCTGTCATGCACATGTGTTTCTTCAGTAATATATTTTGGGACATAAAACACTAAAATGAATTCCTAAAACAAGGAGTTTCTAGCACCTTCTATCTAAATATAATAATATCCCATAACATATTTAATTAATTTACTCTGAATGTTCTACAACTAAATAAATTTTTTCATATACTTATTGATCTAGTACAATTGTTTTTGGATCACATGAGACATATCTAGGTTTGCTTGTTACCAGAGTGTCTTGGAATTACATAGTTCTGGGCTGAAACTGCATTCAGACCATAATGTTAAACATAACTGGCAGGCTTCTGCATAGATGCTCTACAAGCATTTCAGTACTTGCTTTAAGGTCATATAAAGTCACTTCATTTTAGTAAGTGGACTTTTGACATTTGGTTTCTGTTTTTTAACTTCCTGAAATGTAGTATTTGAGAACACTAATCACCCTAGAGGGTAATGCACCTTCATCTTAACCTCGTGTAACGTACTCTATCAGGGAAATTGACTATTTACTGTATATAAGTCAGACAGTGATTAGCTGAGAGAGATGACAAGCAAGAAAATGACTGTGACTTTCAACATACATCCATCTTTGCCTCTAGAACTACAACCAGATGCAAGGCTAAGCAACTCCTGCAAATCAGGTTCAATGCGAGAAACTAGATGAAGTACAATATACCCATAGAGAAATTAATGAGTTTTTAATTGACACATATAGAAATCTGGAGAACATGTGTCCAAATGGATAGTAAGTTTGTGGGATAATTATAGAAAGAATATAAAACTAAGTTAAGTTTGTCAGCATATGTCTATTGTGACTTTAATGTTACAACACACATATATTTATATATATGATATCATGATATAATATGATATATATTGTAATATAGTAATATATGGTATAGCATAATTTTTATGTTATATGAATATGTTCATATATTATATAATTACATTGCATTCTCAATAATGGGAGGTCTGGAAGATATGCACAGCATTAATTAGTTAATTAATTAATTAAGAGATTTCTGAGAGATGTATTGATTTTTTCTGTGTGCTAAATGTAATAGTATATGATACTGCTTAGTGTGATTGCTTCAATGCGTTGAATATAATTGGACCTCATAGCACCAGGAGCCAAAAGCAGTACTGACTCAGCAAAACAAGGTGAAGACATTTGTTATAATGGACATCATAGCAAACAATATTCAAAGTTGTCTTACTCATGTAGACCTTTGACCCTGACTCATTAATCATGGTGTTTCCAGAAGAGAAACAAACAAGAAGACTACTGTGGTGGCTAATTTGAATCGCTAACTTGACCCAATCTATAATTGTCTGAGAAGACAGTCTCAAACAAAGGTTTTCCATATGATCTAGTCCTATAAGTATGTGGGTAGAAGATTCTCTTGCTTGCGTTGCTTAAGCCTGGAAGACTCCCACATTATGAGAAGCACCATTTCCTGTAGTTGGCTTCTGAACTCTCTAAAAGTGAAGTGAATGTACTCACTATTCTCTGTTTTGGATAATAGACTTAATGTGACCCACGTCCTCAAGCTCCTACCTCTGAGACTTCCTTGCTATGATTGATTGTAAACTGAATTTGTGAGACAAAATAAACCTGTTTCCTCTAGTTTGCTAGTCAGAAAAAAACAAACAACAAAAATGGCACTAAAATACCTATGAAGATTTGTCTCAAGTTGCATAAGCAGAAATATTACCTAACTAATAAATGAATGAATATCCGAAATGACCACAACAACCAATTTCTTTCATTAAGTTATCTTACAGACCCAAATCCTTTTAATGAAGGGGAGGATGGTCTTCTAGAAGAAGGATCTTACTATCATAATGAAAATACTTACTTTTAGTATTTATCTGCCCCCCAAAAGGTGTTTACTTAACTTTGGGTGATGTCATCAAACACCATGACTAAAAGCAGCTTATAGAAGAAGTATTTTTTGGTTTGCAGTTCCAGAGGAAGAATCCCTAAGGTCAGGGGAGACATGGTTTCAGGTGGCCAGTAAGGAAAGATGGGAGATCACATCTAATAGAAAATAGGAAACAAAGGGGATGGACGTTGAGTAGGACCATAAGTTTTCAAATCCTAATTCAAATACTGAGCCTTCCATCAGTAGTCTATAGCTTCATCAGACAGGACCACTTGGGAGCCAAGTGGTCAAATACACAAGTCTAGGGGACTATTTCTTATTTAAAGCACCACAAGGACTTACCGCCCTCTGAATAAATAACAACATTTTGGGAAGAAGAAATAAACAAAACTTTTTTTGCCTTTTAGACAGTGGCTCTGGATCTGAGTTAATGTTGATTCCTACGGCCCCTAAACAACATCATGGACCTCAAGCTAAAGTAGGGACTTGTGAAAATCAGCTGATCAATGGAGTTTTAGGCAAAATCTGATTCATGTTGGGTACAACAGATCTTTGAACTCAGCCTGTGTTTATCCCTCCAGTGTCACAATGAATAATTGGAATAGACACACTTAGAAATTGGTAACATCCCCACATTGGTTCCTTGACCTCTGGCATGAGAGCTATTATGGTTGGAAAGGTCAAATGTAAGTTATAAGAGCTGCCCCTGCCACATAAATTAGTTAATGAAAACAAATCTCCTCACTGAAGGAATTACACAGGTGAGTGGAGGCTCTTGGGATTTAGAGCACGGTATCTGCAGGCAACTACCTTCCTTTTCAGAGATAGCGCTTATCTTGCTACTGGATTTTCAGTGCAAACTGAAATCTTGATAGTAAGTTACAAGACAACTTGAGCTGGCTGTCACTTCTTGAGTGATATTTGACTTTAAATTTTAGGAAGTCGAATTTGCACAGCATCAATTTATCATTAAATGGAAATGATACATACCTAAGTCAAACCACGGCAGGTTCTGAAAACAAAATAAAATTCCAAGAAGTTGTTGCATAATTATGACTCCGAATCCTGACACAGGACTTACTGCCTCCAAATTACTTGTATTTTTGTAGTCAAGTTACATGATCAGTGGTTGGAAGAACAGAGGAATAAGGTTTGGTTTATGGATATTTCTGCATAAAATTGAGTCACCACCTAGGACAGGGAGCTGAAGTATGATAACCTCTTTCTAGGAAATGGTAAGAGCTGATAGTGAAGGAAAATATCATCATTGGCAGAACACTGGGCACTGAACATGTCTATATACATTTCTTGGCAGGAAAAAAGGCTGGATGTGGGAATATATGATGATTTGTGGACTGTAGCTGTTGGTTAAGTTTAATAGCTGGAGACTTGTGAGGTTAACTTGAAACTTTGCGAAAAAGACATTTTGGAAACAGGTATGTGGATAGATCACTTTAAATTTGAAAAGGGTATGAAGATATTTGTGTTCCATGTAAATGCATATCAAAAGGTGACTTCAGGAGAGGAATAAAGCAATAGCCACTAGATAGAAAGGTTCACTCTGTTAATAGTAGTCAATCTCTTTTGCTAATCATCCCTGCCATGGGTCTATGAACAATGTAGTCATAGTATCAAAAATGGAAGTAATTTGTGGGTCCAAGAGCATGTATTTGAATTCACCAAAACTAATGTAGCTTTTATTTCTGGTTAGCGATAACTCCAGCAGCAGAGACAAATACTTTACTCAACATCCAGAACATGGGAGTGTTCCTTCTTTAATTAGGATTTGTGGGTTCAGGAATTAGGGATGTAAATAGGAATGGTATCATTCACCATCATCTCTGATGAGTCACTAGCCAAATTTTGCTTCCTGTTCCTCTGATCTTCAGCAGGTTCTACAGCAGTTCATGGGAGGGCAGGTGCAAGTGGGAAGAATTCTGCCAGGAAGCATAACAAACACTCCATTGATCTGCAAACTTTTCCTGGCCACTTCGCATTTCTGATACTACTGAGTCAACCAGCTAACAAAGGACAGTGTTAGCAGAGGCTTGTGACACAGTCAGCGGGGAAAATGTTCTGCTTTTCCACAATGCATTAAGGAAATCTGTATCTGGAGAGAGAGAGTCTTTCCCTTCTCTTGGTGTTAGTTTATCATATGGTTAAGGTTAAAGAAAAATTATAAAAACCCCACCACAACAGGATGATAAATGGGTTAGATCCTGAATAATAGGGTTTTATAGGTAACTCTTTCAGGTAAAGAACCAAGAAACGCTCAGGTTCTTGCTGTTGGAAAAATTACAGAATGGGTAGCAGAAGGCAGTTGTAAATGGAGGTAATGCCACTTGACTGCTTACAGTAGTGTGCTATGAGTGTTTTTGTACTATCTTAAAGACAATGTTTTTACATGCATATATATTGAGCAGATATTTGTTCCATTCCTCCATTTTTCTTTTTTAACCATATTGTGTAATGTAGATTTAGTTAAATGTTGCTACATCTGTATTTCTTTTTCATGTTCCACGTGAAAATAGAGTATATTTTGATTTGTACATGGCACATGAGGCTAGGTGTAATTATGTTTTTTTTTTCTCTTCATTTGAAACGATGCATGAAATAAAGTGACTTGATCAAGTGCTAAATTCTATAAGGATAGACAAGTGATGGTCAATCTTGCTTGTCAATCTGAGTGGTTCTCACAACAACTAGAAAGCAGGATTTCTATGCAAGTCTGTTATGGTATTCCTTGCAATAATTCACTGATGGTGACCCTCTTCCAGAATGGGCAGCCTCTTCATATTATGGCTCAGATATAAAAACGTGAGGAAAAAGCACTGCTACTTTTCACCTACTCATCTTTGTGGCATACTGGTGAGTTCATCTACTCTGGTTTTCCTACAGCTGCCACTGTTCTTTGCTGACAGCAAAACCCAGTATCAACAGTCCTTCAATATGGACTCAAGATTATATTCTGCAGAAATCCTCCAGGTCTTACCAGTTTATGGTAAGACTCTTGAGCTATACAGTATAGTGGACTGAGACAGTCTAGGGTTTGCAACTTCTCCCTTGTGCAGACAGCCATTGTTAGGCTAAGTTCATTCTGTATGTTCTGTTCTTGAATTCTTGACTTGAAAAATGTTAGATGACATTTGTTATGAAATATTGTTTTAACTAGGAAAAGATGTGTTACATTTGTCAATGCCGCCAAATATTACTTCAACTATGTGAAGGTGTGTTACATTATTTCTGTTGCTTTTGTTAATAATATAAAGATGTGTTACATTTGTTTGTGCTGCACTTAATTATGTAAAGATGTGCTGCATTTGTTTCACCTTGCCTGCCTAAGGTACCTGATTAGTCTAATAAAAATCTAAAAGGCCAATAGCTATGCAGGAGAGGGCTAGAAGGGGCAGGTAGGCAGAGAGAATGAGTAGGAGGAGAAATTTAGGTCCAAGAGAAGAAGAGAACTGGGGAGAAAGAGAACATGCCCAGGACCCGAGGTCAGTTAGCCACCGGACAGACATGACAAGCAGTGAAAGCAATATAGACAGAAAGATGAAAAGTTACAAAAAACCCTGAGGCAAAACAAAGATGGAAAGAAACATATTAAATTTATAAGAGATAGCCAGAAACGAGTCTAAGATAAGGCTGACCATTTATAACTAATAGTAAGTCTCTGTAACATGATTTGGGATCTGATTGGTAGCCCAAAAGAAAACCTGCTATAGATCTTTCCTTTTCTTTCCTTTGGAAAAGTTTTAGTTCCCTGTTAAGTGTTACATGTCCTTAGAATTGTCATGGTCCTTAGGCTTTTTACATGACTATACAAATAAAAGGGAATAGTTTCATTTTTTTTCTCCTTTCTACCGAAAGTAAACATCATGAGATCTGCTCTGTGAATGTCAAATGGCTTTGCCATCATCAAACTGACTGTCTACATTTATTTTACTATCATGTATCAGTTTCAGGATGCTGAGATATTCTGTAATCCATGGTCATTTCACATAATGAAGAGATGTCAATAAGAAATATTTATATGCATCCAGTTGATTTTCATGGAGGCTTAAATATCCGTTTTAAAATGAGAAGACATAATAAATTTTATAAATAATAAATAACATTAGAACTTTTCCTTTTTTGTAAATTGTGTAGTTTATATACTTTTAAGAACTAAGCCCTAAGATGACAAACAGAGAATAAATATTTTTTAGCAAAGAGTATGAAAATTTAGAGTGTGATCATTTCTGAGATTTTATTCAACAGAGGTCATCCAGCAAATACTCATTATTCTTTCATCTGAGATGTTGGATCACATGGGCCATCTATTTTTATTGGTGTCTGACCCCCTTGCTCTGAAAATACATAAACTTTCAAAGGTAACATACATACCATTAGTTTTATAAATGTATAAAATATACATATATAATTAATACAAGTATAGATTCATGGGCATAGAATTACAAAAGATATAAATAGTTCAGAAATACAGCATGAAATTTAGCAAAAAATTATGAAAATGGTATTGAAGATCAGAAGATATTGGTATGCAATGGTTGATAGTGAGTTATGGTATTGAAAAATAAGATTGGAAACATGACTCATTAAAACTAAAATTCAATTCACTGGCAAGCATTTGGTTAATAATTTGATAGTATTTCATTTAGTATTAGTTGTTATATTAATAATTTATTCTTTAAAATTATCATAAATTGTATTTAGATCATCTACTCCATTAGTCCTTCCTGTAACTCCTTTCATATCCAATTTATCCCAATTATTTCTAGAGGAATAAATTCAATTACACTGTTTTATAACCATGTAAAATGCCTAAAAAGGGATAAGTTTTGAAGTATCTTAATTATCTATATACCTCTTTTATAATAGTTAAAATGATCGTACTTTTGAACAATGGGAATGATTACAGAAATGTCCATATGCCTACATAGGTGCATACACCAAAAACAAGAACAAAGGAAAGGAAAAAAGAAATGAACTATCTTATCATTTCTACAATGGAATGTTCTGGAACTGAACATCATGCTGGAGAATGTATTCCAAATGAGGACTTTTAGAAAATTTTGAATTTTCTATGCATACAAATATAAATATGGGCAACAACACCAACAACCAGAAAAACCTAGATTTATTAAACAATCAATTATTTTTTAAAGAAAATGTCAAAAACAGATTTGCTTTGTCAATCTTAGTCCTCAAATTCTACTTTTTGCGCGGGAACCTAAAAGATAGGCAAGTGGATGTTTATTTCATTAAAAAAATCAGTTATTTAGTAAATCTAAATAAATTTTAAACAGTATTGTTAGTTAGTTCTAAGGCAAGTAAAGAAATACTATGCAGTGTTTTGAACAGTTAATTTTAAAAGTTTATGCATCTTGAATAAAAGAGCTTTGAATTTCCATCCTTTTTCAAAGGGGTCTTAAGAATGTATAAGAAAATCAAAGTATTTCTTAATGTCATTTTCTGTATTTCTTACTCACGCACATATGCATACAGTAGGTTTAGATGTCCTCAAACTGTTATAACTTTGGAACAGGTTACCATTGCTTCAGGATGTACATATACAACTCAGGCTTTCATTGCTGGCTATGTACCAACAGCTGGGTTCTTTTCATCTCTTTTCTAGTCTGAGGCTAATGACTACTTTTTGACTTTAAGGGAAATTTTATTCTTAACTTTATATACACAGAGAGAGAGAGAGGGGAGGAGGAGGAGGAGGAAGAGGAGGAGGAAAAGGAGAAGGAGGAGGAGGAGGAAGAGAAGGAGGAGGAAAAAAGTTGTTAAACAACGACTCTTTGCTGTGCAAAGAAGACTTCTAGATATCAAATGCTTTTTGATGCTTGCGGGTCACTCAGCAAAAAGGGAAAAAAAAGAAAAAAAAACACATTCACATGTTATGACTCTAATTCAAAATCATTTTTCTTTACTTTTCCATCCATAGTGCCCAAATAGGGTCAAGAAGCCAGCACTTCAGTTATTTTGTTGAACGTGTAACAAATGCCTTAACTCTCTGCACCTATTACCACCACAGTGAACTCTAAGTAAATCAAGCTTCAAGTTACTAACTTTCTTCCAGATACAACTGGACCTTTGTGGTGAACTTTAGGAATAGGTTAAATTTTTCATAATGATTTGTTCCTGATGTAAGTGGTTGATAATTAAACTAAAGACATTTCCCCTTAAGAATCATATTTTGTTTCCTGAAATGGGATAAGTCTTATAGGTTTTAAATTAATATAAAGTTTGACTAGATGCTATATCTTATTTTAAGAAATGAAATTCAAGTCAGTCACTGTATGTAGCATTTGAGCTTAGGAGAAAGTATTAACTCATGCTGTAAACAATACTATACTCCTGTAAAAGCTCAAGAATATGCTTATTATTTCAAGAAAACAACGGAATTTTCTTAATGTACCTCTCAAATGAGTGCTATCAAGGAAAGCCTGGGATAGAATTGATATAAGCCAGTGCACTGGCTTATAAATATTCAAACCAAACAAATAAAGTATGGTCCATCCATATACACTAATTTAATTTACAGAATAATTTTAATAATTTGAGTGTATGGAAGGATGCATATACTCTCTCCCACACACAAGAATATCAGAGGACAAACTCTGCATACTGTTGGCACTGAACAAAATGTCTGTGCTATATATACTGCAAGATTTTTAAAATTTAATTTGTTTATTAATTTTACATACAGATCTCAGTTTCCTCTCCCTCCTCTCCTCCTATTCCTTTCCCCCTAACCCCTACACCCCCCATCCACTCCTTTTCTATTTCTGTTCAGAGAGGAGCAGGCTTCTCATAGGTATCAACAAAATGTGGCATCTCAACTTGCAATAAGTCTAAGCATCTCCCCTTATAATAAGGCTATGTAGGACAATCCAGTATGGGGCATACACGCCCAAGAGCCAGCCAAAGCTGAGGGATAACACCTGCTCCCATTTTTAGGAGGCCCACAAGAAGATCAGGCTATTCAACTCTCTCTCTCTCTCTCTCTCTCTCTCTCTCTCTCTCTCTCTCTCACACACACACACACACACACACACACACATACACACACACAGCTAAAACCTCAAAGCCCTAGCCTGTTACCTGCCTCCACATCCCACCTACCAAGCTCTGGGAAACAGAGTCATTTTGAACATGTCACACAGAAGGAACTCTGTGAGTTCCTATGGGCCCAGGTTAGGGTGGTTCAAAGACTTCAGTGTAAGTCCAGTCAGACTGATGATAGAAAAGAAACTGGGGAATAACTTTGGATTTATAGGCACAGGAGTTAGCTTCCTGTATAGAACACTAGTAGCACAGGCACTAAAATTGAAAATTAATAAATGGAACGTCATGAAACAGAAAAGCTTTTGTAAGGCAAAGGACACTGCCAATAAGATAAAATGGCAGCCTACAGAACAGGAAACGATTTTCACCAACCCCACATCTGACAGAGGGCTGATCTCCAAAATATGTAAAGAACTCAAGAAACTAGTCATCAACAAAAAACACAATCCAATTTAAAAATGGGGTACAGATCTAAACAGAATTCTCAAGAGAAGAATCTCAAATGGCAAAGAAACACTTAAGAAGATCTTCAACATCCTTAGATATCAGGGAAATATAAATCAAAACAGCTCTGCGATTCCATCTTATACCTGTCAGTATTATTAAGATCAAAAACACAAGAGACAGTTTATACTGGAGAGGATGTAGAGCAAGGGAAACACTCTTCCATTGCTGGTGGTTATACAAACTTTATTTACAGCTTGGAAGTCAGTGTGGTGTTTTCTCAGAAAACTGGGAATCAATTTACCATAAGACCCAGCTATATCACTTTTGAGCATATACCCAAGGGATGCTCAATCATACCACAAGATACATCCAGTTCCTTATATCTATCATGAAATTATTTGTATATCATACAATAATTTAAGTGGAGGTAATTATATTCAAAATAAAAGTCAAGAAAAGAAACAATACAACAAAGAAAGCCAAGTTTGTTTGCTTTTTGTGGTTTACATGTTTTATGTATTGATTTTTTTGTTCACAGCTGTTTTTTAGACTAATAGACACCTTGCTATTTGTTGAATTTACAACTTGTGTTTGTCAGTTTTCTTCTATTACTACATGATTCTTTAAATAAGAAAAATTATTTTGACTCATAGATTCAGAGGTTTTCAGCTGTGGTCATTTGGCTTCCGTGTTTCTATGTCAGTGATGAGGCAGAATATCATGGTGAACACTGAAAAATGCATAATAGAGGAAACATTGATCATCTTAGCACAGCCGGGAAGGGGAGGGAAATATTTTTCATGGTTTTAGAACTTTTTTCCAAGCCCGTTAAGCCATGTTTCTGTAAGTGGTTCAATCTGTCCATATGCCAGAGTTTGCATGCTGCCACCACTCCCAGAATCTCACCCTGAAACACTGTATTGTGATTTGTGAACAAAATGTGCAAGACATAAGGCTGTTTTTATTTTCAGACGGGGAGCCTTATATATCAGTCCCTGGCTCCAAAAGTCTAATGTCTACCTTCTAATGCAAAATGCACTTATTCTACCTAATAGAGGTTTCAGAGCTTTGGCATCGTTTCAAACTCTCCTTTGAGATTTAAGGCAAATGCTTACCCGTGAGCTTGCGTGCAAATCACAAACAACTTACAGGTTTCTACAATGAAAGGCACAAGACAAGCATTTTCTTCTTACATAGATGAACAAAAGGTCAGGAAAAAAAGATCAGGCCCAAGCAAGTTGAAAATTAGGTGTGCTATATTAAATTGGCAGCTCCATATCAGGCATCTGGTGTGTCTGGTAGCATGATGTGTTCTCTAAAAATCTTAAACATTCCATTCCCATGACCTTGCTGGTTAAAACAGGCATGATCACACTATTAGGCGACTATATTGCCTATTTTGGTTCCCATCAGCAAAAATCCCATATTTTTGTGTTAAAGTTGCTCCTATTGCTTCAAGCATTGCTCTCTGGGGATCTGCTGGAAGAAACTTTGAGCCTGTTCCACACTGCTTCGTCCACCAGTGTCTTCTGGACTTTTCTAAACCTTTTCCATTAATAAGATCCTAAGTCGCGTGGCATACATGATCGGATAAAGTCTTAGTAATGATCTCATATCCAGAAATATCTTTCTGTGTTGGAAATCTTTCCATCACACTTTGAGAATCATGGGGCATAGACCCTGAGGAAGAGATTCAGCTGATAGAGCACACCCCAGGGACATACCACTGAAGAAGATCCTACCTCTTTGGTGTTCACCACTATTCAATAGCTTATTAAATTATTAAGCAATTAATGGATTAATATGCTGACAGTCAGAGAACTCACGATCTAAAGACTTCCTAAAGACCTGGACTCTGAACACTATTTTCATAGAGTCAAAGCCTCTAAAGCATTAGACTTTGATGTACATTTGGGATTCAAATTACAACATCAGTGAAAAACGTTCAACCTGTAACTTCTATGAAGTTCCTATTTTTGTATTAATTGACTATCTATCTATCTATCTATCTATCTATCTATATAACTTAACTATCTTCACATCTAATGAAATTTTTGTAGTACATGTACATTATCAGTCTCTCATTCATTTCACATTTATATGACATTATCTCTTGAAGTAGGAGGGTGGAAACACATGACTTTCAGTTGACATCATGCCCTAGAGATGTTTATATTCAGCAATGCACATCCTTTAGGTGAAGACTGGAGCAATCTGATATTCTGAATATAGTCCCTTGACATTAGTTCATATGTCCTTAAGGAAATTGACTTAGAATTTCCCTAGACCCTTTGTTGAGAATGTATGACTTCCCACTTCAGCTGTCCTAAAAGATACAACAACCTGCATTAATAACACTAAGAAACCTGGAAAATCTGCACACACCTAGAAATAAAGAAACATACTATTGAAAATAACAATCTACAAGTCAAATGAGAAATCACAGGTATATAAAAATAACACACACACACACACACATATTTAGAGAATAAAATGAGAACCATATAAATGGAAACAGGATAATACACACCTGAAAAGGAGAGGAAACCAGAATAAAAAAGATTACATTAAACAAAAGACAACAGTAAGATCAGAGCACAGATAAATGAAATAAAGAGCAATTACACCGCAGAGAAAAATCAGTGAAGCAAAGAACTATGTTGATTGTTCAAGAAGATTAACAAAATTGGTAAAGTTGACTCAAGATTATATCAGAAAAAAATAGTAGAAAAACCCTAAAATTAGAAATAATGGAAGGGATATTATAAAACATCTCTTAAGAATGAAATATGATTTGTGGGCTGGGCTTGGCGATACTTGCTTGCTATTCCAACTATCAGAAAACAAGAGGAGAGCAGAAAGCAAGTCTAAAACCTGCCTAAGCAACTTTAGTATGGCGAGAAAGACACACAGAGAGTAGTTTCTCTGACGTTTTTATAATTAGCGCAGCTGAACTGCAATACATTCCGATAATCTAAAACATTGTACTAGCACTGTGCCTTGAACCATTTGAAACTGACAACTATGAGATCTGTTACCAGTACTGTAAACAGTTCACCAATATTGCTTATATGGATCAACAGAGACACATTTATTTGTAATATTATTAATAACTAAATATAATTTTACGAAAAAGACAAATCTATGATCCTTATGATTTTATTACTTTAATAATTCAAAGATTTTTATTCTTTTCAGCAGTTTTACATATCTTGTCTCCTTTTCTCTATTATTGTGCTTTACTCCATATTATTCCTATAAAGCTAAGAAAAAACAAATTGCTTAATCAATGCATGACTATATGCCCTAATATGCATATAGAAGTATTAAATTTAGTTTCTAATATTTGCATAAGCAGATAACCTGTGAGAACCAATATATTCTTTGCTGATGCCTGTTGCAACTAAGTAATGGACCCATTCTATTCTTTGTTAGTGGGGATTAATTAAGAAAATAGATTAGATGCTTGTTTCGTCTATAACATCATATAATTAATTTTGTGCATTCATTTTTAATTTATTCTTTCAAGTGATGACATCATCTTATCAGAAAAGCTGAGTCCCTTGGTATCAATTTTTCTCTGTATTTCTGTCTGAAAATTTTTTGTTTAGCATTACAATATTCAGTTCTCACAAATCACACAGTACTAGTGCCATCATAAAAGTTTTGTATTTTTTCCCACAAAAGTCCTGTTTTTTTCATTTCAACAGGTTCAAAAGGCATTTCTGTTAGCACTTAGTTATATGCTATAGCTATGGACATTCTATAGCTAAGGCTTTAAAGAGTCTCACTGTCTACAATCAATGCCTGTTTGAGTTTCTTGTGATCTCTATGTTCTTTAGATTCACATGTTATATTCTCAGTATGCACTATTATTCATGACACATAGGTGTTTCAACAATTGACTGTCAATGTAACAAAACTGAGATCATTTCTGTCCTCAACATCTTCATTTCCTTATATATTGTCTAAAAACATATTCTGCCTTTCAGTGTTCATATTAGGTTACTTGACAGAAGCAGCCCTCCAATACACTACACCTCACATAAGTCAAATATCCTAACACATCTTCATACAAGAAACAAAAGAGTATAGGTACTTATTCTATGCAAAACCACTCAGAAACTAATGAATAAATAATGATATTTCATGAATAATTGAAGAATAATGTTGGATGCCTCAAACAATCTTTATCTGCAAAACAATAAAATCTTTTAATGTGGCCATATGACACACAGTACAAATAAGAATGGGATTAACTGTATCCTTCTTCCTAACATGTATTTTGCTCTGAAATTCTACCTCCAGTGTAAGAATTCATTGTGTAGGTATGGCCTTAAAACAACAAGAATTTAGCATTTAGCTTAGAAGACAGTGTAAAACAGACACTCTAACATTATTATTAAAGCAAAAATATTCCTATGCTAAAAAATTGTATTCATGTGCTTTTAGTTGTATTTAGATTACTATAGAGATAGATTACTATAGAGATAGATACTGTAACTTTTATCAGTTATAATAATTCATGAGTGGGTGAGGTACTTATCACTGTTTTTTTTTTTTTTTGGGCGGTGGTGGCTCACGCCTTTAATCCCAGCACTCGGGAGGCAGAGGCAGGCGGATCTCTTGTGAGTTCGAGGCCAGCCTGGTCTACAAGAGCTAGTTCCAGGACAGGCTCCAAAACCACACTGAAACCCTGTCTCGAAAAACTAAAAAAAAAAAAACAAAACTTATCACTGTTAATAATAGTTAATGTTCATAGAAAGGGTCAGTAATGTTACCAAAACATAGTAACATACTTTATTTCACAAGACAGTGTAGGCTAATAAAATACTTTTACTGTCTTAACTTGGAGCCTATGTTCTAGGTCTCAAGTATCTGTTCTATGTCTCAATCCATAGTTTCTACCTCATTGAACATTATTATAGATGCTTTTAGGATTACTTATAAAGTTGATAATAATACTGTATTTTTGGTCCTTTAAAACTTAAATGTCATTGTTGTTTCTTTCAAATGACTTTATGTAGAGAATTAAGAAGAAATGAAACCTAACAAACAAGTCAAATACGACCATAACAATAGAATGCCGCTAGGAGACTGAGGGAATTCCATTGGGGATTAAGCAGTCTTGCTCAATTTGCATCTGTCCATTCACACATCACATTCTACTATGGATACTCCCACTACACTAGACAAATATGAATGGCTTAAACAATCAGAGAAAGAACATATATGACTTAAATGTCCCACTTTATGCTCTCTCATTTAAGTGCTCAGACCCACAAGTTTTCTCTTTTAAATGAAATTTACTAGGGAAGCTTAAGGTTTGTAAGACATAGGACATGCAAAAATGTTATTAAAAATATATTCTAGAAAATACACATCACCTGTGTATTAAGTGGTCAAAGTATAAGTCAATATCAAATATCATTTCAAGTTTGCATATAAACCTGAGATAATATTAAAATAACAATGAATTTTCTCATGTTATACTAGCAAAATGTGAATATACTAGTATGTATGACATTACTATAAAATTTGGATTTCTATATTTTGGTTGTAAATAATATATAAGTAGTATTCATATAACAATGTTTTATATCATGAATCATGTACATTTTCATCTATTTTTACCTAATAAATCTATCTCTATACACATAAAATAGAAAAAATAATAAGGATGGCAAAAGCTAGTCATTGAAATATTCATTAAGGTGATAAAATATACAAACCTAATATCCTAAAGTAGCATGACAAAACGAAATAATATGCACTTATTAAAATGGTATAATTTTCACAACATGAAAAAGAAGAGGATTTTTCTAGTGTACTGGGAGAATTGAAGCAAGATGGCATCTGCATGAATCTTCTCATGAACCCTTTTTACAGTTATACCCTTTTGAATAGCTGGGATTGTGCCGAATTATCTGCCAAAGAGCAAGTAACTCAGGTGAAAGACCACAGAATCCACTATTAATATGACCAATATAAAGACACATTGAAGCCGGGCGATGGTGGCGCACGCCTTTAATCCCAGCACTCGGGAGGCAGAGGTAGGCGGATCTCTGTGAGTTCGAGACCAGCCTGGTCTACAGAGCTAGTTCCAGGACAGGCTCCAAAGCCACAGAGAAACCCTGTCTCGAAAAACCAAAAAAAAAAAAAAAAAAAAAAAAGACACATTGAAGAACATAGAAAGTAAAATGTTGTCATTATCTTTCCAAGGCCTCAAAGCAGCCTACTTTTTAGACAGGTATATCTACCTCTACACACATATAGCATAGAAAAGAAATTAGTGAAGTCAGCAAGAGCTATTCATTGAAGAGAAAAAGCAACCAATTTTCATACTTGAAACTCATTAATAACCTCTCAGGAAAACCAGTACTGTTCAAGTCCCAATTAAACTAATACCACACCAATACCTGCAGAATTAGCCTCAGGACTGTAGGAGGCCAGGTTTCAAACAAATATCATTTATTTCTTCTCAGACTTAGACAGTGGGTAGATAACCACTGTTCATTTTTCATCTCGATGCCCTGCCACTGAATAGTGTAACGATTGCCAACCTGTCTTTTACAGAATTGCAGAACCGCCCAGGCAATGGGATGAGTCTGAGTCTTGTACTTAAATGGAACAGACTGATGTTTGGACCTACATCATTATCATCTGTGGGATGAATGTTGGTGCTTCCCTTAGCATCTACAGTCTGTATAGACATCTTGGATTGCTAGATTCAGTTGGACTAAGTTATTATCAAAGTAGCGAGAAAAAAAAATCTATCTTCATCACCCGTCCTGGAGAGTATAGCTTGGTATAAGTCCCCATGTTTTAAGGCTAGAACATTGCAGAAAGAGAAGGACGTTGTCCTGAAACAATGGTGGCCTTGTGACCCACAGTACTGTTCATATCTAACTGACCCTTCCCTGCCCTGCCTGTAGGCAAGATCTCTGAGAGAGCTCCAGTACTGGAACATGAGACAGCCTTGCCTCCTATGCTTCTGCCAGAGCTAGCATTACTTGTAGTTGACTCTAGAAGTCTTGGCCTATGAGTTCACCTCAGCAACAGGTACTCTACATAAGTGTTGACATTGGTCATATTCTAGTATTATGCTGATCTTGTGAGGATATGGACTCACAATGTGTCAAACCTTAATGAATTTGGTGTGATATAAAAGCCTGAGCCTCGTCCCTCCTTGGTGTTTTTTTCACCATAGCAAAACAGAATCCTGCAGTCTGAAGATATGCCAGGAATTAACTGTCATATAGCCCTCGGGGCTCAAATAAGTTTCAGAGAAAGGCTGTAAAGAGAGACTATTCTTTGTCTCTATGTAGTTGTCTGTTTATTCAGAGGAATGCATTAATAGATCATTTGAAATAAACTTGACTTAGACTACCCTCAAATGCCGAAACAGGGATAATATAGTCATATCAGACTCCTGATATATCTGGACCTGGGTACCATCTTATGCTGGAACAATGAAAGTGACCACAGATTTAGAGAATCAGAGCAAACTGGTGAGAACTCCTGGAAACATAGCAATAGAAAAGTCAAATTGAGAAGACTGGAATAAATATCTGGTCCTTCCAAGTATAATGCGGTCTACTCAAAAGCAGTAAGACCCTTCAGGAAACTGTGAGCTCCAGTAGTGTGCCCTAAGAATGGCCAAGCAGTAATTAGTGTGAGAGGACTTTCAGAAAACTATTGTATGGAACTCGATGAGCTGAAGACAACAGGGAAATGAGCACTGAATACTCTAAAGCAGAAGTTAAATAAAATTCAAGCATTAAAAAATCAAACAGTGAAAGACCCTACAGAACCCCTCCTCAAAACCCGCAGCTAGCATGCTCCCAGGGAAACGTCCTGTTTGTTTAAAAAAAAAAAATCTCCGGATCAGCAGCCAGCCTGCTCCCGTAAGAACATCCCATGTGCCTGAGAGAGCAGGAGATAGAGATAGGAAGACTGCAAGGCAAGATGTCAATAAGATAGGATGTCAACAAAGCAGGTTAGCTATAAGATAGGAACAGGATGCTTGTTGCCAGGCATCCATGCTGAGAGAGGAAACCATTCATGTCCCTGCCTCATTCGGGTCGACAGATAACCACGCTTTTGCTTCTGTAAACTTGCTTTATGCTCTTCCCTATAAAAAAACCCCGCCCTCCAGTTGGCAGGTGCGCAAATCTTCCGAGAGATCTTGCTGCCCACAGGTACCTGTGTCTACTCAATAAACCTCTTGCAATTTGCATCCGTGCGGTCTTGGCCTGTTCCTTGGCGTTGGGGAGGTCTCCTCCCGAAAAGAGGTCCTCGTCGAGGGTCTTTCAACAGAAATCCTGAGCTAAAGAAGACACTCCGTGAAGCAGTAGAGTGTGATAGAGGCACCAAAGGCAGGCAGGATTAAACAGAAACCATCGGGTCCCTACCATCTGAAAATACATAGCTGAAAAAAAATGAAAAATGGAGCTTGAAGATGACCTAGAAAGCTGGGGACATGGTTCAGAAAATACATTTGGATTTCTGAGATTCAGGAATGCAGAAAACATTAGAGAGCTTTTTTCGAAGCATTATTATCAGAGAACTTTTTTTTTTCCATTCAAAAATTTATACTTCCTTCCCTCCTCCCAATCCTCTGCAGCTCCCCCACTCACCTGTGATAAGAACATGAAGGAATAATGTTTACAAAAAGTGATGTTGAGGAATTAAATTATCTATATGCTAAATAATGAAGCCAGTTATAGAGACCAAAGCAAAGTGGATTAAAGACTTAGATGTAGTCCTGAAACTGTAAATCTACTCAAAGATAATGAGCAGAAATTCCTCAGGACGTGGAAATTGGCAATGGACTTTTGGATAGAACCCCCAAATCACAGGAAACACAGGGAAATCAAAAAATCTGGGGTACATTAAACTTTAAAAGGGATGTACAGCAAAGGAAACAAAATAGATTGTAAAGAAATCAGAGAAAACATTTGCAATCCATACATTTGAAAGCTGTTGATGTTTGATATTTGGAGAATATAAGGGCCTCCCAAACTCAGCAGAAAAAGGCAAATAGACCTATCAAAATTATGGAAAATATTTAAAAAGATGTTTCTGAAAAAGAGGACATAATATGATTATCATGTCACAATTATCAAGGAGATTAAGTCAAAACAGTGAGATGCTCACCACACCCCATTGGTGATAGCTATTAACAAAAAGAAATGTAAAAGCTAATGCTCGCCAAGGTGTCAAGGAAAAAGAATGCTCATAAACATGTGAGGAAATGTAAATTAAGACTACCAATATAAGAGACATCTCTAAATTCATGCTCATTAAAGAATAAAATAAACTAACAAATGGAATCAACCCATTTCCATTTTGTAAAGAGATGAAAAATATACCATATGCAAATAATGGGACATAAAAGAACGAAATTATATCCTTTGCAACAATAAGGATGGACCTAGACACCTACTTGTTAAATGAAATAATCAAGGAAAAACGGCAAATATTGTGTGACCTCGTTTGTATGTGATGTCTAATAGTTTGACCTCATACATGTAGGGAATTGAATGACAGGTAGCATAGACATGGAAGATACAAATGACTGGGGAGAGTAGAGGTGAGAGAGAAAGAAGGCTCATCAATGGATTCCAAGGTACAGTTGTTCAGGAACAAGAAATCTTGAGGTTCTATTACACATACAGTAAATACATAAAATAAATTAGTGTACTTTTCATAAAGTGAAAATAGATGCATTACATTTTTAATTACCAAGAAATCATGTTTCGATACTAATAAATATTTTAACCCAATTCAAACATTACACAATGCATGTATATATTAAGGATTATATGGTGGCCAATAAATAGGTAAAACGTTTGGCAGGTTTATTATTAGGAAAAACTATAAAAATCACACTTGAAATGGACTGGCTTTTTATTTCAGCTTCGGAAATAGCCAAGAAAAAGTATAGGAAAACAAATGCTAAGTGTGACGTTTTCCTTATGCAACCAATAGGTTTTGATTATTGTTTCCCACTTTCCACACAAATTGAAGAAAGCTGAGACAAGTGAGATTGTTTCCTCTGAGGTGTTCTCTGTATCACATAGTAAAGAGCACACTTTCAACATAACACCCTGACCCAATATATAACTTTACATGACCTCAGTTCACACCAGACTCATTTTCCTTTTGAGATCTTTTGAAAGCATACCTTGAAACACGTTGCTTTTAAAGTGTGGCAGACTCAACTGTACCACCAAAAGGGTTATGAGAAGCCAGGTGTGTGTGTGTGTGTGTGTGTGTGTGTATGAATTTCATGTCATATACCCCAATCCTTCTGTGTTGTGGAATAATTTTTTTTTGTATACTGTGTCTTTGACAAGGCACCTTCTGATTTGTTTAATATAGAGATAAATGTGCAATAGCTAGGCAGGAGATATAGGTAGAATTTCCAGACAGAGAGATCTCTGGAAGGAAAAAAGAAGGGGTGCTCACCAGCCGGATGCTAAAGGAGATGAAGAGGAGCAGAACATGCAGGAGAAGAGATAAAAGCCACGGGTAATGTGGTAGCAAGCAGATTAATAAAAATTGGTTAATTTAAGTTATAAGAACTAATTAGAAACAAGCTTGAGCTAAGACCAAACTTTCATAACTACAACTAATAAAACGTCTATATGTTGTTATTTAAAAGCTCACTGGTAGGACAGAGAAAGACACATTACATATGAGGCCCAATGTGAGAGTTCAGATATCCAAACAAAGGCCTGAGAACGTTAAGAAAATTTCTTGACAAG
This sequence comes from Microtus oregoni, assembly GCF_018167655.1. Classification (NCBI taxonomy): domain Eukaryota; kingdom Metazoa; phylum Chordata; class Mammalia; order Rodentia; family Cricetidae; genus Microtus; species Microtus oregoni. The sequence continues at coordinate 176,112 of NW_024543084.1, forward strand.
GAGCCTGATGTGGCTTTCTAGTCTTCCAGTTTCTCAGACAGGCTGTTTCTGGGCATATAGAGATGTTACTACTGGCCATTGTCTGTGGGATGGACCCAGCTGCCACACCTTGTGCTAAGCTAAGCCATGTGGCAACTGACATAGCAGTTTAAGATTTGTTTCACCCAATCAAAGAATGCTACAGACGTTCAGTAAAAACGGGCCCAGATGGGACAAAATTCTCTAAATAGATAGCAGTGTGTTTAAAAATGTGCTTAGATGCTGAAGAAAGAAAAAATAATAGGTATAAACAGTCACAGGAAAAAATCGCTTAAAATAATAAAGACTTTAAAGAGAGAGTAAAGTAATATATAGAAGATGTAAGTCAGGTAAAAATGAGAAATATTATGACACAGATTGTGGAGCTACATGAGGGTTTGTTAATTTTGAATTTTTAAAATGCTAATGAATGAATGACTGCTTCTGAGAGACACTGGATTATGAAAGGGATTGCTAAACTAAGCCATCTTGACTCCCTTAGGAATGCCTTAACTTTAAAATGGAAATAAAAAAAATGTGTTATGTTGGAAACAGGTTATGCTTTTGTTTCCACAAGAAATAAAAGGCCATGGATTCACTCAAGGTAAAAGAAAATCAATTTTGATTCGAGGAGCTCTCCAATGCCCATGGGGATAGATGGGACCATTTCTCCCAAGTATGCAGGCCAGCTCTCCCATGAGATGGGTAAGTCCAGTACTTCATCTTCAGTGTCCTTTGCTTAACAGAAGCTTTTCAGTGTCAGGAGGTCCCATTTATTAATTGTGGCACAAAAACAGATAGGAGGACCAATGGAACCAAATCAAGGACCTGCATATTAATCCATATACCTGATTTTTGACAAAGAAGCAAAAAAAATCAAATGAAAAAAAGAAAGCGTATTTAACAATGGTACTGGCATAACTGGATATCAACATGTAGAAGAAGGGAAATAGACCCATATCTATCACCATGCACAAAACTCAGGGCTAAATGGAACAAAGACCTCAACATAAAGCTAGCCACACTGAATTTTATAGAAGAGAAAGTGGGAAGTACACTTCCCAACAGCACAGGCACTGAGAAAAACAATTAATAAATGGGACATCTTGAAAGTTAACTGCTATTTTATGTGTGTGTGTGTGTGTGTGTGTGTGTGTGTATTGAAAAGTATACATGAAGACAGTATATGCATCTTATAGTAAAACATGAAGAAACTTGGCAAGAGGATTATAAATGTATCTATATAAGTTTTTACATTTATAAATATGCATATAAGAGATTCTTATGTTTTGATCATATACAAGTTTATCACCATCTCATTGGCTTGTCTCAAACTCTTAATTCTAGAACTAGAGCACAGGGTTATTTAAGGATTTACAGAAGTCAACAATGCAAAAGTAGCTAAATAAGAATCTCTAACTGAACATATCCACAATTAATACACAAAAAAAGCAAAAGTGAAACATCACTATATTATTTTAGCACTTTAAGTACAAAGTAAATAAAATGTAATTTTCACTTATTATCAATATGTGTTCCTCACTTCACACTGAGATATAAAAATTTTACAGGAAAATCTACTTGCACAATATAAGTTGGAACAGTGTGAATTTGTCACACTGGCATGGAACAGTTTTAAGTTTAGTACATATGTGAAAATATGATCTTCTGTGTAACAATAAGAGGGGCAAAGTTTCTATAAAAGCATGCTTTTAATAGCTCATTTTTTTACCCTGGGTGAGGAGAAGCAATAAAAAACTGGATGTTTCATGAAAACCTCGTGAGAATATAAAATAGTAGTAGAAAAATTTTCAGCTTTGTATTTCACACAACCATTGCAAACAAACCCAGAAACTGTAAGAACAGAGACTGAGAATATATATAGAGATATTAGATCTCAGACAAAAGTTCTACTCTATTTACATGTGTTTGGTTCGTTGTTGTTGTTGTTTGGTTAGTTTGCTTTTTTTCTTAAATTTAGGATTTCTATTTGAACCATGAGATTTATTATTTAGTTTTTCCTTTTTGGCTTTGGTAGCTTTCAACAATAATGAAAAGCTAACATCATCTTAAAGACCAATAATTGATATCATGATCATTAATATTATGTGCCAACTTGGCTAAATTATTTGATCAAACACCCATCTAAGAGTTATAGTGAGTAAAGTTTTCCAACTACATTAACATCCAACTAGCAAACTTTGATTAGATTATCTTCCATGTGCGAAACTCATATAATCAATTTGAAAGCCTTAAGTCCAGAAGACTGGAGTCCCATAGCAATGGAACTTCTTTTTCCACAATAGAACCTAGCTTTATCTGTGGAAACACACTTTTCAGTCTCATGTCTGCAGATTTTGGATTACCACATTTCCCAATTGCTTGAGCCAATTTCTTAAAACCCTACCCTGGTTCTTTCATACACTTATAAAAATTCAGTTTTACTGGAGAGACTTGCAAGTTATCTACAAAAGTCTCAACAACAACCATGAAAAACAACTTATATCACATTCTGAATGGCACTTAAATAACACTCATTTTGGCAAGCAGTTTACTATACAAACACTCTACACATATATTTAACAGGCAGAAGTATTTTTTGGGAACTTCTCAGTACCACTGCCTGAGGATGGATCTTGAGAGCTGTCAGACTCAGCAGTGTTCATCATAATTTTTCCCATGAGCTCATGATGAAGCATAAACTTGAAAGCAGTTAGTGCTCATTTATTTATATATTTATAAACCAAATTTTTACCACTCAAACTTTGAAGTAAAATTCATAATTGTTAAATAATGTAGAGAGAACCTCAATGTAACTCAAAGCATCTCACCATTGCTAAAACATTTCTGTTTATGCTTCTGACCTCTGGAAGTCAGGAGGACTTAAGAAAATAAATTTTAATAAACAAAAATAGAGGCAAAACAGTTTAATGTATAAGGCAATAAAGAGTAGAATAGATTCAATATGTCCTTCTCCAGGTTCTAGCTAGATAAATCTGCCCAGTTCTCAATTCCAGGCCCTCACTAAACCTCTGAGCTAGCTAAGGTCCTCCCACCCCCGTATTCAGTTCACCCCTTGCTGGTACTGAAACCCCACTATTCGGATTGTGCAGAACATGCCCTGACTGCCCCAATCCTGAGGCTTCACCCAAATAACATCTACCTCTCTACCTACATAGACTGTGAATATTCTCCTCTAGGCTTTAGTCTGCTGGATATGCCTGGCCATCTCCTCCTCACACTCTTCCCAACCCTCACATCTACTCCTACACCTGAGGCTTGGAACATTATGCTCTTTCTGAACACCAGCAGTGTTTTCTCCATCTGCCTGATTTCATTCTGACTAAGTCGTTTCAATCTCTAGGCCCATCCCACTCATATATCCTCTCTTCTGTCACAGCCCCCATTGTTTTATTATAGACACATTGTAGATGGGTACCAGGTCCTTGTGCCCACAGATAGCACTAGAGAAAGCTGGAATGTTATACAAATGAGTTTTCTCTATAGTAAAAGTGGTTTACAGATGTTTTCCACCCAGAAGACTGGGTGTTGATGTTATTCTGCTAATGCTATTCTGTAGAATCAGGTGTCACCTGAATCTCCAAGACAGCTGAGCGTTACTTCTTAGTCAATAGATCGCATTCTTATGAAAGAGGCCCTGTGACAGGAGGGTCCACTTGTTTGTCCTGGCTGCCAGGCTAGTTTAGCCCTGAAATAACCACACAGAAATTGCATTAATTAAATCACCGCTTGGCCCATTAGCTCTAACTTCTTATTGGCTAACTCTTACATATTAATTTAACCCGTTTTTATTAATCTGTAAATCACCACGAGGTCGTGGCCTACCAGCAAAGTCTCAGCATGTCTATTTTTGGCGGCAAGTCTATGGCATCTCCTGACTCTGCTTTCTTCCTCTCAGAATTCAGTTCCATCTTCTCTGCCTACCTAAGTTCTGCCCTATCAGGCCAAGGCAGTGTTTTTTATTAGTTAACCAATACAACCAACACACAGAGGGGACTCCCACACTAAGGCCCCACTTACTTTACAAAAGTATTCACCATTATGCTTATCACAAACACTTCCTCCATAGACTCTTACCCTGAGCATTGCTTCTCAGTGAGTAGAACCTGTTTTTGTGGAAGAAGTCATAAGTAATTTGCAAAGGAGTTTCAATAGTGTCCTGCCTTAAGCTTTGTTGTGGTAATTGTCACAAGGAAACTTTTTTCCAAAGTGGTTCTGAGCTTAAACATGTCAAAAATAAACTGCCCAGGGACAGATTCTAGAAGTTTGAACCATCTCCGGCTAAGTCGTGCTGAGCAAAATCATGCAGAATTGGACTTCCTTCCTGCTTCTTGTGGATCATCTCTGTGCCAGCAGTAGTGACTGCAGGGTCCCCACAACAGAGAACTGACAAAAGCAATACCCGTGTCAGTAACGTGTACGTAGGCATCTTTGTGAATGAAATTTACCTCGGAGAACTCTAGACACGGGATTTTAAAGAGCAATCATGAATGTCATCACTGAGTTTAAGAAGTTCATAAAAGATACAATGAAACACCTCAGTGAAATTAAGTAGCAAGAATTTACAGGAAATAATCACCCCAATGAAGTCCAACCGATTAACATCACAAGGCTGATGGAAATGTTGAAGACAGTTCAGGACCTGAAAATAGAGTTCCATAAAGAGGTAGAAACATTAAGCAAGGCTCACACTGAAATTAAGATGGAATTGAAAAGCTCAATAACCCTAGTAGAAACCTCAAAAAAAGCATTAGAATTAGAATGAATCAAGCAGAAGTCAGAATATCAGGGTTAGAAGATAAAGTAAAGGATCTAAACCAAATAATCAAGATACATGATCTTTTAAAAACTATAGGAATGGAGCCTAAGGAATCAGTTATGTATTAGGTTTAAGGAAATCTTTGCAACTGGTAAGGACACATGATGTGGTCTACATTGCACCTATGCTACTGCTTTGTAAATATACTCATATTCCCCACAGTATTTAAGAGTAAGTGCGAATGTTTGATAAGAGTTCTAATTACCTTCAGACCTTATCCTATATTTATTATCATCCAGATATTAACTTCTGTCTTAATAGTCTGTTCTTCTCAAATTTATTTGAGAGAAGGATATTATTGCTACCCTATTAAATTTTAAATGTAGACTCAGATTAGAAATATCATAGCATTTTATTCTTAATTGTCCCCATATACACAAACATGGCATTTCCTGAATCAAGCATTAATTTGTTACCATTACAAATTTTCTTTGATGAGCTTTGTTTGAAATAGTTTCTGTAATGAGTCAGTCATTATGTTTAATAGAAGCTGTAAGTGAGAAATTAAAGTACTTTACATTTAGTTTCTTTGCTATTTGCATCTTTTCTGCTATACATAAGTTGAGACTTTATTTTACATTGTTATTTCATATAAACATTTGATGTTATTTTTTTCCTTCAATCTAGGACCATTGTTAAGCATCATTCATAGATGATTCAGTTATTTTCCCTTCTTGTTCATTTTACTCTTAGAAATTAGGCTTATTAGAACTATGAGAAATTTAAATATAGTGATATAAATTAACAAAATTATTTTCAGTAGCTGTGAGACTACATGTTACCTGTATTAGCCTCCAAGTTTATGATTTTTATTTTCTGAAAATTAAGTGTAAGTCTATTGCAAAGAGCTTGAAAGAAATAAAATTATATAAATATTTTACTTGAGAATGAATATAGAGTCAATAACTTCTCGACGCAAAAGATTGGTACCCATATATTAACCCATGTTCTATTTATTCAAGATCTTTAAGTGAACCATTTACAAAGACACCCCATGCAGGACAGTGATAGAAAAAAAGTCTAAATTATCATTGAAAGTGTTTTGGAAACAATAAACAGAAACATTTCACAGTGGCTTTTTATTATACTTATATCTCTATGTTCTATAAAAGAAAATAATAAACTTAAAAAAATTTGGTACCTGAAACCTAAATAAATGTACAAGTACTGTGACACTTAAGTTAATGCTACTTTTTCTCTAAATCTGTTTTTGAAAATACTATCAAGACATAGCATTTCTCAGATTTATCACAATTATTGCTCCTCTAAGAAACTTTTGGATATTTATACTGAAATTTGCCATGTATTTCATTATGCACACTGTATGTTTGCGTACTGTTTGTATGTCTAGAATTTATAGATTAAAAGAGCAAGGGTCTTTCTATCTCTCAGTGAACATTACCATCTACTTTTCAAATACTTGAAATATCTTTAAACATAAAAGTTCAATTTTGCAGAGTACCAAGTATATTCGTGTCTCTTCAAAACATAGAGAGAGGACAGTAAATACTATTTAGATTTTAAAAATTAAATAATCAAATAAATAGTCTATTCTACACAAGGCTATAAGGTCTATACAAGTGGACTTTTTTTTGAACAATCCCCCATATAACCCAAGGTGGTATTGAACCCACAAAATAGCAGAAAAGGACTTTGAACTTCTGACCCTTTTGTCTCTACAACCTCCCAGACACTGGGATTACAGGCATATAACATCAGTATACCATGTGTCAGGAATGAATTCCTATAACATGTGGTTCTACTCAGAATGACATTTAGAAGGCCAAAACACCTAATACTGAAAGTTAAAGCTGTTATTTTTCTATTAATTTTTTTTCAAGTAATGCTATGTTCCAACTGGGCTATGAAAATGGATACTGGGTGGTACTGAATTGATATATGCATATGTTTAGTATTTGTGGTCCCAGTTTCTTCCAAGAAAATCTCTTTGGCTCTATATCCACAATAAAGGAAAGGAGAGGAGATTGGAGTTACAGCAAGAAGAACATTACTGCCAATTCTGACTGAAATAAAAAAAAAACAGTCACATGAAACATGCGGGAAGATGGCAATTATCTTATGTTGTAAAAATATTTCTGCTATACCAAAACTCTAAGATAGACAGGTTGTGGTTGCATCATTAGCTGGAAACTCCTTTGCTTTGGAGTCAGAAGTACTGTCTTTCAGTGAAGCATAATGAACGCAGGGAAACCCAGACACAACACTTGCTTAGGAAAACGATTATTTAAAGAAAGACGCAAGGTTTCTGTCACATGAGGAAACACACATATAATCCAACAAAACTTTAACATTAGTTTTCATGTTTGTGCTAATTCTGGAAATGAATCCGCTTTCAGATGTAAAAGAGGAGTTGAGCCTGCATTTTATTTCACCTCTTTGCGTACTTTTCGTTAAAATAATTTCAGAAATTATCAGCAATTTCCAATTCTGTTGACATGACTTGCTGAGACATTTAACGGAGTTTCTGTATATCATTAAGTGGAGTGATTCTCAGTGCCGAGTTAAATTTCTGATGTTTAATAATTAAAGCTAATTTTACTGTATGCATACTGATAGAATTTAGTGGGAATCAATAAAATTATCAGTGCAAGAGTCACCCATGATACTGGAACCTCAGTTTTTAACTATCATTCATATTAAGCCCAATAGTAAACATTAGGCAGTTACATGTGGCCAGGATTAGAAACTGACATTGGACCCTGCTCTGTTCTGAGGGGCTTTGCAAATCGTCTAGAGAGGCTGTCCTTTCCTGTACAGCCTAGGCAGAGCATGAAATAAACCTTAAAGGAGCAAGCAAAGTTCACAGGAGTCCCTGCCTCTTGTTACTCACCCGTGTTCTGTTTTCCCTACATGCCTGTCTCCAGCCTTCTGAGTCAAGCACGTGAGAAGAGTAGTGCTGTCATAAAAATTCTATGACAGAAACCCTTCATTTATGACAAAAATAAGTCCATAGAGAGCATGATTTAAGTTGACATATGTTTTCACTAAAATGACAGTTGTGATACATATTAAGTATATAATCTTTTACATATTAATTGTCCATTACATGCAGAAATAATTTTAACTCAAATTCACATTATAACTTCAGCCACTTAATAAATGGAGACAAGTCTTAAAAAGAAAGCCCTTGGCTCATTTATTTCCTCAGACATACGGCCATCCAATGCTGCAGGTACAGAGTACTGCAGAAAAGACTAAAATGAACAAAGGGAAATGAAAAACCAAAGACATTTGGGTGAATATTCCTTCGTTTAAATCTATGCTTCATCTGTGTGAGGGTACCCTTCAGTGGTCGAGCACTTGCCTAGTATGCTTTTGGACCTGGGTTGATCCACAGCATCCAAAATAAATGAATAAACAAATTAATAAATAAATAATACATAATGGTTGATATTTGATAATTATGATAGATTTTATTAGCTACTTCAAACAGAGGGACTTCATTATTTTCTTTGAAAACCAGATGAAACAAAGGTGATAATAAATTTTCAATTGCTGAACCTCTATGAAAAAAACCATATATTTATGTGGTTAAGTATCCCAAAAATATATTAGAAAGGGCAGCAGGAGAGATGTTTCTAATAGACTTTGTATGTAGCTAACATAGATCAGAATAATGGGTTAATATAAGTGATAAGAGCTAGTAAGACTGAGCTAATGGGTCCATCAGTTTATAATCTTATGGAGACCTCTTTGTGATTTTCTTTGGGTTTACCAGCAGTGGGAACTGGGCAGGACAGAAGCCCTGGCAAGCTGGTCCTCATGTTTCACTGCCTATCTCTAGTCTGACCCGCCATAGGCCAAAGCAGTTTATTTATTAGCCAGTAGTAATAAAACATCTTCATAGAATACAGAGGGGAATCCCACATCAATTTCCATCTTCCAGAGTGAGATTCTAGATGTTCTGGTATTCAAATAATTAGAAGGAGTTAAGTTTCTCAGACATTATCTCTGGATCATACTACTTTAATATCCTGGGAACTTTGTAGTATCTCTTTCTTAGGATCTTGCCATCATCCTGAATAAGAAAAAAGAATGTTTTGTCAACACACTGTACAGAATCATGTGGAAAGTCCTGCAAACATATTACTAGCTGCTTGTACTACAGACAGAGTCTTGAATCTTGTTTCAATTAGGATTTTTTTAAATCAAAAACAAAAATGGAAACAGAGGTCAGGCACGGGGTAACTTAACTGTAGTCCTACCAATCAGGAAACTGAATCATGAAGACTTCAAATTTGATGTCATTTCTGGACTATGTATTAATTTTCAATCAACCATCAGCTCTGAGATATTTTTATTTAATTTTTTTTAAAAAAAGCAGAAATTAGAAAATACAAGTATAGAAAAGTTGAGAAATAAGCACATATTTATATACTTGTTCATAAAAATCTATATACATATATTATATATATATATTTAATATCTATATTAGAAATTCTCTGATGATGACAGCACTCATCACAAATCCAAGAAATGATGACCAATTACTGTAGACAAGAACAAATTCAGATGTCCTTATTGGGTGATTCCAGTGTTATGATGGTTTGGTGTTTATTGAGAATAAAAGACAATGCTGTTTAATTCCTAAATTAGATTTTGTAAAGTTGGCTGATTTAAAATCCTGTCTGCCTTGCTGTGTATTAACACACAGTGAGATCTCAATGCACATGTTTATTGATTAAAAACATTGGGTAAATATTTATAACCAACTTGTAGCTTATTAGACATTGTTGGAAGCTCATTGTACAAACACAACACTAAATAGCCAAAAATCATGATTATCTTTGCAAAAGAAATAGTTCTGTTTCAAAGGTTTGGTTGTGGAATTTGACATGAATGAGTCACAGAAAATCAATGAAGGGTATCTAAGTTATAGTACTCTTTACCTTTGAAAAGGGATCACAGAGAAGGATAAAACTTGTGAATAAGATTTCTACAAGCAAATAGGCTATGCAACCAATTAATAAGTAAACATAATGTTAAAGTTGGTGTTTTTACCACAATATAGAATGTTTTTCAAGTCCTTTCCTTTTTAAACTGAGGAGACGAATCATCAAATAAGATGCTCAGAAAGATTTTCCAAACTTATGTTTCAATTTGCAACTTGCTAATAGTAGAGGATAATGGTGAGAAAGCCCAGTCTTAAGACTGGAGAGTAACATAAAACATGTAATCTTGCCCAGTGGCACATGCTGGCCAGAGATCGTTCAATAAAAGAAAATGAATATATATGAAAAATGTTCAGAGATAATTATGCTAGTTTTTCAGCCTAAATACCTTGGAATTTGCAAAGACAGCGCCTAGACAAAAGGGAGAGCACAGAAATTCAGTGCAATAGATTTCTCCATTGGAAGTGACAGGAACATCTCTCTCAATATTACTTAGCTAATGAAGGAATAGATCTGCTGTGAAGTTCCTAGGAGGCTCATTTTCTTGAGTACAGTAGTAAAAGTTAGCTGATGAATGACCTAAACTGCTTAATGTTTCTCCGTATAACTTCAGAGCAGCAAAGCGTATCCAAGCGAGAACGGAAGAAGTTATCCTCCAGGGGCCCTGGTGTCCTTGTAGGTTGTCAGAGGCAATGAGCCAGGTTTATTTCAAATGGCTCCTTAAATGAACATTTATTTTGTGCCAGTAACACGTTTTTGATTAACAGCTCTTTTTGACTAATTTGCTTCCCAAAACAGCCCAATAAATGACTCACTTAAAACATAATTAAAAGCATGTTATTGCTAGTAGTTAATACTGATTAAAACGGGCATTAAGACAATTACCGTTGAAGGGAAGTAAGCAGCCTATAGTCAGTACAGAATCCATCCTTACTCTTTTCAGGCCCCATATGAAAAAATCCTGCATGATAAAATCCAGAAAGTTCTCACTCTTCATCCATAATCAAAATATGATTTCATTTTGTTTTCATAAGGACTAGACAGGTTTACAAATAGGTGTGCTGTTGAAGCACCTCCCCTACTTCGTGTGTATGTGTGCATTCATGCATTTCACACATTAAAATCTCATTTCTAATATCCATCAGCACTGATTCTGTCTGAAGGTAACTTACATATGACTTCAAGCCAATAAAATATAAGCAAACGCTCCTCTCCCATTCTCTCCTTGCTCCACACTCCCAGTCACCCTCAGCCTGAGAGACTAAAAAGCTGTACTAAAATTGTAGGCTCTGCTGATTCTTTGGTTTTCCAGTTGCTTCTCATTCAAAGCATGTTCTGTTGTGATGTGATAGAGAAAGGACAGGTTTAAATGGTTATTTCTTGTATTTTCCAATGCGTATTTTAAAAGTTTGCAACTGTGGACTTTCATATTACATATCAAATATTTGGCTGCATTTCTGCAACCACCGTGTATTGAATCAAAGTAAAACTTTTCTAAACAATACTGCTAAAAAGAGCAAAACCATATGTTTTTTAAGATAATTTACTTGAAATTGAAAAATCATGAAGAGACTATTTTACACATGATGGTCTACATAATAGAAATTTATTTTATGATCAATTTATATATTTAAGTATAACCTCTCCTTTCAATATTCAGGTTAGCATAGGTTACAGTGTGTAAAAAATTTCATTTTTAGTGTTACCATACTTAAATGATACCGCCTTAGAGAGGTGGGCTATGAAAGTCATCCTAAAATCTCCGTATCACACTGCAGAGGTAAAACCATGCCACCCCCGATTGTTTCCGATTTCTATTTTGCACTGCCAGCCCCTGGATTGTCTCACATGATGACAGCACTCACCAAGTGCCTTGAACATATGCATCCATTCACACAACTTTAACTTCCTTAGCAGACACAGGCAAGGCCAGAAGTAAGTGTGCTGTTGGCAAGTCAATGTGTACTTCTTTTGCAAATTAAACAAAGAAGACGAAAAACAAAAACCTTACGGAGCATCACGCAGTCCAAAATTAGGGAAAAGGGCATAGGATTATTTAAAAGGGGAAATGATAAAAAGTATTTGTCAAAGTTGATATTAGTAACTACTTATCCTCTCTTGCAACCTTCAGTCCATGGATTTTCTAAAGTGTTTCCTCTTTCTCATTGGTTAATCTTTCCCTCTACCATCAAAACCATGGTTCTATAATGCATATACAGTCATAGTCTGACACTATGTAACATTGTTCCATTATATATCAATTTTTTGAAAGAGTCTTTATTTTATAGCTTTAAAATATATTTAGGTATTTTATTATGAGCATAGTACTCTGGACATCTGAAGCCATCTCACCAGCTAACCCAAAATGATTTTCTTTTTTCTTCATATGTCTTAAACACTCAGCTATAATGGTATGCCTGAAAGTTCTCTGGTTGAATTGCCATTCTACTTTTGAATTTCTGTTAAACAACATACAATTTTAAGACAAGTATATCTCATGAAAATAAAATATACATTGCTGTGTCATTAATCTTATTCATATATTCTTATTTTTACAACTATGGATAGAATTATGGATAGTATATTGACTTATCAATCCACTTATAATACTGGAATAACCAAAAGGACTTAATTTCTCTCATATAGCATGGAAAGAATTTATTGGAGAGCAGGAATGCATTTGTCTAGGCAGAAAGCTTAACATGGGAATCTTACTTTATTGCCTAATGTTTCAGTTTCTTCATCTGCCAACGAAGACATAAAAATAAAAGTAGTAGGTCATTGAATATAAGTAAAAAATGTGGTATTTTAGAAAGTATGTAGCAAGCTCCACTTGAGAAGGATATTCTAAACTCAAAGGCATATAATCAACAGCAATAATCAGTGTAATTGATCTTGATGTTTCCATTAATATAAGTGGTTTTGTCTTTATTTCTCAAATAACTCCTCTCTGTTCTAAGGCCCAGGACACTAACCTATGCAAAAGCTTTGATCAGATTGCCTAAAAGATTTTTCATCACAGCAAGTTAGACATGAGGGTACTCAGGGTATCATTACCCTGTACTTGTGGTGTTACTTGCTTTGTAGGTTAATATGTTCCTTGTCATGAGGTCATAGGTCAATAAATGACCTTTTGATATAACTATCTGTGCCTCTGAATCTTCTAGTCAAGTCCTATTTCACTTCTCTCCCACACCAAGAGTTGCAGACCTGTGAAACTTCTCAAACCCTCTGATCTTCCTGAGAATTTTCATTTCTCTTGTCTCTGAAAAACAGATCATTGATTAAGCTTTTCTCAATAGTTTTTATTCTACTGATCAAAAGTTCTTAGCTAAATAAGTACTTACAAGAAGTAATTTGATTTCAAAAAAGTGATAAGACAACTTATTTGAATTGTTCAGTACACTTGCCTATTGTCAAGTTTGCAATTTTTAGCATTATCATCACAGATGGCTGTTTGAATTGTGTTTCACCAATAGGACTGTTTAAAGTTCATAACAACTTCTGTTTGCTGCTTTGCCTGCATCATTTGCCAAATTGTGAAAAGCAGTAGTTTTTGGTGATGGGAGACACCAAAGCTGCCTAGTCTAATAATGAATCCTATGATATTGGGATTGATTGAACAATAAATACATCAGCTTGCCTTGAGGCCTTGCTGCTAGACAGTCATGTGGATTACAGCAAAACATATTTAAAATAAGATATGTTGTATTTACAAGAATATCTTTGCCTGTTTTGACAAGTCAAATCAAACAATATGATTGCCTTTTCAAGTTGCAACTGTTTTAATTTCACATTTCTGAAAGCTTATGGATGAAAGGGAGAATGCAAGGGTAAAAATAATACAGAAATATGAGTAATTGGGGGCTTTTTTATAACTGAGGTGTTTTTTCTCTTTGCAAAGTTCTTATGACTTGTAAATCTTGTAAGAGTATCAGAGGATCAGTGAGTTTGCTGTTGTGAGATTATTTCTCCTAGAAATATCAAAAGCCAAACCTACGAAGTCTCACCAACATGACTGTCTAAACATGAGCTGAACAGAGATGACAACAGTAGACATTGCCATGTAAATGAAGAAAGTCTACAAGTCATCAATCCGACATAAAGAACGGCAAGCATAAAAGGAATGTTGAGAGTGGGAGAAATAGTCTCCATTAGGTAAGAACTTATCAATTGGTTGCCACTAACCAAATTGTCAGCCCTGAAATCATATATAAAAGCAACATTATATATATTGAGCATTATATTTATGAGTTTAAGAATATGTATGTATAATGACATAATACATATGTGTATGACTTGCATACATGTATGTGTATATGGCATACATAATATGTATATTAGGAATATGAATGTAACAAAAATTAATAAAAAAGACGCCATGAATTTGAAAGTAATCAATGTAGAATCTATGGGAGGGTTTGGAGAGGAAATGGAAGGAAAGGAAGGATGTAATTATATGATAATCTCAAAAAGTAAAGAAAATTTTTAATGGAAAAAGAGAAATTGAGAGAGAAAAAAGAGTAGTCAGTTAATATGAACCCTTGAAACAAAGAGTAGGATATAAAAACCAGAAAAATTGGGTAACCAACTGTGATCTAATTAAACTTGAGGTCTACTCAGTAGGAGGAGATTTATTCCTGGTATTATAAACTTAACTATGCCTAGAGATGACATAGACCTAAGAGGAAACCCTAAAAGTGTCATTTTCCTCAGTCAAGATAGCTTTCAAGTGTATTTTAATTACCTATCCTTTAATCCTGAGATGAGTGTAGCTCTAAGCCCTTGTCAAAGCACTATGTTATTAGGAGACGGCAGCTATTAAATGATCCACATTATTGTGGGATTCCCATTCCAAACTGGTATATATACAAAGCCTAGACCTAAACTTAGGGACAATTGTAGAAGTAGGATCAAAAAGATTGGAAGAGCCAGAGCCAGAATACATCCTGGTATATAGTTTTTCTAGACATAACATGGATACTGATCAAATGAAATTCCCCAATATAGTTGCCCAAATAAAACTTGCATAATGACACAGAAGGAGACAAATCAATGTAGATCAGGGGATTCTCACAAGGCCCTAACCTAGGATGAAGAGCAGTCAGTGAAGGTAGTCAATGGTTTCTGAGAAAGGTAGATTATATACTCTCCAAAGGCAAGCCCTCTTATAGGTTATTAAGTCCCAAGTGGTCAGCTCTAAGCCTTTGTACATAGTTTTAATACTAAAAAGACTAAGTAGGTGTATATGTATATATGTGTATATATGTGTGCGTATAATATATACTATATGTGTAATATATATATATAATATCTGTCTCTAATATAAATATTAGGGACATAGAAAGAGAAATAGAGACAGACAGAAATGGAGAGACACAGAGAAATAATTATAGAAAAAGAGGTCATGATTTAGAAAGGGAGTCAGTGCGTGGTAAGAGTTGGAGCAAGTAGAGTGAGGTGTACAAATGATGCAAAAACAGGACTTTATATTAAATTCTGATCATGGACATATCCCTCATTTCACCAGCCATTTCACAAATACTTCAAATCAAGATCAGTTGCCTTTAGGATACAATCCAGTTCTGAAAACTTTTGAAAGTATTGAAAAGTATAATTAATTAAATAATGGTCTTAAATATAATTGATTAAAAACAAATATATATGTATTCTCACCAGATAATGAAAAACAATATTGTTTGAATTTTTTTTTCAAAAAAACGAAGTCTCAAGAATAGTTCTGTGTAAACTAACTCACAATATGCCTGCTTCAGATCTGAAGACAACATTCAATTATTCAAAATATATTTTAATTTCTGAGATCTTATCATCAAAAGACTATTTATTATTTTGAAATTAATATTCTCATGAAATCCTAAGAAGAGTTTTAAACATATATGCATTTTCTCTTTCCCAAGTATTTCTTCTAACCAATGATAGCTAAGGAACCAGTCATTCACTGCCTTATGGAAACACGTAGCTAATAGCCCTCCCTTGAAGGCAATTGTCTTTGGCAATAGCGAAAACTCATAAGACCTTTGTCTGCTTTTTAGTGATGGAACTAACTTGAAGAGAAATGATCCAGCTGTCAAAGGTGAATCTGTTCCAAATTTAAGATTTATTGAACCAATAATTTCTCTGTGAGAGTGCATGGTATTGATGAGGAGTAGAAGCTTTATGTTTTTGAGAAAGAGCTGAGGATAAAGTTCTGAAACTTCAGGCAGATGCCGCACTCATGCTGGAAGATGAGTCAGTTTAATTTTAACTTAAAATTGTGAATAAATTATTTATACAAATGCAGATCCTGCAAATAAATTTGATGTTACTGTTTATCAGTTTGTGAAGTAGACTAAATTTAGACCACATAGAATAATCAATCCAACTGCAAAGTATATAAAACTATCACATTCCTTTTAATACACTGTTAGCTATGGGTCTATGATAAACTAGGTGTGAAATTTAATCATGAATACAAACAAAATAATCTGAATGAAAAAAAAAATTAGACAGATAATTTTCATAATGTGTTAAACCCTCTGTTTTATCTCTATTCTGTTTTCTAATTTCTCACGTTGGCATTCTAGTTTAAAAAAAATGAGTTCAATTTACCAAAGAGCCTGTATGTGAATTGCATAATCTTTTTGAGTTATTTAAAATAGTCCATAAACACATATACATCCAAGCAACATTAAATGAACCCAGCAAGTTATTTTTCTATATCCATATGATTTTATATGTAAGAGTAATAATTAAAGAAGTCAGGAACGTGAGAGTGAGTGGGAGGCAGAGAGTGTAGGAAGGGGAGGATCTTAGGGTGGAAATGATGTAAATACAGTACTCATGTATGACATTCTTAAAATTCATAAAATATATGTAAAAATAAAGATATTTTAATTCCTAAATAAAAATTTGATGCAATTTTATTTCTTTCTCATTTACTCATCTTTCTCTAGGTCTCTCCATAAATATAGTTGCAATGTTTTTCTCTGAAATGCTTGTTACTTAGCCCAAACAATACCTATGTTCACTACAAGAATGTAAGCAAGAAAAACAATAACCAAGCATTAAATTACGTCTCATTCAATAAATATAATATCTTATCATAATGCAGATAAATAACAATTTCTTAGTTAGTCATTGTCAAACATTGTCAAAAGCACAAGCATACAACTGTTCTTAGATTATTCAGTTTTATGCCTTTTTTAAATAAAAATATCACAAGTATATAACTTCACAGTTGATAAAACTCACATTTATAAATGGCCTTAAAATCAGACTCTAATTCTGACAACTCATTAAGATCCTTGCCCTTTCACACACTGCTTACAAAGTACCTTAAACTGGATTTCCTTGTACTGCATTGGAAAGTATCACATTAGCTTAAGAATCAACGTTTTCTATAATGTCAGTCTCATTTGGGTAGTGACCAATGCATGTATTTCATTCGAAATGATAATCTAATAATAGTAAAGATTTTTGTATGAATTGTACATTTTTAGATTCCTATGGAGAAGTAATTTCTTAATACACACACCAATGCCAAGTAATAAATAAGAAACAGACTCAATATTTTCCTGCCAAACAGGTCTACAAAACTAAGAACTGTTTGTCCTATGACTTATAGACTAGGCTCATGGAAAGACATGCTGTTACAATGAATTTGTGGGAACAAGAGCAATGGACACATATTTAACCATATTGAAATATATAGAAAGATTATTATGCCTATCACATGTATGGAACCATAGTTTGCTTTATGCATCAATCATGGCCACTTGTATGCAATTTTTTTTAATTTGTGTTACCTAGACTTGGAGAAATTTTTACAAAACAGACACATAACAAACATGTAAAAGCAAAATAAAAAGCACATTCCTCATAAAGTGCTTGCACAGCAAAGAATTGCACAATTTTGGCATTTAGTCAGTTTCACATGATAAATAAAAAAATTCCTTCATATATTTAAATCTGCTGTATTTTACATCTTTTTATGTAAAACCTTACGGGAAATTGATGGTTGATCCCATCTGACTCAGCCATGTGATGCCTCTTAGGTTGGGGAGCTATCACTCTACTCTGTTTCCTATCAGTGCCCCTCAACTCTGGGCATGTGGGGCCAATTTGTTCCCTCTACAGAGAAAGGAAAGGGAGTGGTATTTAATTTAAGTCTTGACATAAGGTTTAATCTGCTAAAAAGGATAACTGTATCATTGTAAATCCTGTAGGAGACTCTCAGGTTGAGGGGAGTTGTCAGTCCTATGTGTTTTTAGCATCATTTGAGGTGTTAGTTAAGAGTATCGAATTATTATGTTTTCACACACACAGACACACGCACACACACACATATACACCACACACACACACACACACACACACACACATGCAGTTGCTATACATTGATGGCTTTATTTCTCATTCACATAGTAATAACTACTGAGATATACTTGGGTAATCTACTTTCACAGGTTCTCCCTGTAATTTTGCTCTTATATGCATGCAAGGAAGTTTGGGATGGTGGACGATTACTCAGTCAAAATATGTGAATTGCAGCACATTGCTTTGTTACAACCTTAATAGTGAGAATGAAAGTGCAGATTTCCAAGGACACAGAACACTTTTTTCATTGACTCTTACCATGTAATTCCTCAGCTTGACTCTCGTAGATTTCAGTTATTTACCTTTAGTTGTTTTGCTATAAAGCTACAGATCATTGTGCCATGTAAGACTCTGATTTCAATTTAAGCAGCTTGTATTAGTGTCTTAATTTGCTATATATATTCTGCTTTATAATGCAATTGACCAAGGAAGGTTGTGGTGTTTTGTCTCATTTGTTAGCCAGAATAAATAAACAGCCCTTACTTTTCCAGACTCTTTGCCAACATTAAATTAATTTAAAGTGTGTTTCATTTTGTTCTGTACCCTGAATCTCTCGTCTTGCTGTTAATAATAATAATTACTCTTTCTCAGGTCTCTGATCAGCTAGTAAATTTCATCCGTTGATCAAACGAGGCAAATGGGATGAAAGAGAAATCTTAGATACATTTACATTACTTAAAGCCCTACTATAAAACAGTTCTTTCAACTCTGTTACTTTATACAGTTTGTGAAATTATGAGCTCCATACACCAGGGCTGTAGAATATATCTTAGAAAAAATGAAAAGCTACAAGGTAAAAAAACATTGTCTTGTTTGCGGCCAAGGACATCCAGTATATCAGAATTATCTTAAACATTTAAAATACTATAGTGCATAGGATCAGTGTATAAAATACTGCTTTGCATTATAAAAGGTTCTAGAAAACCTACAGTGCCAATTATGAAATAAAAGAACTGTATGGAAAGCAAGAAAGTACTTGTTGTAACAGCCATTATTCTTTGTTGTGACAACATACCTATAACAAACAACTTACAGAAGGAAGGTTTATTCTGGCTCACAATTTAAGCGTCTATCCATCACACCAGGGAAGGTGTTCTGGTACGAGCATTAGGTCATATTGTTTCAATAGTCAAGGAGTATAGAGAAATATATACTGGGGCTAAGATTGCTACAAGACTTTTGTTTCGCAGGGTCCTGTTCAAAGGATGGTACCACCCCCATTCAGAGTGGATCTTCTCTTCTCAGTTAATTGTCTATGGAAATACCTTCACAACCATGGCCATGTTTGTTTTCTATATGACTCTAAAGCTAGCCAAGTTTACGATGGAAACAAACCACTGCAGTTCTGCGCATTGCCAGCACATAATGAACCTTGTGGATGAATTTGGGGAAACCCTTTCCCTGGTGATTGTTTCCAAGCAAGAAAACCATCCCTTTGCATTTTCGATTTATGGTTTCTCATTTTACAATTATCTATGTTTTCAAAAGTCGGAAAATTTAGTCTATAGGATCTTTATGTCTAGTACTTGTGCTACTGTCTCAATGTAAAACACTCTTTTTCTTTTTGATAATGGTAGTAATACCACACCTGTTTTCTCAGTAACCAGCTTGTTTTCTTTAAACTTATCCATGTTCTTTTCTTGTCCAGATTTCCCATATTTTGTATACTTCTGTTTAATATTTTCTCTTGCTTGTTGTGGATCTGGAAAGGAGCTGTGAGTAGTAAGCATGACCCTGCCTAAATATTATCCTGCCTTGAAATATCCTTTGTAAACAAATTATGTCTTTAATTCTGAATTTGGTCTCATTTACTTGTCTTCTCATAACACAGCAATAATATGGACATTTTTTTTTTTTTGCCAAGATGTAACATGTTAACAGGAGAATTGTTACTTCTTTCTAAAATTTCGTGAACGAGAATGAATTCTGGTCTTCCCAGTTCCAGAAGAATGACCATTGCGGTCTGCTTATAGAATTCTTTATTCTCGAGCTTTTGAAAAACTCTTCAACTTTATTCCCACAGCCAGTCAACAAACCACACGATCATTTATCCCAGCAATATATCTACCTACTTAGCGCCATTTTCTGTACTAGTCTTATTTTTCGTTTCTGTGACAAAACACCAGACAAGAGGAAATTGAAGAAGGAATTGTTTATTTTGATTTGAAATCTGAGAATACAATTCAGATGTCAGGACAGGATGGAGGCAAGAGTATGAAGCATCACAGAGAGATGAATGCAAGTGTCCAGCTGCTTTCATTTTTTGCTTTCAGTTCGGATGATAGAATTATCTCATGTATATTTAAGGTGTCTCATTCATTTTCAGTTACCCCTCACTGGAAATATTTTCACAGACATGGCCGGAAACATGTTTTCTAGATGTTTCTGAACTTAGTTAAATTGACCATGAAAATCTCTCACAGGAACTGATACAATCTGGATAGTAGACCAATTGTTTGAAACATTTTTATTCTGATATTATTCAAAACTGAAATTCACTCTTTATAGACATGATAATACACAAGCCAACTTGCTGTTTATTATAGAAACAAGATACAAATATACACAGATTTGTAATTATGTGTTCTGCTTTTGCTGTAAAAGTGGTGGTTTTAAAGCTGCCCATTTCTCTATTGGAGATAGTCTTATTTCCAAGAGTTGCAACTTCTTCTGGTTATGTCTATATTTTTCCTGTATGAGTTTTCAGTGTCCCATTTGGATTACATACTGATAATGTATAACTTTCTGAGGATATGCAAACAAACAACTATTCATTCAGGATGGGACACCAAATGCAGAAGAAAGAAATGACTTCACCGAAGTTCAGATTGGTAAACCAATACATTTAATAGGGCTACCTACAGGAGTAGGGATAATTCAAAGCAGCTACATAGTGGGTTCTGATTGATAGAAGTTGCATTCATGTCCATCTTTTAGAAAGTGCCATCAAAGAAACTCCTAACTACCATCATTTTTTTAAAAAAAAAAACATAGCCAACAATGAGGACTACTGGGAACTCAAGGACAATGGCAATGGGTTTTTGATCCTACTGCGCTTACTGGCTTTGGGGGAGCCTAGGCAGTTTGGATGCTCACCTTACTAAACCTGAATAGAGGTGGGTGGTCCTTGGACTTTCCACAGGACAGGGAACCCTGATTGCTCTTTGGTCTGACGAGGGAGGGGGACTTGACTGGGGGAGGGGGAGGGAAATGGGAGGCGGTGGCGGGGAGGAGGCAGAAATCTTTAATCGATAAATAAATAAATAAATACTGTTTTCTTTGATAGCAAATTATGGAAATAGCTCCAGGAGTTGTGTGTCTTTCTAATATTACTGGGTCTAGTAGTTTTTGTTAGATTCTTAAATCTTCTGATTCTCCTTTTAGGAGGGAATGTTTCAATTTGGAGTATAAATCGACACTGCAGCGCACCATTCACTAGAATCCAGTTCGCGAGCTTCGGATAAGAGACTGGAGGTTGAGAAAACACACATAGAGACAGACAGACACACGGACCTCCAATCACTGGTACAAAGCCCTTCTTTAATAGCACCATGGAGGCTTACATACCCAGCAGTCAATGGGCAACAGGTAAAAATCCCATCCTCTGATCCTCTAGGCAAGGCACAGCTTCTAGTAACTTCAATTAGAAGGCGCCAGCAGGGAAGAGCAGCTGAAGGTCAGGATTCCAATTGGTCCCAACACTAGACAACAATCCATTCCATTCGCACTTGCATTCTTTCTACCTCTTCTTCTATGATGTTTGTGAGTCTTGGATGAAGACGATACCTTTTCTATCAGCAACCAAGTATTGGGCCACCACAGGCCACTACATAATAGCAACACTCACTTACCTCACTTATTGTCAAAGTATGGACTGGTTGTGAATCTCTGAAGTAACCACCGAGTTTTTTTCCATGTCCAAGACTGATAGCAACAATATTTTGAGAGAAAAAAAAATAAGAAACAATTTTATAGGCACATCATATTTGGTTAAAAATGTGTTAATAATTTTTCAGAGAGAGAGAGAGAAAGAGAGAGAGAGAGAGAGAGAGAGAGAGAGAGAGAGAGAGAGAGAGAGATTATTTGGATTTAAATTTCCCAGAGGAATCACAGTCCAATATTATGGGGAAGCAGGGCAACAAGCACAGAAACCCGAGTGCCCACATCTTGAATCATGTGCCTGAAGCAGAAAGAGTGCCCTGCAAGTATCTTGTACTGGGAATCTCATCCAGCATTGTTTTGGCTTTTAAGAGTGTCTTTTCCCACGTGTGCAGGGTAATCATCATCACCAACAACTCAGCAACTCATCTGGTCTGTTTTTGCTGCTCTGCCAGACTTGTAGCCATTGGGAAATAGGCTGCCATGTCACCTGGCTGTCCAAGCTCTTGTCTTGGAGATCAATGAAAATAAATGTACAACATATCAAATGTATGGGACACTTTGAAAGCAGTGCTAAGAGGAAAGTTCATAGTACAAAGTGCCCACATATAAAACTTGGAGAATTCTCACACAAGTGACTTAACAGCATATATCTGAAAACTCTAGGACAAAAAAAGTAAATTAATCAAGGAGAAGTAGATGTCAGAAAATAAGCAATAATTTGAGGCTTTAAATCAATAAAAACTGAAATAAAGAAAGCAATGCAAAGAATCACTGAGCCAAAGAGGTTTTTTTTTTTTTTTTTGATAAAATCAACAAGATAGACAAGCCCTCGTGGTCCCGACTTCTTTGCTCATGTTCTCCCTCCTTCTGCTCCTCATTGGGACCTTGGGAGCTCAGTCCAGTGCTCCAGTGTGGGTCTCTGTCTCTGTCTCCATCCATCACCAGATGAAGGTTCTATGATGATATGCAAGATATTCGTCAGTATTGCTCTCGGATAGGGTCATTTCAGGTTCCCAATCCTCAGCTACCCAAGGAACTAACTGGGAACCTCATGTTGGGCACTTGGGAGCCCCTCTAGGGTCAAATCTCTTGCTCACCCTAAAGTGGTTCCCTTAACTAAGAATTGTGGTTCCGTGCTCCCCTATCCACCTTTCCTTTATCCCAATTCTCCTGATTCCCCAAATCCCCCCTCCTTCCCTTCTACCTTTTCTCTCCCCATCTCCCCTTACCCCCATCCCACCCCACCCCCAAGATCCTAATTTTCTCCCCGGCAATTGGGTCTACTTCCCTTAGCCAAGAGGATAACTATATGTTTTTCCTTGGGTTCACCTTCTTACTTAGCTTCTTTAGGTTCACCTATTGTAGACTCCGTGGCCCTAATTTATGGCTAGAAACCAATGAGGCGTGCACCCACCCACTGAGACAGTGGAGCTGATCTACTGGGAGCTCACCAAGGCCAGCTGGACTGTGACTGAAAAATCATGGGATAAAACCGGACTCTCTGAACATGGCGAACAATGAGGGCTGATGAGACGCCAAGGACAATGGCACGGGGTTTTGATCCTACTTAATGTGCTGGCTTTGTGGAAGCCTAGCCAGTTTGGATGTTCACCTTCCTAGATATGGACGGAGGGGGGAGGACCTAGGACTTACCACAGGGCAGGGAACCTGGACTGCTCTGTGGACTGGAGAGGGAGGGGGAGAGGAGTGGGGGGAGGGGGAGAAGGGTGGGAGGAGGGGGAGAAGGGTGGGAGGAGGGGGAGGGAAATGGGAGGCTGGGAGGAGGTGGAAACTTGTTTTTTGTTTATGTTTTTTTTTCTTCTTTTCTTAATAAAAAAATTATTAAAAAAAAAAAAGATAGACAAGCCCTTAACCTACCAAGCTCTTACCAGGGCTCTGGCCCCATCTCTTCATTGGTCCTATTCATCTCTAGAAAAGAGCCAGGGTGTGTTAACCATGTCCATTACCATGGGAGAAATGCACACTGCAGGCCCTGGATAGATAATTTTGTTTTCCTGTAACAGATAAACTTTCTCAGCTGTGCTTTTGACTTCCTCTTTTCAACCCTTTTGTGAACTTCTATGCAGGCTTTGAAAACTTTGAAACGCACAAGCACTAACTTTGACTATCCATGTGCTTTTGCTTTTGTCTGTCTAGTGACAGTTGGTTTTAAATAACCAAGACGTGTCACATTGTCTCCTTTTTCTCTCAGCTGATTTTTACTGCTTTACCGCTTTAGGAACCTGATTTTTATGTCAGTCTAAATCATTCATATAGGAAAAACTTAGTTTGTAAAGGTTCCATTCCATCACAGAGCTTATTAAAGTTGCTGAAGCATTTTTGTGGTCACCGAATAATTAACATTTTTCTTAATATTTCTGTGGTAGGACTGTATGTCTTCACAAATAATACCTCTTACACACTTCATTGTCTTAGCAATCCCTGTCATTTCCTTACTGTCTTCTAGTCCCTGATATTCATGGAGACTTCAGTTGCCCAAACCAGAGTGTTCCCAATTGTTCCCATGACTCAGCCCATTGTTGATTTCCCTCATTGGCCCAGGTTATGAAATGTTTACTCCGGAATGGTTTAATAGTTACTCTTCCAATTCACAGCAATCAAACTAACACCATTTCCCCCATGTCTAATAAAAACCTTAATCTAGCTGTGAGGGTGTCTTAGTTAGGGTTTCTATTGCTGCAACAAAAAAGCACCATTACCAAAAACAAGTTGTGGACGAAAGGGTTTATTTGGTTTTCATTTCAGCATTACTGTTGATCACTGAAGAAAGTCACGACAGGAACTCAAACAGGGCAGAATCCTGAAGGAAAAAACTGATACAGGGGACTTGAAGGGAGCTGCCCACTGACTGTTCTCTTATAGAACCCAGAACCAGTAGTCCGGGTAGGTACCACCTAGTATGATCGCTATTGATCACTAAATAAGAAAATGACTTACACCTGGATCTCATGAAGGCATTTCTTCAACTGAGTGTCCTTCCTCTCTGATAACTCTAGCTTATATCAAGTTGACCTACAAAGCCAGCCAGTAATGAGGGGTTCCTCACTGTTTGAAAAGATTCTTCACTTCTCCCAGTTCTTAAGTAGCAAGGAATGGTTTGAATGGAAATGTCAAATGTCCATCAGAGGTTCGCTTTTCTCATTCAGTCCCCAGTTGTTGGTATTATTAAGAGATGTGCAAAAAGTGCGGTCTTTATTTGTGTGGTGTGGGGGTTTGAGATATGGTTGCTCTGGTTGTCCTGGAACTATCTCTTGTAGACTAGGCTGGCCTCTATCTCACAGAGATCGACCTGCCTCTGCCTCCCAAGTGCTGAAGAGGTGTGGTCTTGATGGAAGAGATAATTTACTGGGGATAGGCTTAGAGATTTTAAAGCCTCTTGACATTCTCAGTGCTTTCTCTATGCTTCATGTTTATGATTTATTATGTAAACTCTCAGTTTATGCTTCCAGCTTCCATGCCTGCTACTTGCTGCCTTGCTTCCCTGCTATCATGAACACTAAGCTGGAACCATAAAGCCAAAAGAACTATTTCTTCCTAAAGTTACCATGATCATGATGTCTTATTATAGCAACAGAAAAATGATGTTCTCCACAAACTGACATTAGGCCTCATTGTTGAAGACAGTACCTACACAATTAGTTGAACATGGGTAACTCAAGCTGTTGTCTACAGATAGTCCTAACTCCTATATTCTAGAGTATTATGGATAGAAAGGTACTCTAGAGGCTACCAAAGGAGAAATCTAATCATCAGCTTCGTTATATACCTTTTCATCTACAATGATGTCTGAATTGTAATACATGCTAGGACAATGGCAGCTCAATACCAATATCTGACATGTCATAAAGCACATTCAACAAGATGGAAAGCAGCTCTTTGGGGTGGTTAAGAATCTATGACTAGAAGCTGGATAATGGTGTCACATCTTTTATTTATTTATTTAGTTAGTTAGTTATTTAGTTATTTGTTATATATACAATATTCTTTCTGTGTGTATGTCTGCAGGCCAGAAGAGGGCACCAGACCTCATTACAGATGGTTGTAAACCACCATGTGGTTGTCGGGAATTGAACTCAGGACCTTTGGAAGAGCAGGCAATGCTCTTAACCACTGAGCCATCTCTCCAGCCCCCATCTTTTAATCCCAGCACTCAGGAAGAAGAGGCAGAGAGATATCTGTGAGTTTGAGGCCAGCCTGAGCTACAAGAGCTAGTTCCCGGACAGGTTCCAAAGCTACAGAGAAATCCTGTCTGTATGACTAGAAAGTCCAGGAACCTAAAGTAAAACTAAATCTTCTAGATTGATAGATTTTCCAGCCAAGATGTCAAATAAGCACTACACTTTCCCATCCTACAGTTACAACCCCCCCCCCCAAAAAAAACAAAAAAACAAAAACAAAAGAAACAACAACAACAACAAAAAACACATAACTTTCCCAGGACTTAACCATTACCTTAATTTTCTCAAGGTCCCTTAAAGATTATTTATCCCACATCCAGACTATTGGAGGTAGACTCGGGAACACAATGCCACATTTCCAAGTGGTGGGCTAAATAGATTTTGGTTGTTTTGTGGATTATGAATGATTGTCATCATTTAGAGAACTTGGTTAAAAAGTGTACTCAACATGGTCAGGAAAATGATGAACAAAGGAGTTTAGATTCTGAACAGAAAAAAAAGGGTGATAAAATAAAGAAATGATGAGACAAAAAGGTAGATTCTTGAGTCCACTTTTGAACAACCCCTAGTCTCAAATATTTTACATTGGTATGGATTTTGGTATATTTATGCAAATTTAAGGTAATTTTGCTATAGTGTATATATGTTTCTATTCTTGTTTAAGGTATTGTACATATGCATCTCATTTACAAATGTAATATAAAGTTCTAGTCCTTGAAATCTACTTAGGATAAATAAAAATACAGGTTAGTAGTTATTCATCTGTACTATTCAAACTTATACCCTTGTTAGATATGTTTTCAAGGTTAAATAGATAAATCTTAGATTTATGGTCTTCAAACTCTTCAGAGATATATAGAATATGGCATTTAAAATGTTTTAATAATATGAGGCTTTTTATGACATTGAAACATGTCAGATCTTTGTAGCACCAATTTTCTTCAAAAGAAAATAATGGGCATCAAAGAACCTCCATAGGGAGTTTAGTTTGCTTTTAATGTAGCCACTGGACAAAAAAACTGACCTTGCCTTGACTGCTGACATACATATGCTGTCCAAATTAGATAAGCAGAACACAAAGAAGACAATTGCCAAACTTTGCCAAAACAAGGTAGGACACTCCTTCAAAAATTACTCATTTCACAGAAAAGTTTGCCAGATATTATTGGCTGGTAGGCTAAAGATTACATAGGAATTTTGGCAATACTGTCCAGAGAGTCAGATGTCCATGTCATTTCTTCATTTTGAAAGTTGATTGCTCTAAACTTTCTGTTTACTCAAGTAATATTATATTTTTTCCTTGTCTCTTATGGGTTTGAAGATCTGATAGTTATAGTTACAGTCTTCTTTAGTTTTAATAGAAAGTAAATCAGGAGCAAAACTTTGTACTCACGAAGATAAGAAAGATAATTGAAGATTTTCATTGAATTTGCCAAAGGACTGGACATTGTAAATGCAATGATTACCTTTTAGTTGTTTTATTGTATATAGTTTTAGTATGTTTAAAACCTTTCTTTATTGCTTAGACAAAAGGGTGAATGTTGTGAGATATTTGTACACTATGTGATTATACATATATATATACATATATATATATATATATATATATATATATATATACTGACCAGTAGCTAGGCCAAAGGTATAGGTGGTATTTTTGGAGAAAAACATTAAGAGGAGAAGAATCTAGGCTCACAGGAGATGCCAGGAGGCATGAAGAGGAAACAAGAGGAGCAAGATGAAAGAGAGGTAATGTGACATGATAAAACAGATATTTATAAAAATGGGCTAATTTAAGTTATAACAGCTAGTTAGGACCATGCATAAGCTATGGGCTAATCTTTCATAATTGATAAATCTTTCTGTCTCTATTTGGTAACTGGTTAGCAGGACAGAGAAAGACTCATTACACTCTCTCCTTTTCCTTGCCTCTCTATCTTCCTTTTTCCTTCTCCCCCCTTCCATGTAATTGCATTCTCTGTGACAAATCTATTCCAGTATCTAATGAGAGGATTTACTCTAATAATCTATATCATCTTCTATGTAGCAAATTCTACCTTAACCATGATTAACATGTATGTCTGCTTACAAATATTATAAAGTCTTTTTGAAATATTTACTATCATGATTATCAGCACCTAATCTCCAACATTACCTGTTTTTACTAGTTTATATGGATTTGTGGTTTCTTTTGTCATGTACATCACTGAAGGTAAAGGAGGTGAGTCACTATCTTTATCACACATCTTGAGTTGAAATTCAAGAAGCGACACTGGAATGTTCAACATTATAATAGCCCATCTTTAAATAAATATATAGTAATGTCACAATCTCAATATTAGCAGCATTATAAGAAGTGCACTGCTTTTCTTCGAGAATTATAGTCTGACATTGTAAAGATTCTCAAACAAACTGAAAAACTAAAAGAAGTCTCTGAAATAGAAATTCTCTTTTAAGATTTTCACTTAATTTCAAGACTGGACTTGTCCTTAGCAACCAGTGAATATAAATATGGGAAATCCACAGGCTGAATCATTTCCCAGAGACAGAATCTCAGGGCTATAAAGACAAATTCAGCTGGTGGAAAAGGAGTTTGTACATGCCTCTATTTCGCTGTATTTTTTTTTAAATAAATGTGCTGCCCATGTTTCATTGCACAGCTTTATTCAGGAAATGGGCTCTGTGAAAAAGAGTTACTTTATTGTTTTTTAAATGATTTTTATCTGACTGATCAGTATGTAGCTTGTTACTTCTCAGTCCTATCATCCTGGGATTTTTCTTTCCTCTAGGAGTTAAAATGTGATAGCTAATTCCTAAAGGGTTGTGAAAGGTCTAGCTTGATGAGCTGGCTCTGTGCCCTAGAATGAAAAGGACCATTGACTCTTTGCTTCACACTCACTGGTGTACAGGTATTAATTTAATCGTTCCTTTAGAGAAAGCATGTTTGGAAACAATTAAAATTCAATCATTTGATTTCTTCATGGTACTTGCATACATTTGATAGTTTATTATAATAATAAAAGTATTATGAGTTATATAACACATTATGTTCTATTACTTTGTAATTAGATATAAATTCATCCTTATTTTGGTAGTGATAGCATGATAAATAAATTACTGCCTAAGGTCATGGTCAATAATAAATCTGTACATTTTTTTCAAAGAACATAAACATATCCAACTTTTGTAAAAATTTTCTAATCATTGCTCGTTTACTGTGTAACAGAGTAATCCATCTCTGTCGCTGGAGAAAACTCAGAATGAATAGTTACAATGTAATGCCTTTGCAGGGTGGCCTTAAATGTGGCTATTAAAAATCTCAGAAGAAACAAACCCTCAGTTTAGAAAGGCTTATTTTCTCTGTGGATATCATCCTGTAAACAATTTGTGTTATGCAGAGAATCAGCAATTTTAGGCTTTAATCTGTGGAACTAGAAAGTGATGAAATCCTAGATTATATATTCTTTGGATATGGTCTAAAGAGGAGAGAAAAATTGTGACTTTAAAGTGTGTGTGTGTTAGATATATGCTCATTATTCTGTTTTGTAAAATAAACAAGATTTCACCAGTTTTAACAATTCCATTTCACTTCTTAGGACTTATGTCAGAAGTCAGAGGTCATGAATTTCAGCTATTAATCTTTCCTCTCTGGAAAAAAACAATACAATGTGTTTGGCTTGAACGGGAACTTGAAGCTCTTGACTCCATAGCACCGAGGTTTAGAATCAATCTCTTATAAATTTCAATGACAGATTTTTCTGCTTTGTTTATCACTAAATAACCATAAAATGTGTCCTGATGCAATCGAGATCAGCTCTGTGGTCATCGGAAGGACTGTAGACTAAATTGATTTTTGGATCTAATGCTCATAAAACTTATTAAAATGTTTATTTTTTAATGTTGTGTGCAGCTGTTGGGAAACAAAATTCAGCCTTTCTTTACATAATAATGAGAAGTGCTTACTGTTTCTTCCACTTTGTTGTTTACCTCACTTATCGGAAATTCTGCTTGTTACAAGGTTTTTGGAGATAACTCTAACGAAGAAAAACTGCAAGTGATATTATTGTGATGAATGTTTCTGGAATTCAAAGTCCAATTTAAAAATTAGAAGGGAATTTTATGTGTTTATCATAATAGAAGAATTAGTTTTGCCCAAAGATTAGAATGTAAACTTTCAAAAGTATACTCATGCTGCCTTTGGCAACACACACGTTATTGTGAAAACACTGTAGAGCTTTGGTCTTTTCTGGATTATGATGAGTAAATGATCATTTTATGATGAAATCATTTTCGGCTTGTGGCTCTCAACTCAATTTCCCATCTGGAGTTTGTCTTGAAAAGATGTCTAGTCATCAGAAATAAGCAGCTACAAAAATAGTCACCAAACTTCTTTAAGTTTACAAAGGGCCTTCCTTAACATGTATACCCACTCATTCTCTCATTAATTCTGTGTCTCTCCCTTTTCTCTCTTTTCCTCTTTAATAATTTTCCTTCTTAAGAAAAAAAATAGTGAGGTTTGGTGGTAGTAGCATGTACTCTTAATCCCAGCACTTAGGAGGCAGGGTCTGATGATTCTCTGTGAGTTCCAGAACAGCCTGAGTTTCAGGACAACCAGGAAGACAGAGAAACCCTGCCTTGAACCTCCCTGTTCAAGAACCCACAAGCAAGATGTGGGGATGGGAGAAAGAGTGTTTGAATTTTATTTCTAATTTTCTTAAAGTATTAAAGTACTGAAATTATTTTCTACTGATACTTTGTCTTTCATGGAAGATAAATGCCAGTCTAAACATGTCTTGTTTTTGGACAGTGTCCACATTTGCAAAAAGCAGGATGGTTAGACAATAAGACCTTGCTTTTATAGTCCTAATTCTGTATTGTTCATGATAGTATGTTTTTATAGGGCTTTCTCTCAGTCATGCTATCTTTACCACCTTTGAATGAAACTTCTTTATCCATATGATTAAACAAAAATACCTATTTCGGTTATATTCAAGAGAATGTCACATAAACTTATTATATTGTTTGAATGATCTTTTAGCAGTTCAAATACTAACTACTATAGTTTCAAGAACCTTCACTGAAAATGATTAGAGTGACTATTAAACACACTCTGACAAAATTTTTGCCTGGTGAGGTGTTTTCAAATTTTTTGCCTAGTTGTGTACCCTGAGCCTTGGCTCATTGTTGATCTGCTTGCTTCTTTATTATTATTATTATTATTATTATTATTATTATTATTATTATTATTTAGTTGTTGCAAAAAAAAATTTCCGCCTCTGATGGAGGATGGTCATTGGTTAAAAAAATAAAGAAACTGCTTGGCTGGCCCTCATAGGTTAGAACACAGGTGGGTGGAGAAAACAGAACAGAATGCTGGGAGGAAGAGGAAGTGAGCTCAGACTCGACAGCTCTCCTCTCAGTAGCAGACGCCTCAGAGAGACGCCATGCCCTGCTCCTGGGCAGACACATGTGATGAAGCTCCGACCCAGGATGGACGTAGGCTAGAATCTTCCCGGTAAGACCGGTGCCTACAGATTATTAGAGATGGGTTGATAGGGATATAAGACTTAGCCAGTAAGGGCTAGAGCTAAAGGGCCAAGCAGTGTTTAAATGAATACAATTTGTGTGTTGTTATTTCGGGACATAAGCTAGCAATGTGGGCAGCCGGGTGCCGGGGACGCAGCTCCACTGCTTATATTACTACACGCCTCCTCCCCGTAACCCATTTCCCTCCCCCTCCATGCATACATCAACTTCTCCCCCCATTCCCCTACCCCTCTCCCCCTCCCCCCTACTCCATTCCTCCTCCCTCTCGAGAATGAAGAGCAGTCCAGATTCCCTGCCCTGCGGGAAGTCCAAGGTCCTCCCACTTCTATCCAGGACCAGGAAGGTGAGCATCCAAACAGTGTAGGCTCCCACACAGCCAGTGCCTCAGGTGGAGAGGACAGCAAAAAAAGACCTGGAATGGTCTTATTTTTGTGCCCTTCAGTACTCTCTCCACCTGAGGCACCATTATTGGTTTTTTCGTTTGTTTGTTTTATGCGTATGTATTGTGTGTCTGTCCTCACTGAGCAAACCCTATATGTGGATGTGACCATAGGATCCTGTGTCATTGTTGCTCCTCTGTCTCAAGTGCAGTGATGTAGACAGTAAAGTTGGCTATCTCTAGTTTGTTTTTCCTATAAAAATGTTCGTGTGGCTTCTTGTAAAGTTAGTATAACCAACTACCTGTCTTGTTCTCCCTTTTATTGATTTACTTAAACTTGATTCTGCCTTTAATTTGGATGCATCCTTACACAGGATATGATTATTATTATTTTAGATGATGTCAATGATAAACAGAATAAGAAGATTCTATTGTATGCATAACTGTATCGTGAATGCTGAAAATTTTTCAGACATTCTTTCATTCTTAAACAACTGGATGTAAGTAGACTTAAAATAATAAGTATGTGTTTTTTTCGGCTAGTAGTTTGACTTCATGGGAGCAGAAAAATTCAAAAGATAAATCTTTAAAAATACTTTTGAAATAGCCAACTAATTCCAGAATTTTAGAATATTTATAACTTGGCTATTTTGGCTAGTGTCTTGATAAATATGGTATGCATATAACTCTGTTGAATGATGATTAGATTCTTCTGTGTAAAGACCCAGAAGCTGCACAGGTACATTACATTGCAACTTTACTATCAGTTTTAATTTATTCAGGATGCTTTGTATGGACAGTAGCTATTTGGTTTTCCTGGAGTAGTGTACAGGTAATTTTTCTCTCATATTTTTGTACAATATTTGTTGTTTTTTAGATGTTCAGTGGGAATATTATTCAATAATAAAGAAAAATTAAGTCATTTAAAAAAATGGATGATGCTGGGCAGTGGTGGTGCACGCCTTTAATCCCAGCACTTGGGAGGTAGAGGCAGGTGGATCTCTGTGAGTTCGAGGCCAGCCTGGTATACAAGAGCTAGATCCAGGACAGGAACCAAAAAAGCTACGGAGAAACCCTGTCTCGAAAAATCCAAAATAAATAAATAAATAAATAAATAAATAAATAAAATGGATGGACCTAATTTCATTGTATTCATCAAAATAAGCCAGATATAGAACACTAATATATCGTGTAGCTTCTCTTAAGTGAAAATGACATGGAAGTAGAGATGAGAATATTTGATAAAATAATCTGAAGCAATGGCAATTCCAAGAATGGGCTGATGGGGGAAATGCAATCAGAGTACCTTACTTGAGAAAGCCTTTGCTGTAGATCATTAATAGACACCAATGAAATAGAAGCATGATAAATTTCAATTAAACACAACTCTCTGTAATTAGATCATCACCTCTTTAGTTTTGGATGGAATATGACAGGTAAGAAATCGGTCCCCAAACTGTGCAACAAACAATCGAAAGTAGTGACGAAAACAATATATGTGTGCTGAAGTTGTCTAGAACAGATCCGAGGGAGACATATGACCTTATCCTTGAAGAGCATATTGGAAAGCATTAATTTTGCTTAAAATGTCTAATACAATCTTTATTGTGCCACATTTTACATCTTTTAAATTAGTCTCAGAGATAATATTAACGACAAACAGTGTGCCTCTTTCTGTGACATAATAAAAAATGGTACAATTTCTTTTTAAGTTGAAAATGGGTATGCATGTTTAAGGTAAAAAATAATTTAAGGGAATTTTTTTTCCGATTGATATCAGTCAACTGAAACCCTGCCACATCACCTACTCATGGTTTAATTGAAATGGTCTATTTTGTACATCAACATGTTTCAATAAACTGCTTGCACTTTCCAATTTATTTGGGACTATTGTGAATTCATTCATCAAATATCTATTGAATACATATGGTGTCTATTTTAGATTCCAAAGATTTTATAATGATATAAGAATGTTTCTTTTATGGATCTGGAATCCTAAGAGAAGTGAAAAACAAAAGAACAATATAAAAAAGCAAGGTAAGTATTGTAAAATGTCTGATACATTTGATAAGCAAATATGATGGATAAAATCAACAAAGGAGACAGAGCAAATAAATTGGAAGGGCTAAAAATAAGTTTGTAATTTGATATTAGTTGAAGTAACCTTCATAAGAGGCAGTGGAGAAAACAGAGACAAGCCATCCTTCTATTCTGAGGGAGGACTATCTAGATAGAGGAATAGCAACTACCTAAATGAGGTGATGGCTGGGACTTCCATCCCACTGCAGTGGAGCTGAGTTTGTTGCAGTAGGATTTTGAATGTCTGTGGCAAAATGCTATATTGTGAAAAATCATAGGGAGTTGTGACAATCCCAAAGGACAAGTTGCCTCTCATGTGTTTGACTGCCTTAAACTAATTTATTGATAGGTTATGTTTTGCAATTTTGCAGTTGTTCCTATTTTTTCAAAATTATGTTCAAGCTCATCAAGTGCTTTTGTGACTGTTATAATTTAAACAACCAATGTGGGTACCTCTAGAAAAATTACATATTAGTATACATTGATATCAGTCACGAAACAAGAGCATAAGATTATTTACACATATAGCTTGTTTGTCAAATAATGGGTTTACTTTTGAAGGCAAGGAGAGAAATAGGCTCAGGTTTTCAAAGACCCAACTTTCGAAGTCCTGCTGTCAATGTGGAACGAGATGGGGTGTGACTGGGTGAGGTTTGTACTTTATTTGAGGAATCCCCTGCAGTGGCTACATCAGGCAGCCTCAGACTTTCCAGCTAGCACCTATCTCTGTGAACCAAGTTGAGATAGGAGGAACTAGACTACACCTCAAATTCAAGACGGATCTTCTTCAAGGGGTAGTGAAAGTGGCGATGTGAGGCTTCAGAAAACAAAACCTCCCTGATTTCTAAGAAAATGCTATGAAAATTGGCAATGCAAAGGCAGGCATACCTCAGATTTCGAACTAAGATATATGAGGTGTTAATTACCCATGGATTAACATCCACAGCAGTCATGGGCATAAGAGTGATTCCAAGGCAAGTGGCTTCCAAATACCTTATCCAACCAGGAAGCAGATGGATTATCACTGAGGAGCATGAATTAAAATGCAGCAACTTGATATGCTTATGGAAGGAAACGCTTTTAAGGAACTCCAAAAGCACTCAGGTTTCATCCCAAAAATGTAGCAAGTGCTTATAAAAGAAGAAGCTTTTGATTCTGTGTCTATGTGAAAGTAGAGTTAGTAAAGCTGAAAGAAGCAGTTTTGTTTTCAACTCCTGCTTTGCTCTCTTCTTTCTTTAGAGGAGCCTAGAAATGTCCGTATCTGGTGTGTTTGTGTACAGAAAATCCCTAAAGAAAAGCAAAATAATCCATAGATGTATTAACTGCTTGTGGTTTGGGAGTGGAGACATGATCTGCTTCTGTTATCCTCACAAAAATATATAATTCATATAAAATAAATATAATTTCTGTTGTCATTAGTATTTGGGAATAATTCAGGAATCACATTCAGAGTCTTGCCGGGATGGAGCTCCAAGGAGACAGGAATGAAACAGCAACACAACCTAACAGCAATGGGGGAGCACAGATCTACTTGGCGTTTGTTTCACACGGAGAAGGGGACAGTGTCATAGTGAGACAGAATCCAATTCAAACAAGAAAAATGCATCTTCCATGTCTCCCTTCTTGAAAGCCAGAGCCAAACTGGAGTGAATTCAGAGAACAACACCAAAAAGATTAAGAGATTTAGGCTATGATTTATGTGAGGAGATTAAAATTGCAGAGAGTTATCCATATTTTGACTAAGAGAACCAAGGTAACAATCCACAAATATGCAAAAGATGGAAATACCTTGGGAGAGAAATGTTCCTATGTGAGATGTAACTGAAGATCATATGAGAAGGTAGAAGACTTTTTTTGAACATGAAAATGGTGAGTTACTTTATTTTGTGAGATCTGACCATGTCCCTAGGAACAATTTGAGTGTCCTCATTCTCAGAACACTGAGATTTCTGCATCAACCTTGGGAAGCTTAGAGAGGGAAAGTCTTGGGATGATACTGATGAATCACTGGTTCCTGCAGACAGAGGAAGAAAGGCAGCACTGATGTAATTGTCCCGATCTGTTGAAATAAGAGCGGCGGGGCTGCGTCCCCAGCACCCCGGCCACCTGCTTGGCTAGCTTATGCCCGAAATAACAACACACAAACTGTATTCATTTAAACACTGCTTGGCCCATTTCTATCTAGCCTCTTCTAGGCTAACTCTCGCACCTGGACTAGCCCATTTCTTATCATCTGTGTAGCACCGGTCTTACCAGGAAGATTCTAGCCTACGTCCATCCTGGGTCGGAGCTTCATCGCATGCATGCATCTTTCTAGGAGCGGGGAGCATGGCATCTCTCTGAGGCATCTGCTCCCGAGAGGAGAGCTGTGGAGTCTGAGCTCACTTCCTCTTCCTCCCAGCATTCTGTTCTGTTTACTTCACCTACCTATGTTCTAACCAATAAAATGGGCCAAGGCAGTTCCTTTATTAGCCAATGACCTTCCTCCATCATTTCCCCTTTTTCTGTTTAAACAAAAAAAAAGGAAGGCTTTAA
The DNA here is from genome assembly GCF_018167655.1 of Microtus oregoni. Lineage (NCBI taxonomy): Eukaryota > Metazoa > Chordata > Mammalia > Rodentia > Cricetidae > Microtus > Microtus oregoni. The sequence goes on from NW_024543084.1 coordinate 212,880, forward strand.
CTTTAACATAGCAAAATTGCATATAACAAAACAGCCGTTGCCAATGTGAACTAAGTAATATTAATTTGGAGATTGGAGAAATAGGTGTTTAGTTCCTATTCCAGTCTTCCCTGGCCCTTGATCCTTTCATCCTCTAGATGTCAACACATGTTAGCTTCCATATCAGGCATTGTTATGGTAAGAATATGGGAAGAATCTCCACAATTAGTAAAAGAAGGATGGGGCTTCAGAGGATGAGAACTGGATTTTATCTGTCTGTCCTCCTTCCTCCTTCTGTTTGCTGAGAACCAACTGGAAGCCTCTGTACCTCATGCACAAAGGTCAAATGCACAGGCTCCTGCTCAGCCAGTGCTCTGAAGTCCCGGGAAAGCATTCAGCTGCCATCATCCTGAGACAGAGCACATCTGCTCTGTGAATGCAGCTTTCCCTGACCTGGGGCATGGGAACCACAGAACATTTCCTAACCCAGGTCTCATTAGCTTGCTGCAATTAGATTACTGAAGAATGCAGCTGACAAAAAAGCACATATTATTTATAATTTCCATTAGATGTAAAGACTTCTCAAGACTGAAATTCCATAAGGCCATTTCATGTCATTTGTCACACAATTAATCTCACCAGGAGGGGAGAAGCATGGTATAAAGACGTTACTGGAAACATTTGCATGCTAAGTGCTTATATTTTTAACTTTTTTTTTCCTTTTAGACAGACACTCTTACAACCCTGCATTCAGCAGGGCTAGCCTCTTAGTGTGAATGGGTACATGTTTGTGTGTGTTTTGGTCAGCACTGTCATTTTGGCAAATAGGTATAAGTTTTAAATGTTTATTTTCAATTTTAGAGTAATAGTATAATGAGTTCAGGATACATAAGAGATATACTGTTATTTACAACGTTTATATTATAGTTATTCACAGATTTATAAGTGATGTACATTGAATCATAAGGTAATTTTTGTGGTGCCAAAGGTTTTGTACTGTGTAGAGAAGTTACAAGAAATTGCCAGTCAGCCTTCCCTCTGTCAAGTGTTTTTATTTAGTCTTCATGGAAACTGTAAAATGTCTTCTGGCTTTAGTTGCCACACATGGATGTTCAGATAGTTGCATCAGAGCAATGCTAGGACTCAAAAGAGATGTAAATTCTGATTAATTAATTAGTGATGATTCTATGACATGGGTTTGCACTTTACTGTTGAAAACATTATTAATGCATGTACACCCAGACATGTGCATAAACATGTCAAGAAATAAACTTTTATATTATGAAATGTGACTCGTAAGGCTCTTTGGGGTGACACATACTTTATCCAGAACTCAGGAGGCCAGGGCAAGAAGATCTCTGTGACTGTAAAGACAGCTGGGTCTATGAAGTGAGCATAGGGAATTCCACATCAGCCAGAGCTACATATTGAGACCAAGTTAAGAAAGAAAATAGAAAGAGGGGGGGATGTCTTTCTATATAGGTATTGCATTATTGATTAATGAATTCTTTGGCCTATGGTAAGGCAGAATATATCCAGGCAGGAAGAGATATATATAGAGAGAGTAGGCAGAGTCATAGAGATGCCATGTATCTGCTGAAGGAGAAGGACACTCTGGAACCTTATTGGCAGGTCATAGCCTCATGGTGATAAATAGATTAATAGTAATGTGTTAATTTAGGATGTAATAGTTAGAATAGTTAATAAGAAGTCTGAGGTAAAAGCTGAACAGTGTTGTAATTAATGTAGTTCCTGTATGATTATTTGAGTCTGAGTGGCCAGGAAATGAAAGAGCAGTCTCCTTCTACAAGGAAAGAGGAAAGAAGGAAGGAAGGAAGGAAGGAAGGAAGGAAGGAAGGAAGGGAGAGAGAGAGAAGGGGAGGGAGACAGGAGAGAGGGAGAAAGGGAGGAACAGAGAAATGGAAGGAGGATAAGAAAGAGAAGAAAGAAAGAAGAAACTAATGAATGAAGGAAGAAAGAGGAAAATGGTAACTCTTTTTGTGTATAATAGAAAAAAAATTAACTGACGATTGCAAATATGAACAATCAATGAGAGGAACGAAATTCACAAAAGCAAGCTCTACCACACAGCGACACTCCTCCCTTCTCTGCCTCCCCTGGTAGATGGGAGGATTCACTCGGGAAGTGTTCTTAGGTAAGTAAGGAAACCAAATAAAGCAAATGCTTTGTTGGAATGGCTAAAAGGAATCCTTCCCTTTTGCCAAACATACATGTCATTTTCCAGGAATCAATCTTAAAGAGCTAAGACAAAAGCTGGTCATGGACACAGCAATCCAGAAATGGAAGAGATGTCATTTTCGGTGTGATGATTCTTCTGAATGGAGACCAACCTGTGTATAGGTATGATGTCATGATGGCTGAGAGGTCATTAATAAAGACACAAGGATTCTTCCCTGATTCATTGATTTGTCTCTTCTTTGCTTGTGTATTTCAATAATCCTTTACTGAAATTAGATGTTGGAAAAATTCTAATGTCTTTGCTATAGATATATATCATAGCTCGCATTTTAATTGTTTGTCAGTATTTTATATTATGGTTAGGGTATATCAATATAGGCATCACTTATGAGTTCAAGATCACTTAATAAATATTTAATATTGCCAGTTGACAGGTATTTTGATCAGTGTAAAGAATGAAGCATAAATGAATATAAATGCTGACTTAATGGATGTATTTACTATGCAAAACAAAGACATTTAATGTTTTTAAGATGAAGAAGAACTTCCAAAAGGACACAGTATTTAAAGAAAGAAAATAAATGTTTTTAATATGCACACACATTGAACACAAAAGTTAGGTGACAGATATCCAATTTAGCTTGATTATAGTAAGAAATTTACAATATGTACTTACAACAGTAAAGTACAGTGTATACCTTTTAAGTGACTTTGCATTATGTGTGTGTGTTCAGGTCTGAGCACATGTATATGGAGTCCAGAAGACAAGCATTGGTGTTACTCATCAGATAAAATTTACTTTTTATGATATCAAAATAAATACCTCATTAATAAAAACAAATATCTTGTTTTACCATCAAAAACAAGATGCAAGTAAAGTGTGTGTGTTTTTAAGGAAAGAAAGATGTCTAAGAGCAAGAACATTAAAATACTTCCAGCTAAGACATACTAAATTATGGTTCTTTAACATTGTCAAATACACACATGACAAACTATCTCTTGGAAAACCCCCATCACTTCAGATTCCCAGGCGCAGTGACCAACAAGTTCACATACCCATGACTGATCAGGTCTGGAAAATATCAGGTAAATTGGTCTTCTGCCTCGCACCCTGGATGCTGTGGTCAACAAAGAAGCAATACGGATAGGATGAAATCCTTCCTGCAGGACATTCTTCATCTACTTGAAACAAGACGTAGGGAAAAGAACTCAATAATGAAAGGCACAAGTGTTCCAGAGACACACAAAGTCCTGAGATTTCTCTGCAGGGAAGAAAACTAATGAAGGTGCCTAAATGATTGAAAATATTCACTCATTGATTAATAGGGTGGGGAGAGAAGAAACAAGCATTGTCTTTGCACTTTTGCCTTAACTTGTTGTGTGACAAATTGTTCACACCCCTATAAGCTCACTTGGAGGCCAGACGTGGACATCTGGTGCACTGCTCTGCCACCTTTCTCCTTATTCATTTAAGATGGGTTTTCTCATAATCCAGCAATAGGAAGGAGAATAGCAAGCCCTAGTAATCATCCTGTCTCTGTTGTAAATAGAGTATCATTTATAGGAGTGTGTGTGTGTGTGTGTGTGTGTGTGTGTGTGTGCATGCCTTTGTGTGTCTCGTTTTGTGTGTGTATGAGAGAGAGACACACACACACAGATAATATTTATCTTTTTATGTGACATCTGAGAAACTGAACTCAGGTCCTTACACAGTGTACCAAGGAGTTTTACCTCTTTAACCATTGTCCCAGATTCTGAGATCATTTTGCATCTGAATATTTTTTTTCCAATGGAATTAATGGAGTCAATTACTTTAATTGTCCTTTTCAAGCATAAGGTCTTTCATGCATGGCAATTTGGAATTGTAATAATCTTTCATCAGCTAGTCCCACTCAATTTCATTGTCAATAAAAATGACGGGAAGTTAGGTATCAACTTATTTGCTGAACTGTTTTATATACATTATGGAATTCCACTCATCTATTTTCATAATCTAAAGAAAATATAAATTCAAAATAGTTTTATTTGAAAACTAATGCTTGAATGCTGAATGGAACTTAACTTTTGAGGTGAATAAAAGGCTAATGTAGTCTACAGAAGGGCTCATGTGTTCAAATAATTCCACCCATGAGACTCAATGCATGACATTTGACCAGAAAAAAAGACACATTTCACCCACTCATAATCTACTCTTCTTACATATTTCTTCTTGCCTCACAGACCTAAATACCTAGAAGGAAGTTTTCATATTGCACAGGGACCAGTCTTTATCTTCAGGAGTCTGAATTGTTTTTTTTAACTCTGTTCTACAGAGAGGTCACAGAATAAAAAGGTAAAAATTCAGTATTAAACACTAAGTACAAGAATATCTATGATTTGCAATCCCCGTGTTGAGAACGCCTTCTAGTCTTTCTGTTTTCTCTTAACAGCAAACAGGAATGATGGAGTTCTTACACAGTAGCTTAGATTTCACCACTCCATCTATTTTTTCTAAAGGTATTAATATAAGTAATATTATTGTATTGAATTCTTAGAGGCATAGATGATCCTATTGTTAGATTTCTACAGAATAAATCCTTATTACAACTGCAACATACTAAATTATAAAAACATAGTGACCATAATTTACTTAGTAATTGCAAATTTGGGTGTTTTATATCACTATCTCTGACTTTCATGTAAATACTCAATCTCAAAAATCATTATATATATCGGGGGAAGCTGAGGCTCTTAAAGTTATGTGTTTATATGTTGGAAACAACTGAATTGAGCAGTAAAAATTATAGACAAAAGTCAACTTTAATCCAGAATAAAAACAGTTTGTAATCTGCAGCTTTACTTTCCCTTAAAATAAATTAAAATAATTAAGAAGAATCTTCAGTAATAACATTTCTATACTTTTTTTTCAAATTTCCACTGGTAGATAATGGTTAAAATAATACAAATTTTATGACGGAGTGAAGGGGATTTTGTTCATGTGGTGATTTTGTAAGAAATAAACAAGATACTCTCCTCTGTGCGTTCTAGTTCACAAGTCTTCAGTCACATGCTGCCAGGAGCATGACATCCTGCCTTATCTTAGCCCCAGAGTGATGAAGGGAGTGCATCTTAGACTGAAACCTTGGACCCAAGAAGCTGTTCTTCCTTCAACTTGGCTTCCTCAGGTACTTCATTAAACCATACATAAACAACTGAATACAAAGTCTTAAGGAAGTTTCAATCCTCTGAATTTTTAAAAAAGAAATTTCTGGATCTGCTTTTAGAAGGTAGGTTCAAGAAATGACTGAAGCTGGAATGTTGCTCAGTAATAAAGTTCTTGGCTCTTATGTACAATGTTCTAGGTTGATCCTCAACAGTTCAACAAACAAACCCATACACTATTTTAAATCAACATCAGAAAAACAGAGCAAGTGTTTATAAAAGAATTTTCTCAACATTTATAGAAATCATTTTTAAGTCCTATAGTTAAAGCATAATTTGGAAATCGGAAGATTAGAACATAAAGTTTATACACAATGTGTGTGTGTGTGTGTGTGTGTGTGTGTGTGTGTACAAGTGTGCCTGCATAACTTGTATGAATCCTGTGCTATGGCTGTGTACACAGAGATTAGAATAGAATTCTGGCAAGTCAGTTCCCTCCTTCCACACTGCACAATTCCCTCTGGTTCTGAGTCTTTACTCCCTGAGCAAACCTGTAAGCCCAGAAGAAAATCAGGTATCAACTGTTGCTTAGATTATAAAATGCAAACTTGAGTACATGATTGAATCTCTGTCTTTAAACACTGAAGAATTAGAAATACTAGAAATACACTGTGGATTAACTTCTTAACAATTATACTATACTTGGTTCTAAGATTGGAGGATACTATGGCTGAAAGTGGAAAACATGAAAGACTAAGAAATTAGCAGACCCGGGACAGGACTCGACTTACTTAAATTTGTAGTGAGGTATAATTTCTTTTAGTTACTTTAGACAAGTTGGAATTTAATAATTTAAATGATAACACAAATTATAGATAATGAAAGGAGGGTTTTTCAATATTAATTTTACTCTAAATTAATAATTATTAAGGAATAAATTAATACGAAAACTTACTTTCTAAGATGTAGTGGACTCTGAAATTTATCTGTTTAAATTTTGACCTGTTTAATTCTCTGCTGATTAATGCTTGGTTTATTAGATAAATTCAGTTTCTCCAACCAAAGTATTATTAGTGAATTGACTGATGCCTTGACTATGTAAGCAAATATAAATTGAGTAGTAGTTCATTTTTTATCTTTTTACCTATTTAATTATTTATTTATTGGGTTAAAATTATTTATTTTCTTGAAGAATACAGTTGCCGAACTCAGTATTGTAAGGACTTATACATTGATAATAAATACATTAAATATTATATTGACCAAAGAAACCTGTCTTAATAGATACAGAAAAAAACACAATTTTTAAAAGAAACAGGATTTTCATTCCAAATAATAAAGAATTATTAGAATGTGTTCATAAAACATAGTCTCTATACTTGCAAGAAACCCATCCATGAAGCTTTTCTTTCAGGGTAAGGAGGACTGTAAAGTTTATGACTTGGTTCTTTGGTTGGCTCTTTTTTTCCTATATGTGAAACTCATTCTGATATTTATTTTCAATAATCAGCTTCAAATTTATGGCTACAACATTCTAGCACAGAATATGGAGATATTAAGAAATAGTCACGATGACTGGCTTTCTGGATGAATTTTGACTCTGAGCATAGAAAAGGAGACATATGTAGAAATAAAGGGAACAGATTTTAGGATCTGACTTTATATGGTGGAATATTGTTTTCAAAACTTTGTGATGATTCATTGATAAAATATACCTAAATCTACTTAACCATTACTTTTTTAAACTTTTTATAGAAAAGTTCTTTGGAAGGATGTTTATGTGCCTATTGTGTCTTATTTTGATTGAATAAAGTAGCGGTCTAGTTATAATAATAATGCTAAAATGAACTTCTGTACAACTGAGAAGCTGTTGAAAATGAAAACTCATTTTGGAATCAGGTATACTGAGTCACATGTAGTTCCAGATGCCTGATTTTCTGAACAAAGAGCTGGCCAATACGGACCCAGGTTTATCTTCTTGTGATATAGAGATTGTGAAACCAAAACAAAAGTTCAGAGATAGATGATTTGTCAATGCAAGTACATAATAAATGATCCACAGATAATAAGAAAGTTAACTTCTGTTTTCATAAGCACAATTAAAGTATAAAGTAAGAAACTGTATTCATTTTCTCTGAAGATAGCCTTGACAGCAGCATCACAGTGAGTTAAGGAGCAATGAGAGACAAAAGAAAATGTAGCTGTGCTCTTGTGAAGTTCTTCTAGGACTCAGATTTCTCCATGACACATGACTCTTCCTCTACTCTTTGTTCTTACTCATGGCCTTCTAAACCAGCTCTGCTCATTGACCTTAAAACTATTGATCCCAACGTTATAAGTCATTATTATATAAGAACCTCATCCTATATGGCCAAGGAAATGAAAACAGCCAAATTATGATCTTGTTTTTTTATTAAAAGGTATAATGACAAAACATAAAGACAGACAGATTAGGAAAAGAGGGCTGGTTACATATGACACGTCTTTATATGTACTTCCCTATAAAGTTCCTTGGTGGATGCATTAATCATCCTTATGTTTGCCTGCCTTGAAGGTTTCAGAACAGTACTTATGAAAATTTTTCTGTTTCTCTATTATGGAGTTAAGGGTAAGACTACCTTTATAGTATATATGGATAGATGGCTAATTATTTTTGCTTAAATACTGAACTTTTTGTGTATTTCTCTTCTTATTCAAACTTCATTAGGCACTTTTCAGTTACAGAGACTTTTCTTTGAATCAATGAAATTAAAAACTTAGCCATTCACTTAGCAGGGTTTTTATCGCCTACTTTTAGTTTCCAATAGACTTTTACTTTTAAAACTATCTTTTTGCAAATGCTATGCAATAATAATATGAATATAAATAATAGATTATAATAATTTGGCAAAAGCGTGAAATCTAAAATAACCACCAACTCTTTATTTGAAAAGAGAAATGCAATTTTTGTGGGCTCACAGCCTTTTCCATATGGAGATTGGATGATCTGAGCCAGTGCAGGTCATCTCTACCCTACAGGGGTGTTGGGAGAGTCCACAGTTCACAAGAGCTCAATTCTTTCCCATGAAGGCAAACTGTAAAGCACAAATTTTTGCCATCCATTTTATTTGCAGTTGTTTATACCCTAACTGGATGGTAGCCTGCTAGACTGTAGGGCTTGTTCTAACTTTGATATCAAGGTGTTTTGATGGAGAGCTTTAATTTTGTGCTTGCTAAAAAGTAAAGGGTATAAGATGGAAGCCTTCCCAGGTCTTTGAATCCTTAATAGTCTAAAACCTTCTGCCATATTAAAAATTTGCCATGATTAGATGCTTCCCAAATTAAAACACTAAGAATGTGTCTACTAACACACTTACTAATGTAGGTAATGTAACTTCTCTTAGGAAACATTGTGCAGTTCTTTAGTTGTGGGCATATTGCTATTCTTGTACTCCTTAAAATGATGATGTCTAATGATCAGTTCCCAAAATGTATCACACTGTTACATTTCTGATGTGTAACACCTGCATTACTCTCTATGGTATAGCTTCCTCTACCGTATGATTTGCGAGCCAGGCAAACCAAAAGGAGATTAAGGAACCCAAGAGTTGTGGGCCATCCATGAAGACAGATTCCGCATGCAGTTTATTCAAGCTTAGAAAAAAACCTTATATACCTAACTGCTGCACAAGGAAAATCTCCCAAGGCAAGTGGGAAATTACCAGGCCCAAGACATAGCAAAGAACAGCCTTATGGCCCTATAGCTAACCACCAGGGGGGGCAGAGGGAGCACAGAAACAAACAGGATGTTTTGCCGGAAACTGCAAGCTATCCTGAATATGAGCCCCAAGAGGAGAGGTGGACCTGTGGGCCCTACACTAATGTGATTTGATGATCCTGAAACATCTAGTGCTTTAAATCTTCAAATTTGTTAATTATATGCATATGCACAAATAAACTCATTTATGATTGGTGTCTCAATAAATCAAATAATTGCCATCTTTAACAGTAGCAACAGTTTGATCATCTCACACTATAATAAGGCTGAAGACTTAAAACTAAGTATCATAAAATGCACAATAAAATTGTAAGATCCTTATCATATAAAATGCATGGAGACCAAACTCAGATTTCCTGATGGATATATTATATTAATGTAATGGATACCTCAGTGTAGTTAAATTACATTAAATGGTTATTAATGCTTGAATAAACTTCAAGGAAGTGAGTACTGGTTGAAATGGGATAATATTTTGTTCTGCTAAATTATATGTTAATTGGTATTTCCTCTCTTGTAAAAGGACCTAAAGGGTTTAATAAAGTATGTGGTAGAAGCATTATTTTTCCTTTTTGAGATATTAAGACAAGAGCGTAACTGGAAACGATTCGAAGCCTTCTCAGGAAAATTCTTCAACATTTGTGATGACAAGGGTTTCAGAGACTCCCAAAAGTAAATAATTAAGGCTTCTAGTCCTCTGAATAATGACAGACCGAATCACTAGAGAAAATATTACAATGTATAGTTGTAGTTGAAATTTATTTTCTTATTTCATGTTTTATAGTGACCGAGAAGATGCGGTTAGCTAGAAATAAGGAAGGGAGAAAGAGGGAAGTCAGGAAGCAGAAATAGGAGGAGAATGACAAACATACACACACACACACACACACACATACACACACATATACACACACATATACACACACATATACACACACACATACACATACACACACACATATACACACACACATATACACACATACACACACACATACACATACACACACACATATACACACACACACACATACACACACACATATACACACACACACATACACACACACACACACACACACATATGGTGTGTTGGGGGGATAGACAGGTAGACAGAAAGACACAGACAGAGAGGCACTACCTGGCAGTAATTTTTATTTGATCAGATTAAAAACAACACAGTGGCTTTAAATTTTACCTGAGGAATATTGCTTCTTCAGCATGTAAAGAAAAATACCTGTATTTCAGATTTGAAGTTGCCTGGGTTAGAGAATTGTTGTAGATTTTACTTCTACAGAGCATAGTTAACTCTGGCATAAATTTGTTTCTTTTTTTATATTTAAAAGGTAAAGGTGTCTATAAGTTGTTTCATTTTCAATATTCCGCCTAAGTGAATGTAGTACATGAGAATGTGAAAGAAATTAAATCTGAGGATGTAAAGTAGAAACCAAATGTAGATTTATAGCCCACAATTAACTGAATTCTATTTAAACATTAGTTAAAGGCTTCAGTCCTCAGCCTTGTGTTTGGGGGAGGCACATCTCATTTTCTTCAGGGCTAGGAGTCCTACAATGGTACTCAAGGGCCATGCAAAGAAAGTACAGGCTACTCAGTCTCAAATAGTAGACAGGACAGCCCAGACACAGGGGCCACATAACCAAGATGAAATATCTATTGCACTGTGAAAGTTAAATCCTTCAGTCTGGCACCAGGAAGTGACCTCCCAACTCCATGGAGACGCTGCTTTTCAATTGAAACATACTTATCAACAGGAAGGTTAAGAAAAGAGAAACTACAGAAAATAAAGGAAGAGTCATTAATCAAGGCACCAAAGGGGGAAATGGTAAGTACATACAAGTATAAACAAGAACCCTGGAAGGTCTCTGAAAGGTCAATGTAAATTTTTAACCATTTATGTCTGTCACAGGGGGGCTATGTTGTACTGAGGGCTTACAGAGTAAATTAGGTACTTTTGTTCCTGTATTCATTTGATCATCTGTGCAATACACACAAGCTAACTTCAAAAAATAAAGTTTCAACTAAGCATCTACAGCTGAGATGTTCAAATACGATGCAATATCCTTGCCTACATGAGATAGTCATGCAGTTCTGGATTTTAGCTTTTGCAAGAGAGTCTGTCATTTTGAACACCCTTTCCAGACATGTTTATTTGAGATTACCGAGTTAGTTATTTTTAAATGTTCCACCTATTAGGTTGTGACAGTCTTACTTTCCTAATGATTTAAATCTGGAAAACACTTAGCTTCCAAATAATTCTCCATGCTCTACAGTTTGCATAGCTAGAACTTATTGTCTATATAGCTGTGTGAGGACAATTTATGCTGACACCTTCCCTAATTATGTCCACTCTGGAGGAAACATCAAAATAGTTATTCTGATGTCTAAACACTCTGTTCCTCATAACCATAGCACATGGGATATATCTTCCCTTCTCACAACACTGCCCACAGTGAACAGAGCAAATAAAAGATCTAATTCTAGATCAGCATATTGCTTTATCTACAATATTCTAAGAGAAAAAAAGTGAAACATTTTATCCTCCAGAAAAGTGAAGAACAAACACATCAAGAGTAATTTTTAGATGTGAAAATCTCCAGCAATGAGTGCTATGGGCTCCATGAAAAGCAGGCAGACCCGGATGCGTTTCGACCTCAGCGCTTCACTTTAGTAGTTTTGTGTTCTCCAGTGGATCCATGTCACTGCTCTTTCCTTCTCTTCCTTTGTCAAATGACTCAACATTAACCTAGGAAAATCTGTCATGAAGCTTTCAAAACCTGAGAGTAAGTGCTATGTCAAAGTTCCTGTTTAACAGGAGTGCATCAAGCATACTCATCGCTGTTATTGATACCACCCTGGTGGGGTCGTCAAGGATCTGCACCAGTAACCTGATATCCTGATTCATTAACTATACAAACTAAATTGCTTCATGCAAGTATATCTTTAATTATAAACATGTTACTTCTTTCTTTTAAGTCTCTTAATATTTAGATGTTCTTTTATTCAATATTTTGCTAGTTTTCTTTCATTCCCTATGAAAAGACAAAAATCCTGACTCTACTTTAAGAAGGAATGATCGTGTTTCCTTTGGACAACTCTCGCCTTGCATGTACTTTGCCTATCTTGTTTGATTCAATTCAGAAATGATCTTCTGCTATTTACGTCCTACCACAAGGGCGTTACTTTCCAGGGTTTTATTCTCCTCAAAAGGCATTAGGATTCCATGTAAGAACCAGTCGAGTATTGGGTGCCATGCATGTTCAGACTGATAGGTTTATCGTCTTGTTTCATTCTTTATCTTATCTCAAAAATATGACAAATCTAAGAGATACATATATTTTAGCCTGGGGTTTAATGTCCAAACTATTAAATCTTTACCTTAATTTTCTAGCATAACTTGAGACTATGATTATATTTGGAAAAAGCAAAACAGCCTGGGAAATATGTGGAATGAACAATGGAAAATGATATAGCCAGTCAGTCTGTGTCTCTGATACAAGCTAATCCTTGAAGTAGTCAACTCTCTTGTGGTAAATGAATTGATCTAACCTAGCAAATGGAGTAAGAGCCCATTGAAAGCTACTGCCCTGAAATATATCCTTTATGGAAATTCAAGCATGCTTACATGACCACAGCAATAATACCACCCAGAAACTTTACAGATACTTATTAAATAATAAAACTGTTATAGATTAATTTTTAAATTATAGATTATAGATATAAGATTCCCTTTCTGATGGTTGATGGAAGGTGAGTGGAATTTCAGCATGGGAAGAAGGCTTTATAAACCTTTAAATGGTAGAGAACAGAAGGCAGCTATACCTGTATACCTAGGAACTTGTTTTCATGGTTAATGCAAATAGATCATTTGAGTCACCACTCACATATAACAGAGAAGAAAGTCCTTGCCTACATATACTACAGAAAGAGATGGTGAGAGACTCTGGACATTTAGTGATGGACACTGTCATAACATCCCCCCAGACATTTATTATTTCCAACTGTTCAGCTCAGAGGCCATCAATTCATAGCCTTTTTCATAGCGTTCGGGTTTATTGCTTCTGCTAGAGTCAGAAGGGGCAAAACAATCTTTCTAATGCGTTCAATGGCTTTTGAGTGAATTCTAGCTTAGCAGCATAAAATCTAACACAAGTTTCAACCAGCTGATGGGCAGAAGTTCTTAGGACAGGCTGCTTTATTATATGGTGGTGGGCCTGTAAGTATCGAAAAGGACTGTCTCCTGATGTCATGATAGGAAGGAGAAGATAAATATTAGGTCAGTAGAGAGGTTAATATGAGTACGCAGAAGCAATGGAGTGTACTGGTCACAGATGTCTGGCATGCTATTGTGTCAAGGGAAATTTGTGACTATAAAATGGCAATTATTATTAACCTAATAATGGTACCATTGACAATTTGAATCATATGGTATATCCTGAGAATTGTGGAAGAGCATGGCTCTCCACTGCATATTTGGCCTTAAACACTTTTAAACATTGCTTGCTGTTTAAAAGAAAGTCTTGTTGAAGCTATTACTAGTATTACTTTTTCAAAACATAAATGTACCATTTTCTCTGAGTGATAGGGGTCAATGAATCATAATTCACTCAGACCAAGTAGCAGGACATACAAAGTCTGTTCTCCCATTCAAATGCTTTTGTATCTTCCACTCCTTCAGTAAATTTTGGTGGAACATCCACTAGTTCTGATCACATTATTCAAATCATTGTATATATTGTATATAAAGATTAATTTAGCTTATAATTTATATACTTTTAAATTGGTATTAATGCATTAGCTAAAATAGTTTTGACTTATTATTGCATGGATGATGCTCTCTCCCATATATCACCTGAATAAAATGGAGAAATATGGGAAGGAAATAGAAACACATATTATGCACAACATACTCTGGATATAGAAACTAAACAAAAATATCTGCAAACTTGCACCAACTTCTGTTTGTACTTCCACAGTAAATAGAGTCATAGAAGAATTAACAGTCTGCAATGAATGCCGATAAAGCACCTGCAGTGTTTTTGGAGTGGGTCAGCTGTTGTTGAGAACTGAGGCTGAACTTGAAATTAAGGATCACTAGATCCATAGTAAAAAAAAAATGTGTGAACAACATGGGAAAAGGGTGCATGGTGTGCACTCTGATACATGACCTCATAAACAAGTGTCCAGACATTAAATACTTTGAAGTTCATTGGGAGGCTTGTGTGACTGTGGAAAGTTGAAGAAAAATAACCAATCAAACCATTGGTAATTATGGATTAGGCTATGATGATACAAACTAAGATTTATCCCTTCTTTCCCCAGACAAATTTGCTTGCTATGAGTGCATATGTAAAGCTATTTTTCCTACTATTCAAAAGGTATTGACACTATAAATAAAAGCGATAGTAAAATCCTTTTCATTCTTCTCGTAAACTCTGAATGATGAAATAGCATCTGGAAGGTGTTGAGTTAAAAGGCTTTAGTGTGTATCTGTAAGAAGTGAGGGTTGATCAAGAAACTGGTCTCTGTTTCTCTAGGATTCTGCTGCCCCACTCTGGCAATACTTCTGTAGTCTGATAGTACCAGCACCCTGTCTCCTACCATTCAAATAGTTAGACTTTAAGACAGCATTGGACATTTTGTTCTTATGTGGTTCATCTTTTAGAAATTTTCAGCCTCAGTTTCTCCCTCTATTTATCTATTTATCTATTTATCTATTTATCTCCCTCTATCTATTTTTAAAGTCTAAGTTTTAATAATAAATTATGATCATCTCATCAGTAGAGAAGTAAAAGCTTTCTGTTTCAAAGGCTGGGGTTTATATTCACCAGCAAATGTCCTACTTCTGCTGACCTAACTTGTGAGAATAAGGTGTTCTGCCCCATCACGGCAAGCTCTTCAAGAGTTTCCTAAGTCTTGTCACTTCACAGCCCTTATACTATACTTGTACTGGAATTTGAAAAATCCCTGCTCGGAAACTCTTTAATGTTCTAAATATAGATTTCTACACATTGCTTGTAATTAATTTTCAAAGATAACATTAGTCATACTGGAGGTCCTGCTTCTAATCCTCCCCTGCTTTCATCTACAGACATGGACAATTCATCCATGATAAAATTGAATTTTAGCTATAATTACAAAAGTTTGAAATTAAATCTCACTAGTGCTATACTCTCATTAATATAGGCCAAAAAAGAGAGAAAGAGAGAGAGAGAGAGTGGGAGAAAAGAAAAGAAAAAAAAAGCCCGATGTGCTTAGGATTAATGTGATGGACAAAAGTAAGATTTCATTTTTAACTTTTATAATTAATTTGGGAAACATGTAATAAGGGATTTTGTTTCAGAGGAAGTTCTGAGGTTCAAGGAAGACATCCCAGCAATCTATCAAACCCTGACACACTGAGGAATCTTGCATAAGATTGCTGTAAACTAGAGCCCAAATTATTTCCCATCCTAGACATAATACACAATAGCTCTCAAACCTGGGGCAAATGAGACTGAGGTTTAACCAACTGAAGATGGAGTCTTCTCCAGAGAATCCTGCCATTTTACACATTACAAGACATTACTTAAGCCAATTGTGTTGACAATCAGTGTAATCATAAGGAATACAGTGTCCCCACTAGGGGACATTTCTTCTGACCATTATTTATATTATCACAAGGACATGAAGTTCAAGTTACTACGATCTAGAAAACTAAAATAAACGCACAAACATATGAAACCCAGACTCCCAGGCATGCTCAAATGTACACAAATCCTTGCTTCTTTTAGCTCACATTTTTTTTTCTTAAAGACAACTGTGGTCTATGAAATTAAATAATCTCAAGCTTCTAAGTTAAATGTTAATTTTTGCTTAAATAATTATAATCGAAAGATTTAGATCATCATATAGTTTTGGGAGATTATAGATAGCACTATGTGAATTGCCTCAGTGGGAAACCATGAGACAAGAGAGATATGGGGATCCTCAATGATCCAAAGCAGTAGAAACCGTGCAGGATCTATCAATGCGAAATCAGTACACATACTTCCTTTGGTTTAACATGTACGTATGATTGGAGAATTCCCTTACTTTTCTGTGATTTGTATATTCCATTACTTCCCATACAACGGCAGCTTATAGAGCTAAAGATAAAATGTGGTTTAAAAGAGAGATTTTCATATTTTTGGAGAACTACTACCTGGTTTAAAAGCTACATTACAGGCATCAGCTAAATATTTAGACATAATATGGCCAGACTCAGGTTGACCTGTCCATATATCTCTTATTTTATTGAAAAAGATATCAGTTTAAGAATTTCAAGATCGACTCTCCTTTGGATCAATGAGATTTGATTGTTACATTGCTGAAAAATTTCCAAATGTTTACAAAGTTAAGGATAAACAATTAAAAGCAAAATTATATTTATGACTAATAAATGGTTACCAATTAAGTCAAGAGATACATTCATAAATGAAATATCAACTCCCCTCATTATTTTGGCAAATAACACAAGACATGGATTAGTTCGATGGCTTTATAAGTGGTACATCAGAGGAGTTAATTTTGGTAAACAAATCAACAGGAGAAGTGGTGCTTCTGCTCATGTAATTACATTAATTAAAATCTAATTATTCAAATATACATCTTTTATCATTATTCTTGGTAACAGATCACTGCAATATTATCCTTTAGTATAAATTACTAAGTGCTGAGTGGCTCAAGATGATGGAAAGCTGTTTGAAATTTATCTTTCTAGAAAGCATCTTCTGATAATAAAAGATCCCGGCAGTTCCGGACATTCACTTCCGCATGTCAATGTCCTTTTAATTGGCACATAGAAAGCTTGTTGAAAACAATTAAAGATGAAAAGTAACCCAAAGGCATATGTGTGTGGGTAGGAGGGAGATATCACTTACAAAATCCACATGGTTTATTTAGTAGAAAACAGAAAACAACAATGTTTCCAATGAACATTTGTTTCATTTGGGTATAGTTCTCAAAAATGTGATATTGATATAGTTTTTATCTGTGTTATATTAGACTGAAAACTAAATATGGTAAATGATGCAGAGCAGATAGATACTCCTTTATTAAGGTTTGCTTTTCAGGTCTCTGGCCCTCACCTGTCTAAAGTACTGATGTGTTTTGTACTTTTCTGTACAACAAAATTGTACACTTATCTAAAGACTGAAAGCCAAGATCAAGATAGGATCAAGAGATTTAGAAAAATAGTTGAAATACATCTTGTATAGTCCAGTCAAATAATGGAGTAATCATATTTTATCCTGAAGGATTGTGTATTCAGGTGAATGCTTCACCCCTGATGGTATCCATATACCCAAAGAGTCTAGAAAGTTCTAGTGGAAGTTCTACCCCAAGCCCTTCTCCCATCTCTCTCCAAATCCTGCTGCATCTCAGAAAGCAGGCCAAATGTTGACTCCTCCCCTGGAGAGGCTCAAAACTACTCCCACAGGGTAAATAATCTACCCCCCCCCCAAAAAAAAACAGACAAGTGATTTTCATGTCTTCCTTTCTTGTCTCCTCTCTCAGGAGCTGGAAAACCACCTGGGAGTTTTTTCATCAATTAAACCTGGGCATTTTTAATTTGTTTTGTTTTGGTCTGATTTGGACTGTTACAATGAAAGATAGGATTATGAGGTGCAGAAACTTTTCATAGTGTACAATCATTTTTCTACCACAAATTGCATGTCTTGTCTTACTTCTGCTATGCCAAGTGGAAAAGGCAGTTTCTGCAGAGACTGGTGCTTTTTAATCAGTCTACATGGGAAACCAGGACAACTTTATTGGTGTTTGCTTGTCAAAGCACCTGTCATAAAAATGAAGTATACATGTCAGTTCAATTATTCTGCAGAACTTCAAGTTCCATATATTATAATTATGAGATAAAATATTTCTAAAGTGGAAAGTAATGTGGTAAATGCCTTTGATTAATAAAGAACTGCTTTGGACTTATAGCAGGGCAAAACAGAAGTGGGCAGGGAAAACAAAACTGAGTGTTGGGAGAAAGGAGGCAGTGTCAGAGATAATCCATGGAGGGCTGCTGGAGACAGACATACTGAAACTTTGTTGGTAGGCCACAACCTCTTGGTGATGCACAGATTAATGGAGATGGGTTGAATAAGAGTTAGCCAATAAGAAGTTAGAGATAATGGACCAAGCAGTGATTTAAATAATACAGCTTCTATGTGATTATTTCAGGGCTAAGCAGTTGGGAACTAACTCGTGGCCTCCTTACTACAGGAAAGTAAGTTATTTCTGCCAAATTCAGGAAATGACATAATTTTTCACAAAACATGCAGAGCACATTTTACACACACACAAAAACAAACAAACAAGAGTTTGTGCCCTTTTCTAGAGTTCTTCTTGTAAAGCAAGATAAAAGGGGAGCTGGATATGTTTCATGCTAGTTCAATACCTTTCCTGAGAAGCTGATTGTTACTTTAGTTTCTAGGAAGACAAAGTAAGATAAAATCAGGTCTTGTTTACTCTTTCTAAGATCTGTAAAATACTTAAAATCACAAAATTTGAGTGAAATGGAAATTAAATGTACAGTTTTAAGATGAGGTAAGAGGTCACTCACTGTTGGTTAACTCTAAATAAATGTAGTTGGAAAAATGTGAGTGTCTTCAACCACTGTTTTTACCAAATATACTTAGGACAACATTTCTTTCAACAATAACAATGAAATCACAATAGATATCTGCATATTATTCCACAGATCCCTAAATCTTTGAAGATTTAATTTCCATTTCACTCAAATTTTGATCATGCTATAAAGCTATCCTACCATATCTTCATTTTTATAGCCTATGTCTCTAACGCCTGTATTCTATTAGTGAGCCTTGTGTTGTGGGATATTACTTTAACTATTTAAAGATGTGTTGCTTTTTTATGGTACACTTGTTTAACTATGTAAAGATGTATTGCTAAGGCATCTGATTTGTGTAATAACTAGCTGAACAGCCAATAGCTAGGCAGTAGAGAGATAGTGAGAATATACACAGGAGGAATCTAAGCTCCATAAGAGAATAAGAGAGAACAGAGAATGAGTCAGAAAGAGAGGGAGACACCCTGAGACAGAAGCCAGGTAGCTGTCAGTGAGCCAGACATGGAGGAAACAGGAAAGCAAGATATGCAGAATGAAATAAAGGCAAAAAATCCCCTGAAGCAAAACAGATAATGATAAACATGAAAACAAGAGCTAAGATGAGGTGGAATATTCATATCTAATAATAGGTCTCCATGTCATAATTTGAGAACTGGTGGTTTTTCCAAAAGAAAATGAGTTACAACCCTAAAACAAACTTTAAATTTCTTTTTCCTTTTCTTTCTTTCTTTTTTTCTTTCTTTCTTTCTTTCTTTCTTTCTTCTTTTTAGTGAGTTTTGATACAATGTTATAGTTGCATACATGTATGCCATGTGGGGTTAGTAAATACGTGATGGCAGCTAGTTAAGGAAAGGGAGAGGTATTTTGACTCACATTTCATTTGCATAGACCATCAGTGAGGGGAACGCCAAGGTGACTGGTAACTGTTATAATCAAATTCAGAAGTGTGCTTGGATACGGTTTGCCAGTATTTTGTTGAGGATTTTTGCGTCGATGTTCATTAGTGAGATTGGCCTATAATTCTCTTTCTTGGTTGAGTCTTTGTGCGGTTTTGGTATCAGAGTGACTGTAGCTTCATAAAAGGAATTTGGCAATGACTCTTCTGTTTCTATATTGTGAAATACATTAAGGAGTATAGGTATTAGGTCTTTTTGGAAGTTCTGGTAGAATTCCGCATTGAAACCATCTGGTCCTGGGCTTTTTTTGGTAGGGAGGTTTTTGATAACCGCTTCTAATTCTTCGTGACTAACAGGTCTATTTAGATTGTTCACCTGGTCCTGGTTTAACTTTGGTATATGGTATTTATCTAAAAAAGTGTCCATTTCTTTTACATTTTCCAGTTTTGTGGCACACAGGCTTTTGTAATAAGATCTAATGATTCTCTGAATTTCCTCTGTGTCTGTGGTTATGTCCCCCTTTTCATTTCTGATCCTATTAATTTGCAAATTCTCTCTCTGCTGTTTAATTAGTTTGGGTAGGGGTTTATCAATCTTGTTGATTTTCTCCAGGAACCAGCTTTTTGTTTCATTGATTCTTTGGATTGTTTTCTGTGTTTCTATTTTGTTGATTTCAGCCCTCAGTCTTATACTTCTCCTATCTGAGTCTGCTTCTTTTTTTTTTTTTCTAGAGCTTTCAGGTGGGCTGTTAAGTCTCCAATGTATGCTTTCTCTGTTTTCTTTAATTGGGCACATAGTGCTATGAACTTTCCTCTCAGGACTGTCCCATAAGTTTGAGTAGGTTATTTCTTTATTTTCATTGAATTCGAGGAAGACTTTAATTTCTTTCTTTATTTCCTTCTTGATCCAGGTGTGGTTCAGTAGTTGACTGTTCAGTTTCCATGAGTTTGTAGGCTTTCTGGGGGTATCATTGTTGTTGAATTCTAACTTTAATCCATGGTGATCTGATAAGACACAGGAGATTATGAATATTTTTTTGTAACTGTGGAAGTTAGCTTTGTTACCAAGTATGTGGTCAATTTTCGAGAAGGTTCCATGAGCTGCAGAAAAGAACGTATATTCTTTCCTATTTGGGTGGAATTTTCTATAGATGTCTGTTAAGTCCATTTGATTCATTACCTCCATTAATTCTCTTATTTCTCTGTCAGGTTTCTGTCTGATTGACCTGTCCATTGGTGAGAGAGGAGTGTTGAAGTCTCCTACTCTTAGTGTGTGCGGTTTGATGGCTGCCTTGAGTTTTAGCAATTTTTCTTTTATGTACGTGGGTGCTTTTATATTAGGGGCATAGATATTCAGGACTGAGACTTCATCCTGATGAATTGTTCCTGTTATGAGTATAAAATGTCCGTCTCCATCTCTTCTGGTTGATTTAAGTTTGAAGTCAACTTTGTTAGAAATTATGCTCCACAAAAACAGGTAACTTCAATATCAAATCAAAACAACATTGAGATATCATCTTACACCTGTCAGAATGGCTAAATCAAAAACACCAATGATAGCCTTTGCTGGAAAGGTTGTGGAGGAAGGGGTACCCTCATCCATTGCTGGTGGGAATGCAATCTTGTGCAACCACTTTGGAAATCAGTGTTTCCATTTCTTAGGAAATTCGGGATCAACCTAACCCTGGGCCCAGCAATACCACTCTTGGGAATATACCCAAGAGATGCCCTATCTTATGACAAAAGCATTTGTTCAACTATGTTCATAGCAGCATTATTTGTAATAGCCAGAACCTGGAAACAACCTAGATGTCCTTCAATGGAAGAATAGATGAAGAAAGTGTGGAATATATACACATTAGAGTACTATGCTGCAGTAAAAACAATGACTTCTCGAATTTTGCATGCAAATGGATGGAAATAGAAAACACTATCCTGAGTGAGGTAACCCAGACCCAAAAAGATGAACATGAGATGTATTCATCATAATTGGTTTCTAGCCATAAATAAGGGTCATGGAGTCTACAATTGGTGAACCTAAAGAAGCTAAATAAGAAGGTGAACCCAAGGAAAAACATATAGTTATTCTCTTGCCTATGGGAAGTAGACAAAATTGCCGGGGAGAAAAGTGGGATCTTGGCGTGGGGTGGGTTGGGGGTAAGGGGAGATGTGCAGAGAAAAGTGAGAAGGGGAGAATGGGAGGAACTTGGGGAAATAGGATGATTGGGATAAAGGAAGGCTAGATAGGGGAGCACGGAAGCACAATTCTTAGTTAAGGGAGCCACCGTAGGGTTGGCAAGCGACTTGAACCTAGAGTGGCTCTCAGGAGCCCAAGGCGATGTCCCCAGTTAGTTCCTTGGGCAGATGAGGATAGGGAACCTGAAATGACCCTATCCTATAGCAATACTGACGAATATCTTGCATATCACCATAGAACCTTCATTGGGTGATGGATGGAGATAGAGACAGAGACCCACACTGGACTGAGTTCCCAAGGTCCCAATGAGGAGCAGAAGGAGGGAGAATATGAGCAAGGAAGTCAGGACCACGAGGGGTGCACCCACCCACTGAGACAGTGGGGCTGATCTATTGGGAGCTCACCAAGGCCAGCTGGACTATGACTGAAAAAGCATGGGATAAAACTGGACTCTCTGAACATGGCGAACAATGAGGGCTGATGAGAAGCCAAGGACAGTGGCATGGGGTTTTGATACTACTTCATGTTCTGGCTTTGTGGGAGCCTAGCCAGTTTGGATGTTCACCTTCCTAGACATGGACAGAGGGGGGAGGACCTTGGACTTTCCACAGGGCAGGGAACCCTGACTGCTCTTTGGACTGGAGAGGGAGTGGGAGAGGTGTGGGGGGAGGGGGAGAAGGGTGGGAGGAGGAGGAGGGAAGTGGGAGGCTGGGAGGTGGGGGAAACATTTTTTTCCTTTTCTCAATAAAAATAATAAAATATAAAAAAATTCAGAAGTGTGTGTGTGTGTGTGTGTGTGTGTGTGTGAGAGAGAGAGAGAGAGAGAGAGAGAGAGAGAAAGTTTTTCAGCTAATTTCTCCTTTATATGTAGTTTAAGACTTGTTCCTGGGGATAATAATGGCCAGTTATAGGGTGAGATTTCCCACCTAATTAATCTAATCATGATAAGCATATAGAGTATGGCCACAGGCTATCTAATCTAGATAATCTTTAAAATATGCCCAGAAGCTTTTCAGCAAAGTGATTCTAGATCTTTTCAAATCATCATTTGTCTTAGTGATAAATTTCAAAATTCATTATTTCAGAAAATTTGAAATATGAGAAACATTACTATCAAGAATAGTCACCTCCTGTTCATATAGTGACCAGAAACTTTTTCTCCCATATAACTGAAACTTTATATACTGTGATCAAAATCATCCTTGTTCTTCTCCACCTCTACCAACAGTCTCTGATTCTTGCCTACTTATTTTTAAGGTTTATAAAGTTAATCTCCTTAGGTTACACATAAAAGCAAGATTTGTTTATCTGAAGTCCACTGTTTTTAAATGCTGTATTTCAATATGTGTTTTTATTTTATATATTGTAGTCCTTATTTGTTTTAATCTTCTCATTGCCTTCTATTATGGTTTCTGTCTCTATTTCCAGGATCCAAGTATCATATTTACCTTATAAGATATTATTCAAATTACTCCATTAAACCATGTCACACTCAATATAGGATAGTGTTTTTATTGTTTCCGCTGATAGCTCATCACGTATTTCCTATTATTGGCATTTTAAATGACCTTAGACTCTGTTATTTTTATGCTGAAGATTATATAAAAGTAATCTACTTTCTTTATTCACTTATATCTTGATAGATAGATTGTTTCCATTGCTTGCCTATTATACATGGTGCTGCAATGAATTAGGAATGCTTATGTACACCAGCCATTTGGAGATTTGCAACCAGAGTAGTAAAGCAGGTAATCAGGTACCTCTTCCTTTTTAGCCTGTTACATTCTGCCAACACTGTCTTCCAACTCTTTATACGCATTTACATTTACAACAGCTTGAAAAGGTTTTCTCTCTGCCACAAACTAGCACTGATTGTATATAGTATTTTAGCATTTTTATTTTATTGTTTGCTACTGAGGGTTGGAATTGCCATGTCCTTTCTGGCTATGAATGCCTTGTCAGACTCAAACATCACAAATATTTTCTGCAATTCAGTAAAGTTTCCATTCACACTGTTGATATTACTTCAACTGTACCAAGATATTTAATTTGACACACTTTTGGCCATGTTTTTCATCACTACCCCTGTCCCTGTCTTTTCTTCTTTCTCCTCCTCATCCTTTTTTTCTTCTTGCTATTATAATCCAGTGTTCCAAGGACTTTTTTTTTCTTTTAGTTTCATTAGAAAAAAAAATTGGGCTTCAAAATCTCCTGGAGTGCATTGATTTCCTTTCTTACCATGTGAGATTAATTCATCCACATAATGCAAATAAAATGAGCTCTCTATGTGGAAAATATAGCATTACTTAAATTATAAAGCTGTTTTCTCTATACTTTGAAACGTCCTTTTCTTGAATGATTCAGGTGCTTGTATATCCATTTAAAAGCTCACTTTTCAAACTCTTATTTTGTTTTAAGAGTAAATTCAGTGTGTGTGTGTGTGTGTGTGTGTGTGTCTGTGTGTGTGTGCGTGTGTGCATGCACATGTGTGTTTGATTGCAATTCATATAGTTTAATTGCCATTGATACAGTGGCCCATTTTTCTTTCTTTTTTTTTATTGAGAAAAGGAGAAAAAAAAAACAAGTTTCCACCTCCTCCCAGCCTCCCATTTCCCTCTTCCTCCTCCCACCCTTCTCCCCCTCCCCCCACTCCTTTCCCCCTCCCTCTCCAGTCCAAAGAGCAGTCAGGGTTGCCTGCAGTGGCCCATTTTTCACCTCATTCCTCTGTGAGACTTCACCATACTCTGTTGGGTCTGTGTCTTAGTTAAGGTTTCTATTGCTGCAATGAAACACCATGAACAAAAAGCAAGTTCAGCAGGAAAGGGTTTATTTAGCTACACTTTCTCACTGGTGGTCATCATTAAAAGAAATCAGTACAGATACTCAAACAGGGTAGGATTCTGAAAGCAGGAGCTCATGCAGAAGCTGGGGAGAAGTGCTGCCTATCAGCTTTCATCATATGACTTACTCAACCCACCTTCTTATAGAACCCAGGACCAACAGCCCAGGGATGGAACCACCCACAATGGGGTGTGCTCTCCCCATTTATCATTAAATGATGTAAACCTTGTAGCTGAATCTCATTGAGGCATTTCCTCAACTAAGGCTACCTTCCTCTGATGACTCTAGTTTGTGTCAACTTGACACACAAAATCAGCCACTACAATGGATCCCTTGCCAACTTGTCATACAAACACATCATTATTAAGCCACACTTTCCTTGTTTTATTCATACCTAAGATCTCACATTAAAATCATAAAAAATTAAAAACTTCCAAAGTCTTTACAAATTGAATCTTTAAAATATGTGATCTCTTTTAAAAGTTCAAGGCTTTCATCCTTTGAAAACCAAAATTAAAAGCCTTCTTCAAAAGGGAAGAACCAGGGCACCATTACAGTCTAAGCCAGGCAAAACTAAACTCCAACAGTATAAATAACTCGATGCGCAATGATCTGGGACTCACTCATGATCTTCTGGACTCCTGCAAAGGGGTATGGTTACTTCTCCAGCTCTGCCCTCTGTATTACACACACGTTATCTTCTAGTTTCCTGCTGCCTCAACTCCACTGCTACTGCTGCTCTTGGTAGTCATCCCACAGTACTGGCATCTCAACATGCTGGAGTCCTCTCCTACAACTGGTATTGACTGACTTTTTTTTGTCCTGCTCTGTTCCCGTAATTGTTATGTCTCAAAGAAATCACACAGAGGTCTACATTAGTTATAAACTGATTGGCCTTGTATTTCAGGCTACTTATTAACTCTTACAACTTATATTAGCCCATTATTCTTATCTGTGTTAGCCACATGGCTCAGTATCTTTTTCAGCAAGGCAGTCACATCTTGCTTTTTCTGTGACTGGTCCAGGACTGCAGACCAAGCTTTCTTCTTCCCAGAATTCTCCTGTTCTCATTGATCTGCCTCTACTTACTGTCTGGTTGTCCCACCTATACTTTCTGCCTGGATACTGGCCAATTAGCGTTTATTTAAAATATAATTGACAAAATACAGATCATTGTCCCACAACAAACTGGACTGCACTTTCACCAATATCCTCTAATTGAATTTCCTGATGGTGACAGTCCTCAACTTCTTTGCATGACCCCTTTTGTCCTGGGTCTTCAGTTGTCACTGAGGCTGTAGTTTCACCAATGGCCTTTTGGCATTTTATAGAGTCAAACCTCAGCTTCTCTCCATGACCCTTCATGCTGTAAAAAACAGTATCACCTGGGAGATGCTTATACATTAGCAAATCCTGCTGTCAGCAGGAGGAACAGCTTTGGTTGCCTCTGGAACATGACTTCTCAGTTCAGAAAGCACCTCTCAAAAGATTTCAACTCAACGATGTTGTTCTATTCTTAATCACTGCTAATTTCTTAGCTTTAGCTAGCCATCACCAATTGACGCAGTAACATAAAGGTTTCACTTTAGTAGTTTCGGTATCTTGTTATTCACAGCTGATTCTTCAGCTCCACCTAATAATAACCACAGAACTGTAAATCAAAATAGCAAGTAGTTTTGATAGAGTCTTTAAATTTTCTCTTTATAATATCACAAGTCAGGCCTCCATCTTCTGCACTGTTCTCAATATTCTTATCTTCCAAGGTCCCCCAGAACATTCCACAGAACTCTTAACACTCAATGGTTCTTCTAGTCCAAAGTTCCAAAGTCTTTCCAAAATCCTTCCCAAAACCTGATTTGTTTCAGCAATAACAAACTGGTATCAGTTTGTCTTACAGATTTTATTGCTGTGAAGAGACACCATGATGACACTAACTTTTTTTTAAAGATTTATTTATTTATTTATTATGTATTCAATATTCTGTCTGTTGTATGCCTGCAGGCCAGAAGAGGGCACCAGACCCCAATACAGATGGTTGTGAGCCACCATGTGGTTGCTGGGAATTGAACTCAGGACCTTTGGAAGAGCAGGCAATGCTCTTAACCTCTGAGCCATCTCTCCAGCCCGACACTAACTTTTATAAAGGAAAACTATTAATTGAGTGTGGCTCATTACAGTTTCAGAGGTTCACAGAGCATGATCATCATGGTGGGGAGAATGGCAGCTTGTAGACAGACAAGACAGGCTACTGAATCTGAGAGTCCTACAACTTGCAGGCAGCAGGCCATCAACTGAGACCCTGGATGGTACCCTGTGCATAGCAAACCTCAAAGCCTGTCCCCACAGTTTCACACTTACTCCAACAAGGCCACACATCCTCACAGTGCCACTCTTTGTCATGTCCTGGGGGCCAAGTCCATTTAAACTACTACATTTCCCTCCCTTGATCACCTAACCTTGTAAAAATGTCATAATGCAAAATGTATTTAATACAATTTTAAAAGTCCATATAGTGTATAATAGTCTCAACAATGTTTAAAAGTTCAAAATCTCTCTTCAGATTCGTGCAATCTTTTAACATTAATATTTTATGAATCAAAATCAAAAGACAGAACACATACTTCCAACATATAATGGCCCAGGATTTATATTACCATTTTAAAATGTAGGAAAGGGAGCATAATGAGGAAATTCTGCACCAAATCAAGACAGAATACCAGAAGGGAAAACTCCAAAACCTACATCTTTATGTCTGATATTAAATCATTATCCAAATCTCCAACTCCATTCAGTTTTGTTGACCGCAACACATTTCATTCTCTTTGACTAGTTTCACTTGTGTTAGCAACTCTTCTCGGAAGGTATCACAGGAATCTGGCATCTCTAATATACTGGGTTCTGCAAGGCAACCCAAGCTTCAACTTCACAGCTTCTTGCAATGACCTCTCTACTAGGTTTCAATTCAGGGACATCCCTTTCACTTGGCTTTATTTTGGGCCTAGAGGAAAATTCCATAATCGCTTTTATCCATTCTTAACCCTAAATCCAGAACCACATGGCCAAAACTGTCAAGTTCTGTTGCTTACTGGTGTTGGAACTTGGCATCCTTGTTCAATTATGTAAAGACCAGCTTTCTGTCCTTCACTACCTAAGCCTGGTTGTTCTGAAACTTTCTCTGTAGACAAGACTAGCCTCAAAGTCAGATATTTGTATTTCTCTGCCTTACCAGTGCTGGGATTAAAGGTGTGTTCTACCACACCCAGTTCTAAGCTTTTCTTTAGTTCCTCTTCACAAGTTAGAAATTTAGCTGAGTAGTAACTGTATCTTGCCCTGAGGTCACCACTCCTTTAATCCATTTCTTAATCTGTTTCTCTTCTTGAACAGAGGGTTTAGTGCCACTAAAAAAGAGCACCAGCTCTTTTTCTCCTCAAAATTTACATTTTATAATTTACCCTACTCAGCTTGGTAAATTTTCATTATAAATCTTCATTAGATTTACCACTAATATCTACATGGTAGTGTCTATATTAGACTGTTTTGAAATTTTTTTCTGCCAATGGTTTAATCCAAAACTCTTCTATTTAGCCTTAGGCAGACTCTTTGGCCCAGGGCCAAAAGAAGACATCTGCTTCACCAAAACATTGCAATGCCAGTCTCTAGGTAACATACTAACATTCTTCTCTTCTGAAACCTCTTGATCTCTACAATTCATCTTATTACATTCAGTGCTATTGTCTTCCATGCTCCTACTAGTATGGCCCATTAAGCCATGCTTAAAGCATCCCACTGCTTTCCTTGTCTAAACTGCCAAAGTCCATATTACTTTAAACAAAACCATGGTCAGGTAGGTGGTCAGGTCTGTCACAGAAATGTCCCACACCTGGCATCTATTTGTTTTAGTTAGGGTTTCTATTGCTGCAATGAAACACCATGACCAAAAAGCAAGTTGGGCAGGAAAGGGTTTATTAGGCTTTCATTATAGCATTCATTGCTGTTCAACACTGAATAAAGCCAGGACATCAACTCAAATAGGGCAGGATCCTAGAGGCAGGAGCTCATCCAGAGGCCATGGAGGGGAGCTGCCTATTAGATTGCTTCCCACAGCTTGCTCAGCCTACCTTCCTATAGAACCCAGGACCAGCATTCCAAATATGACACCACTCACCATGGCTCTCCCATGGATCACTAATAAAAGAAATACCTTATAGTATATCTCATGGAGGCATTTCCTCACCAGAGGCTCCTTCCACTGGTGACTTTAGCCTATGTGAAGTTTACACACAAAACTAGCCAGTATAGTCTAGGCATGTTTACATGTTTCTCTACACACAAGAGGCAAGATTCAAGGTTTAGGCTCTCAGGTTTTTATTTATTTCCCCATATGTTACGGGAGGTCCTCCCACTCCTCCAGCCTATCGCCGCTGAGATACCAGCCCATTGGGGCGTGGTCTCTCTCCCTTTAAAAAAGCGGCCACTTCCCTCTCCTCTCTCTCTTCACTTCCTGCTCCACCAGAGACTAGACTCACTTCCTGGTTGCACAGAGGGCTGACAGTGATCTGTAAGTTTTTTCCCCTTTAAATAAATACCACCCTATTAATCATAATTCCAAACTGGTGTGGCATTGTTTATGACTTCCGCCTTCATTTGGCACCCAACGTTTGGTTTTAGAACCTCTCCTTTCCCCGCTCGGCTGCCGGCCGCGAGTTCGGCTTGGCGGGAGCCCTCCCTTCCTCAGCCACCGCCGGCAGCCTTGGCCTCCCCACATGGATTTAAACTCCACAGGCCCCATAGTCTCTGCCGCGTGGTTTGCTCTTTTCTGAGTCGTTTTTAAATCTCCCTTGCAAGCACAGCTCTTAAGTGGCACGAACAAGAGCATGCGGTTGCTGAAAGCTGCAACCCCTCAGGGTGACTCTGTCATGTGGAGGCATAAGCAGCTTCCAGGTTGCTCTTCTCTCTACGCCTGGATGCTGGGTTTCTGGTTCCGTCTCTGGAATTGATTTAATTACATTTACTTTGTTGAGCAACTTACATTTTCCAGTTTTTAACAAATACTAGGCGGACTCTGAAACAGGACTCTGTTTTCATCACGACTTGGCAACAGCGCCACCTGCTGGATAATAGGTAATATGGCAGTTTTCATTTCCAACGCGAATTTTACTGTTCTGGTTGCCAATATAATGGGTTATATCATGCAAGGTTTATATGACTATGGGGATAACTTAATTTACTGGTTACTAGGCTTCAGTATTCTTTTGAATATTCCATCATTTAGGAAGATCATGGCACTCCTAAGAACCATACAATCTTTACTAGAAACTCATGCAGGTCAGGAGATTCAGGATTCAAAAGAGACAATAATAAAGACAATAATAAAAAGACTTAAATGATTGAAGAAATGATTGGAGCTGGTGAACAGAGTAATAAGGCACAAGGACAGGATACAATACCAACACCAGCCATTAGAACTGGCTTACCAAAGGTTTTAGCGGCATACCCTATACTTAATTCTGACAAAGCATCAACTTCTAAAGGCTCAAAGGGAGTCAGAGAAACTAGATGGACGCCAATAGCACTGAATGATCTAAAAGAAATTAAGCAAGCTATTGTTAATTTTGGCTTGCACTCTGCATATGTAAAGGAAATGATAAGGACTTGGGCTTCTAATGTTAGAGCTACCCCCCATGATTTCCATCAGTTAGTGTCTGCAGTTTTAGATAATGGACCTTCCTTGATGTTTGGAATTTATTTCAGAGAAGAATCCAAACATATGGAATAGCAAGGAAGAGCAAAAGGTGTCGAGGTTTCCCAAGATCAAATTCTTGGTGCAGGAGAATATGCTGATCCACAGGTCCAAGCTCTTTATGATGATGAAGTACTATGTCTATGTCATGAAGCAGCTTTAAATGCTTGGAATAGGATACAAGATCCAGCAAAAAGGGTTGAATCATATACTAGAATTAGGCAGGGATCGAGAGAACCCTTTATTGACTTTATGCAAAGATTAATTAAGGCTCTGGACATAGGGGTAACAGACCCAGAAGCTAGACGAATCTCTTGAATCTCTAGCTTTTGAGAATGCAAACATAGAATGCAAAAAGATAATTGGGCCTTTAAAGTCTAGATCAGCACCTATGGATGAATGGATTCAGCATACGATGAATGTTGAGACGTTTAGTTATAACGATGAACCTTGGGTAGGAGAAGTGATTTCCATAGCAATGAGGAGACATCAAACTGCCAGGTGTTTTAATTGTGGTAAATTAGGACATCTGAAAAGGGATTGCAGGCACAGAATTTCTAGGAATATTATCTCCTCTGGGAATGACAAAAATAGGAGACCTAGGCCTTCAGGTATATGTAGGAGATGCGGTAAAGGCCGACATTGGTCCAATGAATGCAGGTCAACAACAGACAAACAAGGCAACCCGATACCATCGGGAAACTCCTTGGGGGGCCTCTCGCAGGCCCCCAAGCCAACAGTGGCCCAGTCATTCCCAGTCACAGTGGAGAACGTGCCTCAACAAGAAAATTAAAAGCTCCAATTTCTGCTGTAAAAAGTAATACTGGTCTAAATGATGAAATACGTGTGGAGGATGAGTCAAAAAACCCAGTAGGACAGAGTAAACGTGTATTTTGGCAGACTTCTATTAATGATCAAAGACCAAAGCTAAGAGTCTGTATACATGGCAATTTTATTGAAGGCTTATTAGACACAGTTGCGGATGTAACTATCATTACCCCAGAATCTTGGCATCCGAATTGGCCTCTTCAACAGGTAGATGTTCAGTTCCTGGGAATTGGAACCCTATCTCGTGTAAAACAAAGCACAAGATGGGTTGAATGCATAGGGCCCGAAGGGCAAATAGGAAGTCTAAGGCCATATATAGCCAATATTGCCATAAATTTATGGGGCCGTGACCTGCTACAGCAATGGAATACCCAGATTAACATTCCTGTATTTCCAGGAACTCATAATTCTGGGAAGGATATGATGAGGTATTATGGAAAAAGGTCACCAGCGATTCAGGCTGTACAAGAACATACAGCAAATACCAAACCTTTAGAGGTACCAACAGCCCTACCTTTAAAATGGCTAACTGAGAAGCCAATATGGACCAAACAGTGGCCTCTTGCTGAAGATAAACTACAGGCATTGGAACAGCTGGTGCAAGAGCAACTAGATGCTCACCATATTGAAGAATCAACCAGCCCTTGGAATTCTCCTGTGTTTGTTGTAAAAAAGAAATCTGGTAAATGGAGAATGGTGACAGATCTAAGAGCTGTCAACAAAGTAATTCAACCTATGGGCCCACTACATTCTGGAATTCCTTTGCCTTCTCTGTTACCAAAAGGATGGCCTCTTATAGTTATTGATTTGAAAGATTGTTTTTTCACTATACCGTTACAAGAAAAGGATAGAGAAAAATTTGCCTTCACAGTACCTACTTATAATAATTCTCAGCCTAATAGGAGATATCAATGGACTGTCCTCCCACAGGGTATGTTCAATAGTCCTACACTGTGCCAATATTTTGTAAGTAAGCCATTGAAAATAATTCGTAAACAATTCCCCAAGTCCATCATTTATTATTACATGGATGACATCTTGTTATCTGATTCAAATAAAGATACTTTAGAAATGATGTTTGAAGAAGTAAAGAAAGTCTTGCCTAGGTGGGGATTACAAATTGCCTCTGAAAAGATTCAAAGAGGAAATTCTATTAATTACCTAGGTTACAGAATAGGGTTAGAGAAAATTAAAACGCAAAAGGCACAAATTAGGAGAGACCGCTTAAAGACTCTTAATGACTTCCAAAGATTGTTAGGAGACATTTCCAGTCTACGACCAGCTGTTGGGATAACACCTGATCTAATAGTTCATTTAAACAAAACGTTAGATGGTGATAAAGATTTGAATAGTCCAAGAAAACTGACAGCTGAAGCAGAAAAGGAACTGACAATGATTGAGGAAAAATTACAGGAGGCACATGTGGATAGGGTGAACCCAAATCTTAGCTGCATCCTAGTCATATTACCTTCCAGAATTTCTCCTACAGGGATTCTAATGCAGAGGGAAGATATTATTTTAGAGTGGATATTTATACCTAATAAACCAAGTAAAAAATTAAAAACTTATGTGGAAAAAGTCTCTGAATTAATTATAAAAGGTAAGCTGAGACTTCGTGAACTAGCAGGTATAGATCCAGCAGAAATTATAGTGCCTTTTACTACTAAAGAAATAAAAAAGTTATGGGAAGATAATGAACCGTGGCAAAGAGCTTGTGCTAATATTTTGGGAGAAATTAATAGCAACTATCCCAAAAGTGGTAGACTTAACTTCATAAAAAGAACTTCTTGGATTCTTCCTAGAATTGTACGTGATGCTCCAATAACTGGAGCCCGTACATTCTATACTGATGCAAATAAATCAGGGAAAGCAGGTTACAAGTAAGATGAATTGAGTAAGGTGGAACAAAGCCCTTATAATTCTCTCCAGAAGGCAGAATTATATGCCATTCTTATGGTGCTAAGGGATTTTAAAGAACCTCTTAATATAGTTACAGATTCACAATATGCAGAAAGAGTTATCTTGCATATTGAAACCGCTGAATTTATACCAGATGACACAGAGTTGACTTCATTGTTTATCCAGGTACAAGACATAATCAGGAACAGGCTTTGTTCGATGTACATAACACACATCCGGTCCCATACAGGTCTGCATGGTCCTCTAGCCCAAGGCAACGCTGAGATTGATCAATTATTGATTGGAAGTGTGTTGCAGGCCTTGGAATTTCATAAGAAGCATCATGTCAATAGTAAAGGCCTAAAGAAAGAATTTTCCATTACTTGGCAACAAGCTAAGGACATTATAAAGAGATGTCCTACTTGTTCTTTCTATAATCAAACACCGTTGCCTGCAGGGAGTAACCCAAAGGGTACTAACAGAAATGAAATCTGGCAGATGGATGTGTTCCACTTTATAGAATTTGGTAAATTAAAATATGTACACCACACCATAGACACGTATTCAGGTTTTCAATGGGCTACTGCCCTGAGCTCAGAAAGGCTGATTCAGTAATCACACATTTATTGGAAGTTATGGCCATCATGGGTATACCTGTGCAAATAAAGACAGATAATGGTCCAGCATATGTATCTAAGAAAATGAAACGCTTTTTTGATTATTATAATATAAAACACATTACAGGTATACCAAATAATCCTACAGGTCAGGCAGTTATAGAAAGATCAAATCATACTATAAAGGATATGCTGAACAAACAGAAAGGGACAGAAAATACCCCCAGGAATAGATTACATAATGCTTTATTAAGCTTGAATTTTCTTAACGCTAATGAGAAAGGAATGACAGCAGCAGAGAGACATTGGATAATGGAAAAGTCTGCTGAACTAAATCAACCGATTTATTTCAAAGATGTGCTGACCTCTCAATGGAAGCCAGGAGATGTGCTACGTTGGGGAAGGGGTTTTGCTCTTGTTTCCACAGGAGAAGAAAAATTGTGGATACCATCAAAATTAATAAAGTTTCGATTTGAAGAGGAGAAACCTCTTGGAAAGGAGAAATGACAACTTATCCACAATGATGATATTCATACAGGTGGTAAGAAAAGCATATAGAATGGGGGCAGGGTTCTCATCTTATCTCCACAGGAAAACACTCATCTTTGAAAAATTCAAGGGACCCTGGATATTTGGATACTGACAGATGGAAAAATACCTGCCCAATAGGAAATATCAAGAAAACTGAATGGGTTGTGTAAGTAAAATTAAACCATATTTCTAAATTTATAAAGCTGGTTTTGAAGTTGGACTCTGGCTCAGTCCCTCTCCAATTCCAAGCCTGTTAGTAAGAGAAAAACCCAGAGTTTCTGGAGTTTCTGTCTCATGTCAAGAGCCATGATGTGGGACAGAAAGAAATATGAGTTTAGAAAACATCTTTGCTTTTCTTCATATCTATCTTACTTTTCATTGAATATATCTATCATGTCTTTCATTGAATATATATATATATATATATATATGATTAATGTTTAAGTTTTTCATAATGAACAATGAGTTTTTCCTGAAGTGACATTTGAAGTTTCCAGGAAGAAGATGGGGCTCCATAACAACAACTCCACCTGGTTGATATGACGTCATGATACTGATAGCGCTACTACAAGACCTGCTTTGGATACCAGCTGCACAAGACAGTTCCAACTTGGTTAGCTGAAATGGTGCACATCTTATAGAACATTTTGGCCAGACCTGCACAAAATACTCAGAGACTATTGGCAATTTTAAAAGACATTGATCTTGAAATTTAACCATCATTTTACTTTCACAGGATCCCCCAGAAAGAACGTCGCCCCCATGACAGCTGGAAGTAATTCTAGAGGACGACGTCCCCTCTCCCAGTAAAGTTTGCCTTTGGGTTTAGGGACATCAATTAGGGGTTGATTATAATTAGTATACCATTAAGGGTTGGGGGAGGAATTTTATAAGCTCAGGGATCATTTTGGAAAAAAAAAGAGGGATGATGGGATAATAGATTTGTAATTGTGAGTTACTGTTTTTAGACAAATATATTGGTATAGATTTTTGTATATTGACACAAAGTTAAATTATATTGACTATTGTAAGCATGCATGTTTCTACCTCTGCTTAAAACATTTTTTATGTATTGACATATATTGTATTGATATATATATTGTATATATTTACCATATTGCAGTGTACATTTCTATCTCTGATTAAGATACTTATATAATGTTTGTGTATTGATATATATTTACCTACTGCAATGTATATTTGTACATTGTTTATATTTGGAGGCCATTGTCCTCATTTGTTTCACAGTCGTTTATTGTCTTAGTCTTTACGTTAGATAGATATTGAGAATTATATAGACTAATAGTCATCTAAGTTTGTCATTTATAATTAGACTAATCAGGTTCTTTAGGTATATAGAGATTATACTCAGTATAGATAGATAATCTTCAACTTCTTCAAAGAGCTGTAGAAAATGGCCTTTAATCTAACTCAGAGTTTTGCGGTAGTGAGACACAATTGCTCCTGGCAACACTACTCTATTCCCGAGAGAATGTTGAGCACCAAAGACACTCCACCTGGAGCCTTCTTTTTGGCAGAACTGGCCTTGGGGCAAAGAAATGCCCATACCCCAACCACTGACAAAGATACAGAGCATGCATCAATGGATAAAACAGGGCTGTCATATCCTGCCAAGACAGGGTAAGATAGTTTTGAAAAGTTGCTTGCCTTTGAAAAATGGTATGTCAGTTATGTTAGGCCTTAGCCAATGTTGGTTGCTTCAACGCTGCTAATGTGACTTTGGTTGATTGCCTAGGTAGCTAGTTGTCTCTGTGATTTGTTGCATGTTTTGGAAGTTGTTTTACTGAACTTCCTAATTACCCAGGTAACATTATTTCCCTTCTCAGATCTTCGATGGGGTTGAAGACTATATAAATGCAGTTACTTTCTCTCATGACTTAGCCAAGTTATTTATTATACAAGACCTAAGCTAGTTAGAATAGGATATTTGTACTTATTGTATATAATTTCATAGTAGGTTTAGAACTCTTATTTAAACAAAAGGGGGAGGTGTTACGGGAGGTCCTCCCACTCCTCCAGCCTATCGCCGCTGAGATACCAGCCCATTGGGGCGTGGTCTCTCTCCCTTTAAAAAAGCGGCCACTTCCCTCTCCTCTCTCTCTTCACTTCCTGCTCCACCAGAGACTAGACTCACTTCCTGGTTGCACAGAGGGCTGACAGTGATCTGTAAGTTTTTTCCCCTTTAAATAAATACCACCCTATTAATCATAATTCCAAACTGGTGTGGCATTGTTTATGACTTACGCCTTCACCCATATCAGGGTTAAACTTTCAAGTCATTATACAGACAAACAAGATTTTCTTTTCTTCAACCTCTTTCTATGTGCCTCACCAAGAATCGTAGATAATGATCTGTTTTTTTCCTATTTTCTTGTGTATTTATACAACTACTATACTTCAACATTGTAATTCTGTGATGGGATTTGGACATGGAGGAGGGAGAGGAGGTAGGGTAGATAGAGGGGTATGGAAGGGAAGGTAGTACAAATGGGTGGCACAATATTCCATTATTCAGGTTTATTTCTCTAACAGTGGAGGTCATATAGGTAAAAATCTTCTAGGTAATGGAATAGAATGGAAGATGAACACATACTTGTTTTGCACATTTTAACTCATTCTTTTCTTTTTTACCATTGATTTTCCTTCCAAATTTTTTATATAATGAGTTTCACTAATATGTATACACACACACACACACACACACACACACATATATATATATACATATATATATATATATATATATATATATATATATATAGTCTTACAATAAACAGCAGGCAGTGGCACTTAATTTCAACTAAATGTCTCATCTCATTTTTTTCTCTGAATTTCAAGAGAGCACACACACATACATACATATACATACATACACACACACACACACACACACACACACACACACACACACACTAAAGGTCCTGCAAAGATAAATTGCTGCTGCTGCTGTTTCATAGGAAATATGTTTCATAGGAAAAACAACAAACTGAGGTTGTTTTTCTGGTTGTCCTTCGTCATAGACTAAAATGGGTTTTGGGGAAATCAGTTTCTACTTAAGAATTATTATTTTAATGGTGATAAGTAGAAATTGTGGTTTCAAAAAGATATTTATAATTTTTGGAATCTTGAATTCCTCAAAATGCCTTATAAAAGACAATTTAATGGTAAATAACATAATTTATTAAATTGTAATAGTGAGTAAGTTAAAAAAATACTCGGATGGTAGTATTTTGTCAGGTTTTAAATTAGCTATTATACTAAAAGTATAAATGTAAAATAAGTATGAAGTAATATGCAATATTGCTGAAGGATAGCACAAATATGCTATCGTCATGAAATTCAAAACAATATATTATCAAATTTAAAAAGACATTCAATATACTTCTCAGAGCTGAAATTTGAAAAAAAAACTTTCTCTGAGTATTTTAAACAATATTTTTGAAATTAATTGACACATCTCAACAGGAATTTCAAACTGAATTCTCCCCCATTTAAAATTATAATTAGTGATACTCTAAACACCCAAGACATTACAACATCAACCCTTGTGCCAGGGAGTAATTGAGGCTAAGATAAAAGTTATAGTCCACGAAGGCTGAATATTGATCTGTTCATTCTGCGTCCATTATTGCTGATCTTTCAGGATTTAAATATCGATTGGCTACTGCCATTCCAATAAGTAAGAGCCAAGGCTCATCCACATTGCAATGTTGGGCAAAAGAAAAAGGGTTTTAACCTCAATAAGCCTCTGGCCTAGTGAGAAAATGCCATGCTCATTCTAAATCTTACACCTAGCTATGAAAATATTAATAATTTATTAAAACGTATTTTATTACAGGGCTTTCCCTTCTGTCTCTCTGGCAAGGTGCCAGAATACACCATGAAGTAACAGTTTGAAAATGACCTCCACTTTGTCAAATGAGTTGTTTCTTCAGTTTGCCTTCCTATTAATCATTTAATTGGGAGAAAAAATGCCAGAGACACTTCTCAGGATGGCTATTCCTTCATGTTCAACGTGGCTCTTTGCCAAGATCTAATATGACATCAGAGCTATGTTAATGTGGCCGTGGCCACCGTAGTAGAGTTATAATGCATTGCTGTGCTGATATATTAAGCATTGACTTAGAACTTGAATATATAATTGTTCCTGACAGAAAGAAAGATGATTTAATATCTTCCCTGCCTTTCTCCTTCATACTCTATCCCCAACCAGCAGAGGATTGCATGTCCTGACTGGGTACCCATCATTAGAAAGTGTATCCAAAGCACACATGCGACAGGATCAACCAAACCCTATTTGTTTGAAATGTTTTGTGTTTAACAGAGACTCAAAAACTTTCATTTTGCTCTTTCTCTTATGAAGCAGATTCAATTTTTCCCTTCTTCCCAATAAATGGCACAATACTAGTTAAACATTAAATGCCCGATTGTTCATAGATCAAGAAAACATAAAGCATGCCCTGAAATGTCCCATATTGAAACACATTTGTTTTCAATCTGTCCAAAACCGGTACTTCTAAATGCTCAGCCAACCTTTCAGAGACAAAACATCTTTCAAATTTTAGCAACCCAGCAAAATCAACTTCTTCCACATTGCCTTATTGACACTTACTTTTATAATAATCAGCAAAAAAGTACGATTTTGAAGAAAATCAGACAGCAATAAGTTCAAACTGCCCTTGAGTCTTTACAGTCATCCTTTCTCCTTTCTGGAAGACCTGAGTTATCAGAGATGCAATGTTGAAAAATGTTTTCATAAATTTATCATCCTGAGATCCCCTACTGATCTCCTGGTAACCTTCCTTTTCAGACTTCTAATATTCGACATTACTTTACCTTCTATACTTTAGGAAATTTTGCAAATCACGGTAAATGACAATCCCCTGTACTGTATTTTTTTCTAATTTTAATGATAAAATATTTTAAAACAATTGCTACTAATTATAATAAGCTCAGTCTCTTTGTTTAAGACTTTTTTTTTGTCTGTAATCATAAATTTTAGAAGAAAATTCTTCACATGTTCAAAATACAAAGGTCACTTTGGGGTACAATTTTAGGATACTCTTTTGTTATATGAGTGAGACTGGCCATATAGTAGAGTTATAACAGCACTTAGGTTAATATCTGTCTCCATTTGTTTTATCTTTTATTAAATACAAGTTTCTTCTTCCACTTTACATTGTTGGAAATTGTTCTAAGATGACTTTGTCATCTTGCAGTTTCCATAAGTCACAGGAATTGCAAATATACTTTACCCCCAAACAGTAGCACAGACTTTCAGCTTAGTGAACATCACTAATGAAGTCCTTCAAGCATGCTGGCTCAGGACAAGGCCCAAAATACTGAAGAAAACCTGTGCACAGCATGAGGTCTAGAAGATAAAACTGCATTTAAGTAAGAGTTTCATTGACCAGAATATTTTCATGACAATGGTTGTTGTATTACTATATTTAATTTTTCTTTGGGGATGTTTTCAATCTAACAACTTAGTTTTCAGAAAAGTACTATTTTAGATATATATGAATATACAACTATAAAACTGATAAATATTTCTAAGTAAGAAATGATAGTGGAGTAAGAAGAAAATAGAGTTTTTAACTCCAAATTCTTTATCAGTATTGCGATTTTAGGCAAAATATAAATTTCCAAGAATTCTAGCTTTATTAGCAACATTGGTGATAATAACACATGTATCCTATGTCAC
This sequence comes from Microtus oregoni, assembly GCF_018167655.1. Taxonomy (NCBI): domain Eukaryota; kingdom Metazoa; phylum Chordata; class Mammalia; order Rodentia; family Cricetidae; genus Microtus; species Microtus oregoni. The sequence goes on from NW_024543084.1 coordinate 252,860, forward strand.
TGTGAAATTATATGTAATTAGAAGTACTCCTTAGTGATTGATATACATAAATCAATAGTACATATTATTAAAATAATTACAAATCTATATAAATGTATACTTCCATTTATATGAACTGCACAGGGCCTGCATAATTAAGGGCATGATGCTTATCTGCCTCCTCTTTGATTCTGTGGGTTTGGGATCAAAGCAGGGCTCTTTTTATCTTCTTCACTTCATCTCAACTCTTTATAGAGATTACTTTATTGTTCACGTACAAATGTGTTTAGGGCTACCTCTCACCTCCAAAATTCTGTCTAAGTCATAAATTAGATCATCTCTCCAGAACCTTTGCAGTGTTTCTCAGTCTGTGGGTTGCAACCCTTTTGGATGGCTACAGCAGATATTTACATCATGATTCATAAAAGGAACAATTACAGTTAATAAGATTTAACACAAGGAATTGGAAAGGCTGGAGCATTGGGAAGGTTGAGAACCACTGTGAGATTCCTTCTGTTCTCAAATACTCATGTTTCTGTTCTCTCTTCCTCTTTTTCTCCCAGGTCAGAATGTATTTGTACAGGTATTGCTAATGCATCTTCCTTGTAATCGTTATACAGGTTAGTTTACCTGAAACAACCAATCAGTAAAATTCAAACCATCTCTGACCTAAACTCAGGGAGCTATTTTTGGTTTACAGCAGCCACCATGATCAACTACATTGTGACTACTTAGAGTTTCATATATTCATTACCTATCAATCAACCCAGGATCATGTTTGAAATACAGAGTCTGGGAATCCACCTCTGGCACCATGATTCAGGATCTCCCTTTTAATGTGGTTCCCAGGTGGGTCTGTTTTACAATCCTTTTTGTGAAGGGTCAACATGAAACATTGCTGGTCATCACTTTATTTGTGTTTATGATCTTTTGAAATCTCCTACTAAGCAGTTATTCTACTCCTCTCCAAGATATTATTGTTCAATTGATTTGGATTTTCATCACAGGGATCTCATCCTCAAATTTTCTGATGAAGTAAATGTGTAGCTAAGAACAAGAAGCACCAATTAAAGCTTAAGTAGCTAGGACGGATGTTGTATAGTTACCTACAGCAAACAATCGCATTTGATTAAATGAATCACATTGATATGATTTCTCTGATACATTTGATAAAATTAAGAATATCCATTTAAATGTCAAAATAGGCAGAATTTCTGCTTTCACCTCTGTTTCCCTGTGGATTCTTACAGCAAAAAATAAATAAATCACCATACCAAACAAACAATAATGTGTTTACTAAATTCTCAAATCTCAGGCTATAGATTTATTACTATTTTTATGTTTTTGACAACTAAGATAAAATCTTTAAAATATTAAATAACCTAGTCAGTGTGATTCCTTTAGCAGCCTGCATCACCAAATTTGGAACTTAGTCAAGTCCTATGCAATCTCCATTCTCCCAGAAACAGGCGACTAACAGGAAAAAAGTAACTATGGACGTTTCACGCTCACATGAAACATCATTGAACCGTCAGTCTGAAGTCAAACATTGTTGCACTCTATTGGACTTCCCGCCTTTTCCTGACCACGGTAGGAACTACTCCGTTCCTTCCCGGCATCTTTCCAGGCAGTGTGATGGAAGACAAGTGGCATGATACCCCTCCTGCTGTCTCCGTGGGCACCCGGGCACTGCACCATGCCTTACTGGCCTTCACTCCATGCTGCTGCTTGTACTGTATGTGGGGCTTCCAGTGCTTTCTGCAGCTTCAATATCTGATGTGTTCATTATTAGCCTTAAAGGAAGTCCATGTTAAAGTTGATTAAGCCATGATTTCTGCATCTAAATTCATTGTAAATATTTCAATATGGAAAATGATTGCATCCATGCTTATGCTTTAATTGTAATAAACATGTCTCTTATGTCAGGAGTACCAAATCCAATTTTAGGGGCAATAAATCAGGAGAATTACATCTATATAAAATCATACACAATTTTTAATCTAGGTTCTAAACAAATAAAAAAAATACTTATTATCAAGATTTGGAATACATTTTAAGGTTTTTTAAACTAAGGAATTAATTGCTAACAAATTTAATGTGCATCTAAGATTAGTAATCTTAGAGGTGAAGATAATAGAAACATTTCTTTTCTGTCATCTATTTCCTCCTACATGATTTTTTGAAACATCTGAAACAATATTCTCAATCATTGAAAGATCTAGCATTTGTTGTTTGTCTTTGTGAGACATGGTACCAACCCATTTCTTGTAGTATTTAGGAACTGAGGCAAAATAAGAGCAAAGATATTTTAAGACAAAGACATCACAGTATGACAACAACAGACCAACAGTGGCCTATTAAGTGCTTAAACCAACAAAAGTATTTAAATTAAAATGAATTTAGTTTAGTGTTTTCTAATTACTATTCATTTCACAGAATAAACCTTAGCTTTGATTTTAATCATTAACAGTTGCTTCCCTACTTTTTAATAGACTGACATATTAAAATGCATCATAAGGACACAGTTACCATAATCTTAATCTGTTCGTTATCTGCATGAAATTTTGGCCTAAAGGTGAATTTATATTTAGCACACGAAATATATCTAAAATAATTTAAAGAAATGCAAATTTTCAAATCTACCATAAATAATGATATTTTTATCTCTTCAAAATAGATTTCAAAGCAGAACTAACAAATATCACAGTTTTCATAAATCATGTAAATGTTACTGTGTGTAAATAATAGATATTTTCATAAATAAGACCAATTATTATACATACAAGCAAAATATATCCAAACATATATAACAAAATATGTTATTTAAAACATGAAAATGTTAGCCTAATTTTTGAGTAAATCAGTTGCTTATCTTGGAATTAATGGAAGAGTCATTTGAGTCAGAGACTACATTATCTGATTGCCATCCATTGATGAAACCACAACATATACCTCAATATTACACACACTATTTGAGTTCCACTTAACAACATTTGAATGTATATAGATGTAGATGTTGATATGCATATACATATAACAAACTAAAGTAAAGTAATCTTGAAGACAACTTGTGAATTGTATAATTTGGGGCATTATCATGGGTGTTCAAAAGCCACTATGTTAATGAAAGGCACCTTTAAAACTTGATAAAAAGGTATATGCAGATATTCTCTTTTATATTTCATATTTTACTGAAGGCGTCTGTGAAAAATTAGCAAGGTCTCTAGTGGAATTTAAATTCCCACTGACCAATGGAATTCCATTAACACAAAAGCGTGGCACGGTTGAGATTTATACTGCCAGAAACTTTCTTTGATTTATAATCTGGTAATCCTTTTATCCTCCATTTCTATGCAGTATAACTTGATGTAAGTGAAAGAAGGCCTCTGCTAATAGAATTCACATATATCGGACCAAGACATTTTTAGACCATAAAGGTTGTGTGAAAAAGGAGAAAAAAAAAAGAAAAGGAGGGCCTGGCTGTGCTGAATGATGGAGCCTGGCTTTAAAATAGTCTCATAAAATGGAATTCTGTTACAACCACTCACTTTAAACAGTGTGAATGGTGTAACATTCTCTGTAGATGAGATTGCTCTTTCAATTCAAGCCACATAAAGTATTTTACTAGTCTGCAAACCACAAGCAAGTTTAGACTCTTGTAATTTTGTAACAGTTTGTGCTAAAATGTTACATGAGCTGGTTAAGTATGGGAGGGTGAAGTAAAGGGGGGAAAGGCATGAGAGCAGAAAAATAATCGTAAGCATCATATTTAGCTTCAGAAAATTCTGGGGTAGAGAAAGCTTAGTACACCCAAGACCTTTTGCTCTCTGGGTCTATAAAGTGAAATCTTTTAACCAGACTGATAGGAAAACAAGCACAAAGAGTAAAATAAACATCTAGGCTTTGCCTGAGCTTGTGTCTTCTCTGGTCTATATGATCTGTCCTCTTTCCTCCAGCCAATTGTTTCCTACTTGTTGGCAATGCAAGAAATTTGGTTGTGAAAATATTTCCTTTAACTGTTTATCACTGTGTAATAAACGCTGTTTTTTTTTCTTTTCCACATATTCAAATATAGTTTTGGGGAGAAAAAAAGATGCTACTTTATTTCCACTATTTTTCTAAGCATTGTGAAACTTTCCCTACTCTTTATGAATGTGTCCAAGAGCAGTGGGGTCCATGTAGAAGTCCCTGTTGATTCTTATTTTATGAACTTAACATTTGGTCAGAGTATTAAAAGGCTTTAGATGTGTTGTGGTACCGTATCAGGTGATTCCAGTATGTTTGTATTTGTGCCGTTGTTTCTCATATTTTCTCAGAATGTATAATATCTTAGACTCTCAAATAATTAAAATATTAAATGATAAGTGAATGTAAACCCTGCCTCTAACAATTAAACAAAAAATTTGTTGGTCTATAATCAGATTATACGATTTACTAAAAATGTAAAATTCTGTAACCCATAATTTTTCTGGGACTGAATATAATTATCTCACAACATGTCTTTGCTATCTTGGAGTTTATCATTCCAAAATATACATTATACAGCATTCTTGAAATTAAATAAAATGGGGTAAAACCGTTTATGATAAGATCAACCACCCAGTTAAAGTATTAAGACAAACTTCATAGTAAAGCAAAGGAAAGGAAGTAAAACTATCTCTTTTCTGTAGAGGGCAATTAAAATAGTGAGCCACAATTGGTAACTCTGAAGACATTAAGAACAGACTGAGAATTCAATGCTAAATGGGTTCCAAGGCTCAAGGATCATCCAAAAAGATAGAGTGGGGAGATTGTAAAATGCAGAGGTAGTCATCCACTGGTGACTCTAGTACAAGCAATGGAACAGTGTCACCTAGCAACAGTAAGTAATTGCATATATGTACACACAGTATTTGTGAAAACATACACAAGACCTACATATGCTGAAGGTAGAAACATTAACAGCATGGAGGAGCCTGGAGTTCATGAAATCCTACACCTAACTTAAAGGATCCTGGCAATGAGAGTTACAGAGAGAGTCAAGAATGGTGACCCTATAAGATCAATCACATTTCAGTTGAAGATAGTAAGTATGGCATGAGTTTATGGGCATTCCCAAATCGGCTTTTTAAGAAATGACATAATGTTTTTTGGGTGGGGAAGGGCAGATTAGCAATTGGGGAAATGATGATACCATCAAAATTCACTGTAAGAAATTCTCAATTAATTAATAAAATATTTTTAATTATTCTTATGCTAAATAGATTCAGAAATAAATATGATTAACTAATTCTACAATATAAGTAGTTAGATATTATTTTCCTGATCAAACAAACAGAGAAAAGTCAAGACAGTAATAAAAGGAAAACTCAGAGTGGAAATTGGTCAAAATAGAGACATTATATAACAATATATAGTGTAAATAATGACAAGGTACTCTTTTTCGTGATGATACTGAATCAGCTTCAAAATGCCTCACCTTTCAGAGGCAAAATTCCACACCACAAACCCCCTACCTAACATTCTGAGCACATTGCTAAGCCTAGCATCATAAAAGAAATGCAACTAACTCTTTCCCTATTAAAAAGCATATATTTATTTTTAATTATTATTAAATTTCTTAATTTTAGAGTATTAGAGGGCACTGTGGAAATTTTGTTGACTCATTAGAAAGACCTAATGTGATTTTCTGCACAAGGAGACAGTGTCTTAAAAGCCTGTATTTATTGTGTTAATTTTAAGTCCCCATTTGAACTGGTATGTTAGAGAAGAATGGGGAAAGGTAAATCTAAAAGTTAAAGTGAGAGCCTTGGCTTTTTAGCCTTCCAATTTGCTGAGCACGCATAAGAACTTCTTGCTGTTGTACACACACGCTGCAAAATCACAGGACTCCTTGTTTTTCCTAGGGTTTCTTTCGGGCTTCTTCTATTCCTCCTTATCCTTCCTTTCACCTGAAACATTTTTCCAAACCCAAAACACCCTTTGAACTTTACCTATCATTGTATAAGTTCCAAATTTCATTCATTTGTTCACAATGATGACCAAAGACACATAATTAAATTTCCTTCTAAGGCAAGTAACATTTACTGAATTATCATACATTTACTGAATTATCATATATTATAGCAATTCATGATTCAGTCAGACTGAATCAAATAGAATATTTGTTGCATTTCATATTTTTCCTTTGACTTGTGATCTGGTTGGACTGCAATAAAATTAGGATGCTGCTTGGAATTAATTTAAGCATTATACTGCATTATACTGAGAGTACTCATCTGCTAGTGCATCCCAGTAATGCATTGTCCCTGACTTTCTAGATAGTGATTACCTCCTTGATACAATAAAATAATACCGTAACTGCATTCAATTTTTCAGCAAACTCCACTTAATTCTGGTAATGATAAAAAAAAAAAAGGATCATGGCATTGCAATGTTGTAAGATCTGCCGTTTTGAGCAAGAAGAAGGCAGCATTGTAGCTTTTTATGTTATAGTATCGAAAAAGTTCAGTTTCTGATTATAACTAATAAATCATCTCAAATTACAGTAGGCAAAACAGGGAACAGGGCATCAGCTTGACATTCCAGAATGAGCTTAGTTCTTTTCTGGTACATTTTTCTTAGGAGACAGCATATGCGTACATGCATGTATATTTGACCAAAGATTCAATGAAGGACAAGATGTGTTATCTGTGCAAAAGCTGAAATATAATACTGAAGAAGATACTAAACTATTCTTTTAGAAAACGACTATTTTTAAAATCTGGGGATGATTCTCTCCAGAGACCTGGGTAGGAGCCAACACATCTGCAAATATAATTACAGGTTAATTGTGGAAAAGTTCTTTAATAAAACTTGGTAGAAGTTAGATAATTCAAAAATTTCAATTTAATTATTATTATTAGTTTTAAGTCTTACAATTTACTAGAAAAGCTATTGAGCTTTCTGAGTCTAGTTAATAATCCGTAGAATAGATATTTTATCAGTATTACTGCCTAGAGAAAAATACGAAGAGAATAAAATGTCTCAGAATCACCTTCCACTCTTTTTTCCTTTAATCTGCATTTTCCGTGTTTTATAGGAATATCATGTTTGTGATGATAATAAATTTAATACATCCCTTTAAGTGACTGTGTTAGCAAAACTGTATAGAATTACCAATACATACCTTTATTTCATGACATATTGAAGCCTTATGATAACAAGTTTGACTTATATATGTTCATAATATAAACATGAAATGTATAATCAAAACTCAGTAAATATATCAAAAAATAAAGCACTTAGAAAAAATTAAGCAGGCTGAATGGCGATGGTTCACGCCTTTAATCACAGCACTCGACAGGCAGAGGTAGATGCATCTCTGAGTTCAGGCCAGTCTAATATACAAGAGTTAGTTCCAGGACAGGCACCAAAGCAACAGAGAAATCCTGTCTCGGAAAACAAAAACAAACAAACAATTTAATTAAGCACTAAAACTTTATTCAAAGTATTTTGAAAAAATATCAGTTTTTGCTATGGACAGTTTGAAAAACATACTAATATAAAATTTAAAATATGCCAACAGTTCATATGAAATGTTTTTTATAGCAATTTTCATATTGGAGTGACTAATTTAAGTTTCATTCTTCTGTTTTTGTGGAATTTGATTGTGGAATCTGAGATAGTTTTGTGCTTGAATTCATAGAGGGATTTCAAGTTTGTAATAAAAGGTTTTGCATTCATATTCTTTAGCCTATTTCCTTGAAAGCAGCTCAGTATTGGTTCTTTATCTCTCACAGCGATAGAAGAATAATGTATGGTAAGAGCGAAGAACAACAACCCAGAGACTGGGAAGTTTTCTGTAACTTGTCAAAGGCAAAGAACCATTGGCCTTGAGAAGCTACAGCAATCCTTACTCTTATTTACTTTTTATTTGAATTACAGTTATTTAAGTGTGTGTGTGTGTGTGTGTGTGTGTACGTGTGTGCATCTCGCATATCAGAGGAGAGCTTTTGCCAACAAGTCATTATTCCCACTATGTGGCCTGCACACCAACCCTATGTCATTGAGTTTCTCTGCAAGGGCCTTCACTGGCTGAGCCAACTTAGTAGCTCCACACTTTAATTTTTAGTTAGGAAGATATGTTAAAGAGAAAAAAAGACTGTATGAAAGGGTAACCATTTTTATACTCATATATTTACCTTGTAAAATAATTGGATGTCAGACAAAGAATTGCTTGTCATATTTGGCTATTAAAATAATATATTTTATGCATAACCTGACCTGCCTTCATGAGTTACTGTAGCCTAATGTCTTCCTGCAAGATTTTCCAATGGGATTTTGATAAGACTCTTACGTTTGCTGTCTTACACAGTACAGGCTGTTAAACTCAATTTGCAAGAAAAAAAAAACTCAGGTATAAAACTGGATAATCTGTATCCCTTTAGAATCAAAAGTCATTTTTACCAAAATATTTTAACACATAAAATTGCTTCTTGAAAGATGTTTGCCATGATAAAGTGACATAAAACTACATTTTCATTATAATTATAACTGACTTGTGGTGCTAAGTTTTTATAATTTAAAGGTATTCTCAACTCTGACAGCCCTTCCACTTTGAATTATGCATCTCATCCTCTTAAATAGTTCTGCTGGCACAAGACAGCTGAGATGAAGTTGTCGTTCTAAAATAATTGCTCCATGGAGCATCCATTATGCCTTCAGAAAAAATGTATTACTTGACTTCTACAAATTATAGACTAGCCTATAATGGGGATTTTTGACAGCTATTAGTTTAAAAAAAATCTGAAGAGTAAAATGAGTATTGATATCACAATGGTGAGTCATGAATGCTAATACAGCTTGTTCCGTGCTCTCCTGTGAAAGCATGATGTCATTGTTACTTATAATAACGCTGATGTAACTGCACTCATGTCAGATATAGCATTGGCAACACGTGTCATTTGTCACCTTTGAGATAATAAAGCAAAGCTAAATATTTACAGTAGATGCTGAAGATGCTAAGTATAAAAGATGAAAAATTGGTTACATCTTGGTTAATAACTTCCTTTATTATGATATTTTGTGTATTTTAGGAAAACTAAGATAGAAAAAGAAATCAAAGAAAGACAAATAAAATACATTTGATTTCTTTCGATTCTTTTCAAAATATTGAACACTAATTAAAACATTTGATTTATCAATAATTTGTTAAAATATGTATTTTTTTATTATCAATAATATTGGACTTTCAGTTTCCAAATTGGTATTAATTGCCCCCAATAAAATATTTTATATATGTACATACACACACACACACACATATATAGATACATGTATTATTGGTGTACTCCAAATGGAAAATATAACATATAAGTTGCTACAAATTTCATGTTGCTTAAATTAAAATTTGCCTGATATTCTAACAAATCAGATATTATAGAACTAACCTAAATAACAGATTTTTATAATGTAAGTTTTGCAACTCAAAATTAATCCTAAAGTATTAATTAGAGTTAAAAAGTCCAAAATACTTAGTAAATTGTTTACTCATTTACATATTTAATGTGTTGAAGATAAAATTAACAAACAAATGTCTGTCCTTTGCTTCAAAGCAAAACTCAGAATAACAGAATTAATAAATTCAGTTCAAAGGAATCAAAAGTTCAGAGTTTTTATAACGAAATAAAAGTAGAGTCTGTGTATTTTCAAGTGGATAGACTATAAAGTTGTAGATAGGATATGCCTTCAAGCACTTGCATTTATAATAGCTTTCAAAAGCCTGTACTAGTGTTATGTTTATAATGACTGAATTTCAGAATGTATATATTAGACATGTATTCATACACATAGAGATTACATAGAGAGATGCACTATATGTACATATTTTAAATTATAAAAATTTGTTAATATGCAGTGGAACTAAGTTTAATTTTAAGACTTGTTTTTACTTCTTTATGCTTTAAAGGTAGGTGATTTACAGTGTTTTGAACTAGCAATACAAACATCTATTCATGTTTGAGTTTTTCCACAATAATGTGCTGAAATTTTTATAGTGCTTTCCTTCATGTTATTAACTGAAAGTTCCAGAAAGGGCTTTTCATTCATTCTTTGAGGCTTGTGGACTGACTAAAACTTGAATGACTTTGTGTAGGATGTTTCAGGTCAAGAGCCAAATTATCTTAGGCTCTCTTAGCCTATATAGCTAGCCATTTATTTTTTCCACTTTATGTATGACCTAAGATCCTCGTGACTATTAAATAAATATTTCTGGAAATGATGTACGGAGCCATATCTTCCACCAACCGAAATGCTAAGAATGTAAACAAATAACACCTTACACCTATAGCAGATATTTTCTTGTAACTTACTGCTCTAATATTTTCACCAATATATATTTTTTATTTTTATGCATTTTGAACTAACAGATACATACATCATTTCCTCTCTTTCATTTTTTCTTCAAGTCCCCTCCCTCCAACTCCTTCCAATCCCCTCTGACTCTCAAATTGACCCATAAGAGACAGTAGTGGCACTGATATGTTTGTGGTAACCAAAAGCTGTCTAATTGGACCTAAGACCCTCTTAACAAGAGTGAACCATGCTTGATACTGATAACCTAGGTGCCCTCCTGGGACTAGTGAGGTCCTAGATCTAATATGAGCATCTACTACTGCCACTTTGTTAGGCTGGCATAATTTCTAACCACCTTCTAAATTTATCCGTGTACTCAGAACACTATGTAGGGACAACCCCTCATCAAAGAATCATTTCTTTACAGCAAATGAAAGCCAGCAAAGAAATTTAAAACAGGACACAACACAAAGATCAGTGCTTTATAGGATACCCAGTTCGATTGTCTCTATTTGTATTGGCATTCCCATACCTATATCTCAGGAAACATTGCAGAAGGGGAGACAGAAAAAAATTGTAAGAGCCAAAATATCAGGAAATATGCTAAGAAACAGTCTTTTATGCAAATGACTATATAATGAAGACCTCAACAATGTCAATACCATAGATATGCTAAATTAGAAGTGGAAATATCTCAGGGAGTTGCATCCTTGGACAAGGAATTCCAGGCAACCAAGGTCTTGTGAGAATGGGAGAGCTAGCTTATCTCAGCAATGAGCCATCTAAGTGGTTGTTCTACAGAAAGTGATTAGCGCTAAAACCACGGGCACACAGACAACCAAAAAGTACTCTGTAGGTTGCATTTATATATTTGTTCAGTGCAGTTTTAAATGCCTTGATTCATTAATTACTATATTTCATCCCTACTAAAACCTTGGACCTATTACCACTCTAGAACATAGAATTCAATGCAAAGAAAAGCTTCATTGGGGGACTGTGGTTTCTCGTATTTGAAACAAAGTAGTTCTCTTTTCTCATTGTCTTTGGGAAAGGAATTTTGGTGTTTTTTTTTTTTTTTGAACTGAAAATGTTTTGACATTTCCCATCACTCTCTAGTTCTCTACTATAAATTGACCAAAGCTTGCCAAGATTATCTGTTGTCTATGCTAGGAACAACTGCCAAACCTTTAATCTTCTACACATTCTATTATTAACTCAGAGAAACAACTTACTTGTTATTTACATTCTTGCAGATGTAGAAAAGCATTTCCCTAAACTTCCTTTGAAATTGTAACGCAATGTCCTTTGGGGTTATATAATCCAAGCATAAGTCATCAGATTAGGAAGGTCATTTCAGAATTAGGACACATTTGAAGGCATACATCCCTTATACATGCTCTCTCTCCTGTTCCTTACTGGAATTTGCTCCAGATGTCCAGAAGCAAGGAGTTTTGAGTCAACAGTCTATCCTGAAAACATCAAGTAAAAAGCCAAATAAATAGATTCATTAAATAATGAAAACTGGATTTCTGAAAATGCTGTTCTAATACTGTGTGATATATGTCTAGATTTCCTTCTTTAGAGGAATAAGTCCCAATTAAATTCATATTCTATTCAGCAGCTGTTATTTATGGTTCTTTTTTAATGTAAGTAATCTGAATTCCTAATGAAAAATTTAGCAAATAAGTAGATCTAAAGTTGAATAAATGTTTCTTACTCTAAAAGAGACTCTGTGTTTTTGTATGGGTTGGGTATCACGGTAATTGTAGCCTCATGAAAAGAGTTTGGCAATGTTCCTTCTGTTTCTATTTTGTGACAATTTGAGGAATATTGGTATTAGCTCTTCTTTGAAAATCTGTTTCTATTAGCAGTTATAGGTTTGTTTAATTTGCTTATCTGGTCTTAATTTAATTTTGATAACTGATGTTTATCCAGAAAATTGTCCATTTCCTTTAAGCTTTCCAATTTTATGGAGTACAATTTTTTAAAGTATGACCTAATGATTCTCTGCATTTCCTCCATGTCTGTTGCTCTGTCCCCTTTTTCATTTCTGATTTTATTCATTTGGATATTCTCTTTGGTCCTTTGGTTAGTTTGGGTAAACTTTTGTCTGTTTTGTTGATTTTTTTTTAAAAGAATCAACTCTTGGTCTCACTGATTCTTTGTATTGTTTTCTTTGTTTCTGTTTTGTTAATTTTAGCTCTCAATTTTCTTATTTCCTGATGTCTAGTCCTTCTGTGTGAGTTTGCTTCTTCTTGTTCTCAAGGTTTCAGGTGTTCTGTGGCCTCACTAGTGTAGGATTTTTTCCAGCTTCTTTATGTAGTCATTTAGTGGTATGAACTTTTAACACTGCTTTCATTGTGTCCCATAAATCTGGGTATGTTTTGTGGTCATTTTTATTGAATTTTAGGAAGTCTTTAATTTCTACCTTTATTTCTTCCTTTACACATTGGTGATTCAGGTGATCATTGTTTAATTTCCATGTGTTTCTGGGCTTTCTGAAATTAGTGCTGCTGTTGAATTCAAATTTTAAGACATGGTGATCCGATAACATAGATGGGGTTATTCCAGTTTTTGGTTTTTTGGGTTTTTTGTCTCTGTTGATGTTTGCTTTGTTACCTAGAACGTGGTCAATTTTTGAGAAGGTTCCGTGAGATGCTGAGAAAAAGGAATATTCTTTTATGTTTGGATAGAATGGTCTATAGATGTCTTTTAAGTCCATTTGAGTCATAACATCTGTTAGTTTCCTTGTTTCTTTGTTAAGTATCTGTCTGGCAGACCTGTCCAGTGGTGAGAGTGGGGTGTTGAAGCCTTCCACCATTAGTGTCTGGGGTTTAATGTGTGATGTAGTTGCGTTTCTTTTACATATGAGGGCGCCCTTGTGTTTGGGAAACAGATGTTCAGTATCTTAGATTTTTCCCTGTGACAAATATGAAATGTCCTTTTTGTCTCTTTTGATTTATTTTAGTTTGAAGTCTATTTTGTAAGATATTGGGTTAGCTATACCAGCTTGTTTCTTAGTTCCATTTGATCAGAAAAATTTTTCCCAACCCTTTACTCTGAGACAATGTCTATTTTTGAGGTGTAGTTGTGTTTCTTGTATGTAGCAGAAGGATGGATTCTGTTTTTATATCCAGTCCATTAGCCTGTGTCTTTTTATAGGTGAATTGAGTCCATTTATATTCAAGGATATTAATAACTGTGTTTTCTAGTTCCTGTTATTTTAGTTTTCATTGTTGGTGACATTACTGTGTTTTTTCCTTCATTGGGATTTGGTGCTCTGAGATCATCTATTGTCTGTGTTTTGTGGTTGTAACTAATTTCCTTGGGTGAAGTTTGCCTTTTAGTACTTTGTGCCAGGCTGGGTTTGTGACTAGCTATTGGTTAAGCATGGTTCTGTTATGGAATATTTTGTTTTAACCTTCTATAGTGATTAAAAGTTTTGCTGGATATAGTAGTTTGGACTGGCACCCATGGTCTCTTAATGTCTGCTTAATGGTTGATCGGGACCTCCTGACTTTCATTGTTTCCGTTGAGAAGTCAGGTGTAATTCTGATATGTTTATGATGTCTTTATATGTTACTTGGTCTTTTTCCTTTGCAGCACTTAATATTCTTTCTTTATACGTATGTTTAGCGTTCAGATTATTATGTGGTAAGTCTGAGCCAACCACCTCTGCTGGAGTAGGCCCAAGCAAGAGACCTTGTAGGAGCAGATATAAGGGAGCGATAACCAAGGGAGCATGTTTGAGCCACAGACCTCTGTGGGACCAGGCCCAAGCCAGGGACATCCACAGGAGCAGGCTCAAACTAGAGACCTCTGTCGGAGTAGACCAGAGTCAGCGACCTCCTTGGGAGCAAGCTCAATCCAACCACATCTCTGGGATCAGGCCTGAGACCTCAGCAGGAGCAGGCCCATACAGTTGACCTCCATTATTGCAGAACGACTCCCAGGAGCTCCAACTGACTTTATGGAACACCAAGTGTTTTGGGGGTGACTGGAAACTTGACCCCAACTGCACCACAAGGAGCAACCATCTGCGCATTAGATCCACTGGCACCTGGAAGATTGATTACCAGAGACACAGCTCCAACTACACCAATCAGAAGAAAGATGGGTAGACAAGAACACACTCAGCACCACAAAGTGCATCATGACATCAGCAAAAACTAATGCCTCTACAACAGCAAGACTTGAACACCCCAGTGTAGATTAAGCAAATAAAAATGACCAAAAAATAACTTTAGGAGATTGTTTGAGGTCCTTGAAAAGGAAATGAAAAATCCCATCACAATGGAAGAAAAGACAAACAAAATATTGGAAGAAATTAACAAATCTTTTTATACAACAAGAAAAAGTAATCAAACAGATGAAAGAAATAATTCAAGACTTTGAAAGCAAAATAGAGACAATAAAAAAAAATTACCTAGTGAATTCTGGAAATGAAAAATATGGAAAAATGATTAGGAACCATAAATGCAAGCATAAACAGAAAAATCAAAGTGATGAAAGAGAGATTCTCAAGTGCTGAAGATACAATAGAGGAAATAGATTCATCGGTCAAAGGAAACATTAATTCTAACAAAAGCTTAACCCAAAATATCCAGGAAATCTGGGCACCATAAAAAGACCAAGCTAAGAATAATAAGGATAGAAAAAGAAGTGAAACTTAAAAAGCACAGAAAATATATTCACCAAAATTATAGAAGAAAACTTCCCCAACCTAAAGAAAAATATGCATATGAAGATACAAGAACCTTTTAGAACACCAAATAAACTGGATCAAAAAAATCATATATGCTTTATATACACTCCTTTTATTCCTACCTTAACAGTTCATCATGAGTTTTGAGATCATGGTATATATTTTGCTTAACAAAACTTTCGGAAATTTAACAATATTTGATGATCATTTTAACAACTTTGAGGAGAGAAGGATATGGAAGTAGGGGAAATATGTAACTTCTTTTAGCATGCTATATTAACCCAAGTTTCTTTGTTGTGATATTTATCAATAAATGGAAAATATATTTTAGTGTTTGATATGAGTTATATGTACATAAAAATATGACTCAAAAACTGCCACCATCACTCCACAAATTATAAATAGAAAAACTTTAAATTTTTTGAGGTTTTAAGTAATAGAAGAACTTTAATTTTGAAAAAAATATTATTTTAAAAAGTACTCTGTGGAATTTCATTTGATTGTACTATTTCTGGCTCTATCTTTGATGAAGTCTTAAGACTAATAATTATATCTATTTCCTAGATATTTTATTTTCATAATTGTATGTATGTTTTATGTTAGACTACTCAGTTATCATAAGCAAACCTTGACAGAGATCACACAATTCTTCTCTCTTATCCCACCTGCAATGAAGGCAAACCATGACTGAGCCATTCTCCAGGGGTGATAAACCTGATATCAATATGATGTGCACTCTAAAAATAATTGGGTCATACAATTTTCAATGAAATGAGTTTTCTTTATCAATTCTGGGGTTGATAGAAGACATAATAAGTACACTTTCAGCAAATAATGAACAATTAAACATTAATTAAGTCAGACAACTGCATCTTCATGTAACTTCTTTAAATATGTTTATTTTTCTCTGCATTATTATAAGATTTTTGTTTCTTGACAGATACTGGCATAATAATTCAGCATGATTAAGTAAGGGAGAAAAAATGATACTGGTGGGAAAGATTCCCTCCTTGAGTAGACAATGCTTACAGTCCTATCCTATCTGTAACTGGGACCATTGAAAGTAGACTGTTGTCAAAGGTAGAGACCATGTTGAGATCATGCTCTATGAATGGTCCTATAAGACTGAAAGGTCCTGAGAGAGACCTAGATCCCACATATCAGACTGACTTTTCCATCCAGAAGCCCCAAGTGACTTTTTGATATAAGGAAGACAGATCAGAGGATAATATTCTCTTGTGGAAACAAAGCATTCACTTTCCAATGGATATACTCTTATTCTTCAGAGCAGCTGCCAGCAGAAGAGAAAACAATTATCAACCTCTAGTCAGTAGGAGGTCCCTAAGAGCCCTTAACAGATCTTCCACTTTATGAAATGTAATACACATACTTCTTTGTATGCTCTTGCTAATGAAGCCTTCTGTTGTTTCAATTAATGATGTATTTACCTAGTTTGAATTCTAAATTCAATTTACATAATTTCTCAGTTTCCAAGTATCCTCAACTATAAATCATAGGCAACTAATGTATACATCCCTAATATTGTTGCATGCTCAGATAGATCAGTATTTGATCTTGAAATATTTCTAGAATAATGCCTGCACACACACACACACACACACACACACACACACACCCCAAGTGAAACAGTCCCCCTGACAATGCTGAAGGATGCATGGACAACGTGTTTATACTGATTTTCATGGTCTGAGTTGATGAGGATGACTGACAAGGTCTTTTCCACACGGAACAGTTTCCACAGAGCTCAGATGGCTGAATTTAGAGTCCAGAGGATTAAACATTCTACTGCAGGAGCTGGTGTATTTATATGTTATATGTGTATACAGACATGTATATATGCATTTCTTTGTATAAAATTTTATATATATATATAATCAGCATTTATTTGCTGACATTCATTTCACCATCCAACATTTCAACATATTTTTATTTTTCTTATTATCTTCTATTTAAACCTACTATAAATGAAAAATCACCTTAAAATAATAAAACACAACTATTGCCTTATATTACTACCTTGCCTGGAGAGATGTATACTAGGATCTGTTCAACAAAGATGCCAGAGAGGCCTCTAACAATAGACCAAAGAAGAGATCCATTCAAATATGACTTAATGAATCAATTAGAACAATATGCTTATTTACAGAGGCATGACTAAGGGAATACTTGACCAAATGCGGTCACTGAAAACATCTCCATCATCATACAACCCCATCATGGAAGACTACCTTAGGCAAGCTGCATCATAACATCTGTCTCTGTGTTACTCTACTTCTTATATTTCTAACTCCTCTCAAAACTATGGTAGCCAGGAGGGAGAAGGAGGTAAAATCCCAAGTGAAAGCTTCTTGACCTCCCGCATCTTTTTCACTAGGAATTGTTGCCAGCTCTATTGCCATAGACATGCATCAAACCCTTACTGTAACTCATCGCTCATGTCACTACTATGACTGTCAGTCAATGCTATGTGCTTCTGATGCTAAGGGCTGGTTTTGTCATGTCTGCAGAAAGATGGAATAACAGTAATCTTCCATGAGCAGGCCAAAAACTAATTTATTGTGTTAACCTTCATTGAATGATATTTCTATGTGATTTTCTTTAAAAAAATTGGTTTAGTGAGTTGGGTAGTGGTGGCACCAGACTTTAATCCCAGCTCTCAAAAGGCAAAGGCAGGCAGAACTCTGTGATTTCGAGGCCAGCCTGGTCTACAAGAGCTAGTTCCAGGATAGGCTCCAAAGTTACAGGGAAACCCTATCTCAAAAACCAAATCATCATCATCATCATCATCATCATCATCATCATCATCTTGGTGTACAAATAAATTAATAAAGATAATTGTTAAAAATATTTAAAGCTTTATGAGTCCTGACGATTAATCTAAAATTTCCAGATTTGGTTAGATGGAAACAACTTATTTAATAGCATGTATAATAATACTCAAGGTATTTATAAAATAATATGGTCTAAGTTATTTTCAATGTCATAAAAGCAAAATATTTTGTATTTTTTAAGTTATAGGAGTGCATAAAAAGCATAAGTTCCCATTATGTATGACACTGTAAGGATTTCAATATAGCTTTTTCATCTTTTCAAAATAAGGTTACTGCTAATCAAAATTAGACATACCTACTTTTGTTTTATAATCTATTTTTCTATTTAACACTGTTACATTTTGTTTTGAATGTTTTCTTTTTTGTCTTTTTTTTTATTGAGAAAAGGGAAAAAAAACAAGTTTCCGCCTCCTCCCAGCCTCCCATTCCCCCCCCCCCTCCTCCCACCCTTCTCCCACTCCCCCCACTCCTCTCCCCCTCCCTCTCCAGTCTAAAGAGCAGTCAGGGTTCCCTGCCCTGTGGTAAGTCCTAGGTCCTCCCCTCTCCGTCCATTTCTAGGAAGGTGAACATCCAAACTGGCTAGGCTCCCACAAAGCCAGCACATTAAGTAGGAACAAAACCCCGTGCCATTGTCCTTGGCTTCTCATCAGCCCTCTTTGTTCGCCATGTTCAGAGAGTCCGGTTTTATCCCATGATTTTTCAGTCACAGTCCAGCTGGCCTTGGTGAGCTCCCAATAGATCAGCCCCACTGTCTCCGTGGGTGGGTGCACCCCTCATGGTCCCGACATCTTTGCTCATGTTCTCCCTCCTTCCGCTCCTCATTGGGACCTTGGGAGTTCAATCCAGTGCTCCTGTGTGGGTCTCTGTTTCTATCTCCATCCATCACCAGATGAAGGTTCTATGGTGATATGCAAGATATTCGTCAGTATTGCTATAGGATAGGGTCATTTCAGGTTCCCACTAAGGCATCTATCAATATATATTTGAAAAGGCAGGAATTAAGGCCCGAGGAGACAGCTCAGAATTTGAAACACTTGATGTGCTTTTGGAAAAAACAGATTTAGTAACCTGTACCCACATTTTGCTAACAATGTTCTACAGCTGTAGTTCTAGAGGATCTGATTCCTTACACACATGGTGCCCAGACATATGCAAGCAAAGACACATATTCATGCAATTAGAAAATCATTTTGTCAGCCCTAAAATGGTATACTTACAGACAAGTATCTTTATATGGAATATCAGGATTTATCTGTAGAATTAGGATTACATGCAAGCATATAAACATAAATATATTTATATTTCAGAACAATTGGAGAAATAGAGGATGTGAATTAGAGAGAGCAAGAGGGCACATGACAGAGTTTGGGGGTAAGAAGGGGAAAGAGGATACATATAATTATATTTTACTTTGATAAAATAAATAGTTAAAAGGCAAATCTTAAAAAATAAAAATCAAGAAGATATATACATACAAATTATAATCTGTTTTTATTTTTAAAATGAACTTCCATTTCCATTTAGTAATACAGAATATTTTCTTTTCATATACAACAATGTTCATGAATTTAATGAGGTTATTTATAAATATCATTAATGTAGTTTTTCTGCTTTCAATGTATTTTGGGCTTCTTTCCAAATCGGTACATTGAGATCCTTCTCATTTCTTTTAAATGCTGCCTATTATTTTATTATAAGACTATATCACACTCACTATGCCATTACTGTATTACTGGGCATTTGGTTTGCTTCCAATTTTTGATATTACCAAGGGTGTCCTAGGGAATATTCTTATATTTTTATCTTTGTGTGCTACTACAAGAATCTCTGCCACATGAATTCCTAGAAATGGAAATGCAGATACAAGGTTTGGGCACATTTGTTAATTGCACTGAATTTTTGGTAAACCCTCATCCAATGATTTAATAACAATTTATATGCTCTCCAAATAGACAGAATGTGTTTCTTCCATGTAGAATATTCTTACTATTTTACTTAAGTTTTAGCACGTCTAAGAGGACCACTATTTTTTCTAAATATTCTAATTTTTCCTGGTTTTTAGCAGCCTCACCTTTGCAAATTTATCTTGAATATCCAATATTTTTTTTTGATGGGATGTTGTTGTACACTGCTTAAATTTATGAGTTAGTTTTTGAAATAAAATAACTTACTTTGTCAGAATTATACCATGTAGAAACAAAGAGCCAGAAGTAAACACAAAATTCCCAGACATTTCCAATCAAGCCATGAGCAGTAGGAGTCTGACCTGATGCAGACATCTGTTTCCTAATACCTAGTGACCTATGTCAATTTACAATGATGGGCAATCTCATGAGAAACAAGTTACACTGTAAAACGTATTACTTAAAACAGTAACAAGAACACCTGCCTTCTTTGATACTAGTCTACACAGGAATCCCATGAGAATAAGGCTATAGCTTCCCTGTGTACTGCTAAATTTCCATTCCCTTCTAGTGGCATGATTCCTTCTTTTGAAACTTTACCATATTACTGCAGTATACTCTAGTGGATTCTCCCTTTGTCTATTCGCACCTTATTTGATTTTTTTTTTTTTTTTTTTGCTGCTCACATCTCTGCTTCCTGAAGATGGACGGTAAAAAGAAATCCCACACTAGCTCAGAACTGAGTATAATAAAGGGTTATTTATTTAGGAATAGACTCACAGAGAACAGTCCTCTGCACAAACAGGGAACAGGAACCTCATCACATCACACAGCTGGAAGAGAGGGCGACCACACACTTTACATAGGCATTTATAGAATAAGAGGCCATGCCCAAGTGGGTTGGTAACTTAAAGGCTACTGGTGGTAGAAATTCCATACAGCAGCTTCCCCTCCACCCAATATGTTGTTTTACATACCATTTTGTGGGCATATAGGAAGATCTCCATTTGACCTACCTTGCCCAAGTTTTAACTTGTGTGTGTGTGTGTGTGTGTGTGTGTGTGTGTGTGTGTGTGTGTGTGTAAACAAATCACTTAGAATTTCTGAAGTGTCTGAGGTCTGCTTTCGAGGATAAGACCTTACCTTGACCTCAAGACCAGTAGCCTATAAGCAGTTCTGTTCATATTCTCTCGAAAGAACCTGAATTTTACTTCCCACTCACAGCTGTTAGTGTTTGGTGTGCATTACTTTGGAGGGACCTAGAGACACAGAGAAAGCACTGATTACTCTGTTAAGAATGTGTGGAGTTTGCTGGTTCCCGGTTACAGGCACCATTCACTGTGCCATGCACATCTCAACTGCAACATTTGGTGCATTTTACAGAGGAAGCTCACCTAAGGTGAATTTACATGTAATTGAGGTCCCTCTTTCCTTTCCTGTCTCACTCCTCTTTCTTCTTTCTTATAGTGCTACTTAGTGGTCCCTGGACTCAAAACCAGCCAGGCATTGTGTTCAGGATTGACACTCATTGTTTCCCTTACCAACTCTCACCTCTCTTAAGATATGAGACTGCCTTTTCGCTTCACAAGCGATGTGCACTGTCTTTGGTTTAAGTGTACTTCCTGTACAGTCAGTTTTCTTAGGAATTTGAAAATGCTTAAAGTAAAACCAAGTTTTTTTTTATTGTTTTTTTTTTAATGAGTCTTATGTCTTCTATTCTCAGGGAATTTCTTGGTCACTTTACTACCTCTGTCTCTTCTGAACAATCAAAGAACTATCACCAAGTTAGGATACCATTTGAGTTAACATTGTCCCTAATAGAGTTAATAATGGGTCCATGCTCCATTTGCACCCAATTAGCTTGGGATTAGGTTGTCTTCTGGATTCCTTCTCCACAATGAGTACCTTTTCACCTTATCCAGGATGGAGACTGTCTTATGTACTTTTCTCTGCTGCTGCCTGCAACTCTGTTTAATTTTCAACCAATACAAAACATGTACATTGTCATGTGATATGCTTCCTCTCTCTGCCTGTCTGGTCTACCTCGAAGAGGGAACTATAAATCAGAGGGAGGACTTCCCACCTCACTCTTAACTTGTCTTCCCACTCTTGCCTGGAGACTGGCCATGTGCCCTGCTAAGTGTATTCAATGTAGTGGCCCTTGTATACAAAGCTACAATAAAGGAGTTAAGATATATAGATGGTTTTCTCCCTTGTGCATTAACCATTTGTTTTGACAGAAGAATATGAAACATTTAGAAAATATTGATTTTGTAAAATTTTTCTTTTTTCTATTTATGATAGTTAAAACACCTTAGTTGCAACTCATGATTAGGAGAAACAGAAACTATTAACCTCTCCACTTTGCCCTCTATTACTTATGTGATCTGTTGGAATGGGACAGGGCCACACTGACCTTGATTTCCAGGAAGACTGGTAGATATCTTCCCTTCTAATGACTTTCTTCAGGGATGACTAGTCTCAAAAATGTAACAATTTATCAAGAGTTAGTAAAATTCATTTAAATCTGTGTGTATGTGCAGCATTAAATATTATCTGTTTCTTAGTAGCTCTTTGAGACTCAGCAAGGAAGACTACAAACTAGAATTGAGTAAATGAGGCCAGACACTTGTAGATTCACTTTCATTCATGCTGAGCCTGTTCTCAGAGTACCTGGATAAGCATTAACAGACAAACCACGAATGAATTCACGTTATTCTCTGCCTACACTGGTAGTGACTTTTAATCATTCTATCTTAAGCACCAAATTAATTTTAAACCCTCGAATTCCTGGGACTTGTGGAATTCTTTAGCTGACTCTGGTTCTCTGAACCTAAGCTCGGTTTCCACTTTCATTGAGCAATCTTTATGCTTACTTCATGCAGTTTCTATAACTGATTTTAGCTGTACTGTGCAAAGCACATTGAGGATATTATGATCTCTAACTATTCCCTGTTTCTGTAGATTCTAGAAAATTATCTTGCTGTTGGCATTTAGTTCTCTCCTAGGTGTCATTTTACCACATTGTTGCCATAGTTTCCTAGGTGTCAGGTTCTGTCACAGTCTAGAAACTAAAAGGGGACATTTCTGGTGCTCCTGATTGTACTAACTAGCATCTCACTTTTCACCATTGAAAGACCTCATGGGGGTATATATCAGATGACTAAACATCAAAATGATTGTTCATTTTAATCTCATTAAACCTCTATACCACCACACAATATAAACAATTTAATCAACAAGAGAACCACTATAGTGGCTCCGCAATTAATGGCTCTTAATGCTGAACCTGGAGACGTGAGTTTGAGCCCTGAGACTCAGTGGATGGGGAGAACTGATTACTACAAGTTATTTTCCACTATAAAATACATGTATGTATGCAGATTCATGCATACATGCACAGATACACACACAACAAATAATAGGAATATTTTTAAAAAATCTTTATAAATTACTAGTATGTTTACAATTATGAATGTTTACCCCAAAATGCAGTATCGTTCAGGTGAAAGCATCCACTGTTTAATTAATTCCCTTCCATTTGGTTCACTGAAGCCCAGTATTGATTGCTCTCCTCACAACGTTTTTCCAAGACTCTCTCTGATCTCCAGAAAGTTTGAGAACTTCTGATAAAGGTTCCGAAGTATTATACCCAAAAGTTTCCACTGGTCATTAAGATTTTGTGGAAGTTTTTTTTTATTTATTTATGGAAGTGTGATTGAAAATAAGGAAAATGTTTATTGCTCGAGAGTGAAAAATGATACAGCAACAAAACCCTGTGTTACAAGGCTGCCTGTATCAGTTTTGCTAATTGGAAGCAAATGCTTGTGGTTAGAAATTGGTGGAAATACAATTACTTATGGAACTGATGTATGAGAGGCAGCTCTTATGAACTATTTCTCATTATTGAGCCATGCTATACCTCTGTACCAGGTATGAGAGTACCCTGGAGCTTCACTGTCATAAGCATCCATGTTCAACAATTTATAACACTGTGTAACCATCCTTGTCTTTTACTGTGGATGTTGTTGTTGTGTCTAAATGCTGTGTAGTCCTAAGTGAATATTACGTCTACTTTCTCTGTTTGTTTTCTTGTTCTTATCTCCAGGATTGGATAAGATTTACAAATTGAAATTTTAAAAAAATCTTAGCTTATAAATATTTTCATGTCTCCTTCTCATGCCTTAATAGGAAAATGTTTGAAGAATCAAAAGGTTAATTATAAAGCTGATTAAAAGAACGTGTTTTTCAAAGTACCAGGAAGAAGTGTCAAGGGCTTATGCATCCCTTAGGCATTAAGGTCATAGCTTTTATTGTAGTGTCCGGGTTATAATACTTTATATTACAAAAAATATGTGAGAACAAACAAAAAAAGAAGAGAAACAAACATAAGCTAAATGAAGGAAAGACGGGAAGGAGGACAGAAGAGTACAATATAAAGAAAAATTTTGAACACCACATAAATGAAGGAAATGGTCTTTACCACAATCTTTGATTTTTTATAAGGCTTCTGTAGATTCTATCAAAGAGTCTTGTCAAAGAGATTGGGGTAGCAACTAAAACAGATGTGTAAATGTTTTGTAAATAGCAAAGGAATCCCTACAATATTATTTTCTACCAAATTATTTCTAACCCAGAAAAAGTCACGTTCAAATCTGGGTTTGACATGAGGTCTGATAGAGTCACTGTCTTAAGCTACTTTTCGTGCTGGCAAAGTAGAAGGAAAGCATTGCAGAGAAGAACGATAGGAGGGGATATAGTATACATATGATGTCACCATCACACTTATCACTAAGGGAAGTCAAAGCAAGAACCCAAGCAAAGTAGGAACCAGGATGCACGAACTGAAGCAAAGACCATATTAGAATGCTGTTTATTGGCTTGCTTCCCATGACTTGCTCAGTCTTCCTTGATATATAACCCAGAACCATCAGCCAAGGAGGTTAGGCTATAGTTGGTTAGACTGCCCCATGTTAGTCATTAATCAAGGAAATACCCTCACAGACTTTCTTGCAGGGCAATTTGATAGATATGTTTTCACAATTAAGGCTCCCTTTCTGCAGGTGTCTAGCTTTTATCAAATGCACAAAAAAAAAACTAACCAAAGCACCTACTATTTGTGAGTCCCAACAAAATATTCTAGAGGTTCTGAAGAATCAAATCATTTCTGATTGACCTTGATTTTTCACACTAAACACCCCTTCTGTCTTTTTTTCCTTTTTTTATCTTCTCGCCCCTTCCTTTCCTTTCATTCTTTTCTTTCTTTTGTGTTTCTTTCAAAAGCACACACACAAACAAAAATGTTTTTTTTAAATGTCTTCTTTGTTATTTTAATAAAGTATTGTGCCACTAGTATATAGCTGAAATGAGCTTTTCACAATAACCTCATGACATCTTCCCATAAGCTCCAAGGTTGCCGAACACTGGGAATAGAAGACCAGGTCTCAATAACACAGAGACAACCAAGTGCTATGCCAATTTGAGGGAGGCAAACTCATCAGAGTCTTAGAAAAGATACTTCTCACCATTCATTCTTCACCTAAGAAATACCACCAGTGGCAGGGGAAATGGCTCAGTTAAATGCTTCCCGTACAAGTCTGAGGACAAAATTTGGTTTTCAACACACACAGTTTAAAGCAGATAAATAAAGCCAGGTACTGCAGTGTGTGATGGTGGTTTCAGCACCACAGAGGTAGATGAAGGACGGCTCCTGGGACTTGCTGCCCCCCACCCCAAATATCTGAATGTGTGAGCCCCAGGTCTAGTGCAAAACCCTGCTTGACAATCACATAGATATGGCTCAGTGGGTGAAATTGCTTACAACATAAACTTGAGAAGATGATCCCCAGCACCCATGTAAAATAGGAGTGATGACACATGCATGTCCCCAGTGTTTGTTGGGAGCTGAGGTGAAGGATGGTTATTGCTTTCTGGACAACCTGTCTAGCTGAAATACAGTGAGCTCAAGATTCATCAAGGGACCTTGTTTCAAGGAAATTAGGTGGAAATAGAACAGAAAATTCTAAGTCATCCTTTGGCTTCCACGATTCTACAACTACACACACACGCACATACCCACACACACTACTATGGCCACACCATATACCACACCACACACACACACCACAGACCACATGCCACCATGCACAAAGACGCAAACAAACATCATACACCCCCCCCACCCCCGACACACACACGCTAGACAATTGATATAAGTAAACTTCAGGGGCAAATCTACAAATCACTGAACACCAGTATTGTCACTATTGATAACTGACATATCTTTTAATGTCAGCTGTCTTTAAGTGTCATCTTTGAGTTCTTTAGAATTCTCCTAGGCATCAGTGAGCCCAAACTCTCTTTACAAACAAGGCACAGCACGAGTCTCATGTGTCACCAAAAACATGTAAAAGCAGTGCAGTCACTTAGATATCAAACTTCTTTCCTGTCAATAATTGCCCCCTGCCAACTCATTATCTGTCCCTAACTATGGTTTATAAAACAACAGTGCAATGATATCATGAATCGCTTGTGTCTTAAAAAAAACTATGGTCTATACTTAAATGACGTTTCCCTTGGTTTAGCTTAAGCTTGGAAAAGCAGTTGCTAAAATAAAGTATTTCTATGTAAGAGTTCACCGTGAATATTGTACCCATGGAAAATAAATATGCCATCTATTTTGAATAATGTATGTATATAACATGTTAATCTTTCATGGCGTACTCTTATCAAGAAGTAAATCTTAAAGCACAAAAAAGTTACTGCATTTATTAAAACGGGTGAATCAATTTAAGCTTTCTTATGGTTTGTCAAATTTATAAAATATTATATTTCTCTTCAGATAGAATTACATACTGCGTAGCTCAAAGATAATCCCTATGGTCTTGGCATATGTTACTTAATTGTCTCAGAAGGAAATGCCATAAATAGCATGCTGTCATCCCCCACAGGCATCGGCTCATCTGTCACAGTGGGGCTCCAGACAGGGTGAGGTGCTCTAAGACATTGCATAGTCTATGTAAATCACAGCCATTACTTCTTACCACTTCCCAATTGGTCAATTATGTATAAACATGTGTTAATAAAAATTTGCCTCTGTGCCTCTAAGGTACACACCCGTAAAGCCATGTGAGTATGATAAAGTATAAATGGCGTACATTATTATCTGATTCGACCTATCTCATAAATTATGATCCAAAGTGCCTCTATAGGAACAAAACTCCAGAAAAAGTCTCAGTGCTGTGGGGTAGGGAGCCAAATGATAGAATTAGAAAACAACAAATTTCTTCATGTCTTTGTAGTTTTGGTGAAAATAAAATGCTTGGATTTTTTCTTAGAAATAAAAATAAGCAAACAATATATTAAATTTTAAATCAAAGAGACATTTGTAAGACAGTGAATTCTTAATTTCCATAGGTGATCAAACCATAAAAATATACCTCAGTTGTTAGCAATAAACACAGAAGAAGAAATTATCTAAGATTTTAGGAAAGTTTAGGAGTAATGTATTTTAATTATTTGTTTTTTTTAATTTATGTGTCTATGTGTTTGTGCGTGTGAGTGTGTGTAAGTTACATGTGTGGTGTGAAAAGGTATCTATATATGCCAAAAACTTCTCTCTGATTCCCTGTAGCTGGAGTTACAGATGGGTGTGAACCTCCAGACAAGGGTTGTGGGCACTGGCTTCCCATCCTTTGGGAAAGTATGGAGTTCTTTAACTACTGAGTCCTTTCTCCAACCCCAATAATAACTGATTTTAGAAAACACTTAAGGGTTATTGTAATGATGGGGCAAACATTTTTTGAGTGGATTTCTCCAGGTTAAATCCCAAGGGCAATCATTGGCATCTAGGAGAGACACATTTTAATGGAATGCATATGAACTTGAGAATTTCAAAGCCTGAGTCAAATTCCACTCTCCATCTCTATGAAGATTACACTGCAGTAAATACATCATTGACTTGTCTTGATGATGTTTTCTAGGCAAAATGCACGCTATGCTGATGATGCCAGTCCACACCACAGAGTTCTAAGAAACAAGTGAGATTAGTAGAAAGAAAACTAAAATGCTGTGTGGTCTACATATTATTGTTTTTAAAAGAACACTAATTTAAAATATTAAGATATTTAAGAGTAATGATCATATAGGTATGATTAACTTTAATCTAATGTAATAAACAAAAAATGTTCCTTGAAATAAACATTTAGTAATATTTACAAATCAGTAAATTATGCTTGGACAATAATAAAAATTGGCACAGCAACAATTAGTTGTTTAATTTATACAACATACTGTCCTAGCATTATATCTACCCTCAGTAAGAATTTTAATTATTTATTTATTTGTACATCCATTGACGTATAATGAGATGAAGAGGTCCACACAACGTTAGTGTGTAATTTGGTAAGTTTGTACACACGCAATAATTGATGCTGAGCTATAACTCTATTCCCAACATTCTGTATCTTAAACTATGCTACACACCAGGACTTTATGACTTATTCATCTAGAATACTGAAACTTCACAGCTTTGGGAGTTTCCCCCACCTTACATGTTATAAAGACTGCAAAAAATTTTTTGAATCTCTCAATTTTAGATAATTCACATAAATAAGTGTATTTCTTTCATTTTGTAAGCAGTTCAAAACATAAGGTTATTCCAAGTACCTCTATGTTGTCATCAATGGCATAATTAAATTATATTTTAAAGTGAATATATATATATATTATATTATTGCAGCATATGACTAATGATTTGTATGAACAATATGTACATATGTGATATATAATTAATCTGTCCATACAATATAATTAATCTTCCACTATATGCTTTTCCATGTTTTGGTTATTATTAAAAATTTTACATGGGATCACAAACTTTTCTCAGGAATTTTGACTTCAGTTTTGACATATAATTTAGCATGAAAATTAGAGGCAAGTTATTATAATCCCCAAATTAATGCCAGTATTTCTAATGCTTCTTTTGATCCAAGTCTTAAAGACCTGGAATTCATTAAACTGTTCACGACTTCTTTAGGTTTAATGTAGTGTGGGTACCAACTATGTGTATATAACTGTCAAGCTAGATTCAATACAGACTGGAGGTCACTTCAAACAGCAACTCAAAAAACAAGCAAAATCCATAGACAAATTAGTCATGATTTGAAACTTCGTTGAACAAGGCATATATCACTACCCAAAACTCCGTGAAAATTGATCTTCAAAAGTAATGAAAAAAATTAAAAACTATTTGCTTTTCATAGACATAGCATGCATGTGATCCCCAATATTGGTTATGTACTGAAAATTTGACTTCTTTAATCAACAAAACTATCCATTTGTGATCTATGGATGTAATCAATATTAAGGAACATAAACAGAATTATGACAGGGTATGAATTCAAATACACACACACAGACACACACACAGAGAAAGAATGAATAAGAGGTAGTATATTTTTATGCATTTACCAGAAAACTTTCATGAGAATATTCTTAATTCTTACTCAGAATTTCATTTACTTAGCAATATTGCCTATCTTCACACAACCTTGCATACAAATATTTCCAAGGGGACTACATAACAATATGGAGTAAAATTAATAAATATGCAGAGGGCAGGCAACTCTCATCTCTTTGCTTTCGTTTTTGTTTATAAAAATAGCCTTAAGATCAATATTAAAGTATTACTATGAAATTTATTTATTTTATAAAACTTGGAGGTCTATTTGCATAAATTCTGCATCATACCTTTATTTTCTGCACTTTCTTTCCTTCCTTCTTTCTCTCCCGTTGTTTTCAGTTTTAATTGTTTCCTTATTAATTTGCATTCATCAAATACTTGCTCATTCACAGAGTGAATTAATAAAGAATCACTGTTTTGTCCAATAATGTAGCTTGCACACAATGCAACTTCAGATGGCACCTTTCATTACTTTACTCTAAAGCATTTGTTGATTTAAATTGTAATGATTTTGTAAAAGAAAACACAGAAAGTAGTCTTTCATTGTAGACCAGTGAAACAGAGTAAGTAAAAGGGTACAATTATAGAATAACAAATGGAACAAGATAGCGCTATAAAAAGCAAATGGTGCGAACCGACATCATCACTACAAGGTGCTGTGGCAACAACAATAACTATGTAAAGCTGGGTATGTTACTTTCCCTCTTGCTGTGGGAAAATACCCTGGCAAAGACAGACTTAAGGAAGGAAGGGTTTATTTTGGATCCAAGTTGAAGGGTAAAGTCCATCTTAACCGGCTGATATACCTATTTGTATTGTATCAACAGTCAGGAAGAACGCATGGCTGAATCCTGGTACTCAACTAGGTCCTTCCATTTTATTCAGTCTAGAACTCAAACCCAGTGAATAGCATTGCTTTTATTTAGTGTGAGTCTTCTCACCTCCATGATCCTAATCAGTATACTCCTTCCTCAGCATTGCCCGAGGCTTGTCTCCTAGGTATTCTAAATGTTGTCAAGTTGTAATCATTATTAATCATTACAGAGAGAAAGAATATTTTCAATAAATATAAACATTATTCTATTTCTCAAACTAAGATATTCCTTAGGAAAACCTCTTGAAAACTTACTAGATCCAAATATATTTTACTTTTTTTTTTGTTGGTTATTTGGCAATATGAAAGACCACCTGAAGGATTCCCCCCTACACACATGGGGAAAAAAAAAAAAGATTTAGCCACACATTCCCAAATCATCTGGAGGAAGAAAAAAAATAAAAAATAGCTGTTCTAAGGGAAAACATTTATAACAGAACAGAATTTGTCATAAAGCACTATGGTTGGTAATTAAATAGAGATTTTGTTTAGCCTGCCTAGTGTGTAAATTAAAAATACGTTTTAAAAATAAAGATTTCTGAATTTAGGCTCATTTTCATAGTACAGATAACAGTGAAGAAAACATACTGTCAAAATAAAGTCTCCAAACACACAACTTAGATTTAACAAAGTCATAAGCAAAACGAGTATAATTCTGTCTCCATTTATTTACTCTTGAAATGTATTAATTCAAAATATGGATTGCTAAGGGAATTTATCTTTAAAATGTATTACTGGGGACATGGCTTGGTCAGAGAAGTGCTTGTGACAATTTAAGAAACTGAGTTCAGATAAAAACATACAAGTAAAAAGGCAGGTGTGGCTGTGCATAATTCTTATCCCACAGCTTTTTCATGGAGTGAAAAGGGTGCCTAGAGACCTCTGAACTGTCTATCGAGTCTAAACATGAAATATCAGGTTCAATGACACATAGAGCATTGAGGCATAGAAGAAGATATTACAATGCACCGTCCTGACCTCCTCACACATATAAGTGGGTGAACGGACACTGTGTGTGTTGTGTAAAATTAAAATATATACAGAGAATACATAAACAATGTTTTGCATATACATTCATATAGCAGTAGATAATATAAATCAAAAACTACTGAAACTCAAAATACAGTAGAAGGATTTCAAGAAGGAGGAAATTCTTATAAAATTATAAAATAGGTACAGAAAGAGGCTGTGAGTTGGTAGTCAAATATGAAAATAAAAACAAAAATGATGTCAATGAAAATATGTAAAGCAGAAGGCCTGAACTGACTGCTACTATTGTGACATTAAGAAACAGCAGCAGAATTCTCTCCCAAATTCAGAAGTTGGTGCTTAGATGTAACAGTAACAAGTTAGTGTTTCAATGAGATATAAACAAGTGTACAGGATAAGACCCTCCAAATATTTAACTGTAATAATACCATGCTGACAATGTCTGTGGAAAAAAATAGATTTTTTTAAATTTGTCGTTACTTTTGAAGATGAATTTTCATAATTTGGTGTAATCATTTGCCTTTTTCAATGATGTTTCATAACACCCAATCCCTTACTGTATACCATAAAGACTTTTACATTGTGTAGTAGGATCAATATGGACAGAGAAGAACAGGGTATTCTGACTGGATGGATTCCATCTTTTGAAGCCATGGGTATTTGGCCCTGATTTCAATGTCAGGTGTAGCTCATGATTTATTCAGTCTTGCCCTTTGTTCTTTTCCACCCCCAGACGTAAATAACATAGGGTAATATTTGGTGTTTGAATTTATTAGCATTCATCAAAGAGTAGTTTTGGCAGAATGATATCACAAGGACAGACATGGGTATGTATAAAATAATATATGTGCAAGCCTGCAAAAGAGGAAAATTCAGTGGGACTCTACATTATATAACTGAAACTATTTTTTTTTGTGTGGATCAAATAAAATTACAGAGGCGCCATGCATAGTGCTATTGCTAAAGGCCATCATAAACCCTGATTTTAATGGGGTTATATGGTCTTTTCACCAAGAAAAAAATCTTTCTACATTTAACTTGCCAAAGTATTGAAACAATTTGGGAATGCAGACCTTTATTTTTTCAATTAAAAGAAAAAGATTGCCTACCACTTTGGCTTTTAAATATAGATGGAATAAAAATGCAGATGGTATTATAACATTACACTAAAACCATGTGTTTTTTTTCTTTTTTTATAGACGTGTAGCATGTGAATGTCCTATTTTCTCTTAAAGCGTCGTTTAAAGACAGGGAGTCATGTCTGTCTGTTATAACAATTTATATATATATATATATATATATATGAAAGCTAATATGCAAATAACATGAATATGAGAGTAATTAGTAAGCCTCCTGTTACTAATCATTTGCTTATTACTAAAATCATGAGTTTCTACTCTTCCATGGAAGAAATCTGACTTCAAATAACATAGTAATTCATTAGACATTTGAGATCCTTCTTGAAATAAGAATTAAGTGCCATTGACTATTTGAATCACACCTGGGTTTATTTCCCTTAAATATGTGGATATTCAGAATATCTAATATCTCCAAAGTCTTCCACACAGGAAGTCAAACACTTCATTGGCAAAAAATTTTATTTCTTTTTGTGAATTAGACTTCATTTAAACATGCCATAAGAACTGTAAAGTAGAAAATAGATTAGAATTCTCTCTTCACCTGGCTAAGATGTGATACATTCTCCCTAGTATTAAATCAGAATTCCTATGTATCATCTTGTGTCATCATGTGTGAGTTTCACATGTTCCTCCAGTGACTAGCTGTTATCTCCCTGAGCTCCCTTCCTCTTCACCTGAGTTCTCAGTTTGACTGTTCTCCCTAACCTTATTCTGCCTGGATACTGGTCAAAAACCTTTTATTTTTAACCAATGAGAGTAATGCATATTCACAGTGTAGAGAAAGATCATTCAAACATCACGAGTATTTTCCCATTATTATTCAAGGTTTTAGAATATTTGAGTTTCTTAAAATAATATACTCTATAAGTACATTACATGACTATGCTACTTAAGTCAAATTTTAAAACAAAAGAAGCAAAATATAACTAAATTAAGTTGGAAATTGTAATTTTCTGCTTTGTGTTTGTCTTTCCTAGGCATAGATTTGCTTTTTTTCTGACTTAGGGTCCACTCTGTATCCAACTGGCCTGAAATTAACTATGTGATTCAAATTTTTCTCAAATTCTTGTTAAACCTTTCTATTTCTGAAGTGCTGAAAATACTGGAATAAGTTGTTATTCATGGATAGAAATGCATTTCCTAAAACTAAGTTAGAAGAAATTAAATAATAACTAAAGTGTTTGGGAAGGGTTTGAAATAGGAAAAAGAGGGGGTATAATAAATGATAATCACAAAAATAAAATATCTTAAAATACAATAAACAATGAAGTGAAGCAATGAATATTCACTCTTTACCTTTATGCTAATGCAACCAAATATTATCCACTTCTTAGACAAATATACAATGACTGATAATAAACTAGGATTTATGCGTTGAGTAAAAAGTAGTTAGGCATTGGCAACTTGAGTTGATAAGACATGAATGCTCCTCAGGGTGGGAAGTTGAAAGAGGAGATAGTGACTCTTGGTGTTGGGACCTGGGTATTTCAGTGTACTTGCTAATGATATGGACTACACACAAAGAGGGAGGTGGTAAAATATTCTGACAACATTATGCCACTTTGGTTAGTTAAAAACTAATGAGGTTTGGGAGATGCTCCAGATGGCGCTAATCATACTGGAGAATTGTGAAGCCCCATGGCAGATGAAATTCATTTTTGATAAATGTACAAGAAAGGAAATAAGAAAATTATAATCTAAGCCCTCCATGTACACCATGAGGTTTTGATCTTCTAAATTCTCTGAGGAACAAGGCATTTACTATTGCCATTGATGGTTCTGAGAAGGTGTCCCCTACACGTGTCTCTTCAGAGGCAGCTGAGGAGATGCTTGAATGCACTGAGACAGTGGCTTGAAAATGCAAATAATTGGGAAAGCTGTTTTGAGATAGATAAAAATGTTTTGCCCATTGCAGCAGGATGGATTTCTTTGGGGTAACAAGAAGTGACAGAAACAAGAAAGCCACAGAAGCTTGATGGAAGAGTGACTTATTCCTTATGACTGAAAGACTGACTGGCAGAAGGGGAATACATTTACATGGAAGGAAACTGTTTACTGTGGTAAAACTCTTCAACCATCAAGAATTTGATCTTATTAGTAGAACAGCAAATGTGGGAACCTGGCAATTAATATATGAGTTTGAATACTTAGCATGAAAATTTGTATCTTGGGTTGGTTCAGGTACTGGAATGTAATGGGATAAACTTTGAAAATGTACAATCATAGCCGTTTTGTGAATTTCATACAGAGGAAAGAAAAATTATATTATCATATGAAAGAACTATGATTCTAATTCACCAGTGTTTGAGTGATAGACGTAAAGGCATGAAAATGTAAGACATATATACATTTACATACACTATATATATATATGTTAAATATATAATTACTTCTTGATCAAAAGAAGTAATTAAAGAAATTATGTAAATTGTTTGTTTTGAAAACACACACAGTGAACACAGGAAAAAATGTCATACAAACTCAAGGTCCATTGATAAAGATGTCAGCTTTTAAAAACCTGAATGAAGTCTTTTTTTTTTTTTAGTAGAGTGTTAGTCATTTCTTTGAAGAAATATTTATTTACAAATATATCTGTAACAAAGAATATTTGACATCAACAATGATCCATACAAGGGTTTCTAGTTTTACAATGTTTAATGGAATTGTATGCAAGTCTATAATCTCACAGAGAACAAACATGCTGCTTGCTTCTGTACATTATTTTATCTACTCAAATTGTTCAGGAAAAAGTTAATTTGTTTAGATGTACATAAAATCAAACTATCTAAACATGGGTTTCACATCTCTGAGTGCTCAGGAACACCAATAAATTAAAACACTGTTGGGGCCAGGGAGTAAGAAAGCAGAAGTTTATGAAGCCACATGGAGAAAGGGGGGGAATTATTATCACTTCTTAGCACAGTGGGTGCCTCTGAGGGACGCATGGTTTCCCAGAAGTTTGAACAGACAACTTCTTTTTTTAAAATATTTTTATTGAGCTCCACATTTTCCTTTGCTCCACTCCCTACCTTTCCCCTCCCTTTCAGCCCTCTCCCAAGGTCCCCATGCTCCCAATTTACTCAGGATATCTTGTCTTTTTCTACTTCCCATGTAGATTAGATCTATGTTTCTCTCTCTTAGGGTCTTCATTGTTGTCTAGGTTCTCTGGGATTGTGATTTGTGGGCTGGTTTTCTTTGCTTTATGTTTGAAAACCAGTTATGAGTGAGTACATGTGATAATTGTCTTTCTGTGTCTGGGTTACCTCACTCAAAATGATGTTTTCTAGCTCCATCCATTTGTCTACAAAATTCAAGACATCACAAATGCAAGCATGAACAGACAACATCCAAGGGATGCCCTGGTCGTCAACTGCAGCTGAAACCATTTGTGAATCTGCAGTGATGCCCTCCAATTCTCAGCATTACTAAAAGACATTACTTCTCCAAGTCCTCCCCTGAGACAGTGTGCCAACCAACATGTTGTGCTTCTTTTACCTAAGAGTTCATAGAAGTGAAGGTGAATAATATTGGTAACAAGCATCAAATGGCTTGTTTTCATTTTATGAAGTGTGATTCTTCCATTCGGGGGAAGACACAGCAGGGCAGCAGAGCCCAAGTTGTTCACAAATAGCTCCACAGTCTCTACAAACACCTGAGCATTGACGAATTTACTTCGTGAAAAAAAAAAAAGGTTATAAGGTAATGTTAGTTTGAACTTTTTAATTTGTTAACATAAAAATCTTAACAATCACCCTCCCTAAATTATCATTTATAAGAAATATGATGCAAGCCAATGTGTCTAAAAATACCTTCAAGATGGCAGGCTTTGCTCAGATCATTTACAGTATGACAGAATCAAACCAAACACTTTTAAGAATCTGATTCCTTTTTCATCTTAAACATAACTGTTAATTTTCACAAGAGCCTTGGGCTCAGCGAAATGCATAACAAAATGAATATATGGTTCATTCAGTGAACCCCATAAGTAGAGAAAAACCACTATCTTCCATTCCCTCCATTAAAAGTGAGAGAAGAATTCTATTTCAAGGGCACTTTACCAAATCGCAGTGTGTTTCAAGTGAGTGATTCGATACATGAAACATCTATTGTTCCTATTCAGCAAAACCACAGCTAAAGAAATGGAATCCACAGTATTGGAGCTAAAATTGAAAATCCAATTGAGCTTTATCTAGCCTTCCACAGTGAAAGAAGATGAGGAAAACAGGGGCATTTGTACATTAGTGCTTCTTTGATGTGTGTGTGACCAGCACTGGTACAATTTAGATCATAAATTCCTGTTAGTGAGAGGAAATCTCTCCCCCAGGAGTTTACACTGTTTACCTTTCTTGATATTATGTAGTTTCCAATCACTACTCAAACAGGAAAAGCCTATCCTTAATTAATAAACGTATATAGAAGGGAGTGGATAAATGAATAAAGTCAATAAATAGTTTTTATTTAAAATGCATGGAAAGAGGATGTGAATCTGTGTTAAGAAGTGAAGACTATCATAGATGCCTGAGCCCAGATTCATTATCTTCATGTCGTGTGAGTTTGGCCAAAAACAACGACAACCAAGATTCTTATTATGTGTTAACCAAAAATTAACTCAAAAAAGAAATACATAATGTGTCTGAGGTCTTTCTGACAACACTAATGCTTTCTGAGTTTTGAAAATATCCAGACACTTTACATCTTATCAGCTGGAAAACAAGTAACACTTTCTAGACCACTTCAGCTCATACAAGACTACTGAATATTATAGAATGTAGTATTTTTACATCAAACAAAAAAGTTTTGGCTCCTATAGAAATATAACGGTTTAATCATGGAAAAAAACACTTTTTTCCACCTATAAGTAAGTAACATGGAAGTATCTATTTAGTATATCTTGGATTTATTTCTGCTAGGATTTTTTGATTTTAAAAGTTACCATGTGTGTTGTTGATCTGAGTTTTATGAAAATATGTTTGTTTAAGATAGAGTTT
This sequence comes from Microtus oregoni, assembly GCF_018167655.1. NCBI lineage: Eukaryota > Metazoa > Chordata > Mammalia > Rodentia > Cricetidae > Microtus > Microtus oregoni. The sequence goes on from NW_024543084.1 coordinate 290,068, forward strand.
CTTACAATTTCTGAACTAGTTGTAAACACATTTATGCCATTTTCCACTACATATTTATTTGAAGTGGTTGTTCAGCATTGATGAATGTAAAAAGAAGTGAAATATTGATAACTGGAAAATATTGAAGATGGTTTACATGCTAAATATCAAATATTTAATATTTTTAAATAAGCAAGTATACCCACCTCTTGTTTTTGCAAAATTATTATCCTACTTAATAAGTAATAAAATTTTGTAATGCCAAATATTGTTTATTTATTAAATCTATATTTTTGTGAGAGCTAAGTTATGGATACCAAAGGACAACTTGTGGGATTTGATTGTTTGCCTTTAACATAAAATTTCTTATGGACCCAAGAATCTAATGCAGGTTCTCAGCTTGATGACAGGCGCCTGCACCCACTGATCATTTCACTGTCTGATGGAGGAAGGTCATTGGCTAATAAAGGCACTGCCCTGGCCCATTTTATTGGTTAGAGGATAGGTGGGAGGAGTAAACAGAACAAAATGCTGGGAGGAAGAGGAAGTGAGGTCAGAGACTCACAGCTCTCCTCTCGGGAACAGACGCCTGAGAGAGACGCCATGCCCTGCTCCCGGGATGAAGCTCCGACCCAGGATGGACATAGGCTAGAATCTTCCTGGTAAGCGCACCTTGGGGTGCCATACACAGATGATTAGAGATGGGCTAAATTAATATGTGAGAATTAGCCTAGAAGAGAATGGGCCAAGCAGTGTTTAAAAGAATACAGTGTCTGTGTAATTATTTTGGGGCATAAGCGAGCAGGCGGCCGGGGTGCTGGGAACGCAGCCCCGCCGCCCCTATTACCAGAACTGTCCTTGCTGCAGAAACTTTTAAAAATTAATTTATTATTTGTTATGAGGAAATGTTTGATTTTATACATATTTTATATCGTGAATTTCACAAAAAAATTCTCCAGTGTACATGGCTTCTGAGAGAAAAAAAATTAAAGAAGCTTTGACATAGAAGTTAGGAAACATAAAAATTGAGACACCCACTGTGCCCTTTAATGTTATAGATTTCAAATTTAAGATGCCCTGGTCATAATATTCATGTAGATTTGTTATTGGTGATGTACAATATTTTTCCTGGGACAAAAGAAATTTGTTCCCTTGTAATTATTGACCCCTTGAGCCTTGACTAAAGCTTGCATTTGGTAGCTATTTTATCATTTATCACTGTTAGTTTGAAATGGAATTTTCTCATTTGTTGACTCTCTTCTGATGTTGTTTTGATCCCCTCCTAGTCACAGAGTCACTTATATGGCTCATTTTCCTCCTAAGTCACTTGGAATTCTCCCAGGCAGTGTCCATACTCACCCCTCTCTCTTTCTTGCAATCTGTGAAAAATCATTCAGTTTTGGTCTTCTTTAATTAGTCAAATATTGTGTCTTCAATAAGTGAAATCTTTGATTCCTTTTGAAACTCATAAATTAAATCTTCAACTTTTCCATTCTCATTTGTCACTTTCTGTGTCATATTTCCCATTTATTATATTCAGCAGACTTATCCTGTTAATTCTCTTTCCCTGACCATAACTCCTCTTACTTACTTTATGATTACATATTTTACATCAAAAACTTTTACGTCATCATCCCATAGAAACTTTCCGGTTCAAATCTACTTTCAAAGTGTTGCCAGAATACATCTTTTGGTACTTGAGTCTTTATATCTTGATGTCAAGCAGGTCTTTCTTCAACAACCTTCAAATAATTGGCCAATCTAGATACTTCATCTCCCAGAACCAGACTCAGATGTTCATAATTATGATCTGCTCATGGCATCCTATAGGAAAGCTCTGAAAGTGTACATGTTGAGAACCAAGGGGAGCTCAACTGGAGACTGAAGCTTCTCATGTGCTTTTTAGTAGCCATGTGTAATAAAGCCTCTATTCTTATTATAACTTGAAGATTGCAATCTTAGCTTCAAACCATCATGCCATGTAATGAGATGATGTACAAAACATATGACATACAATATTAGGGTAACTTATTATAAGACTTTATTCAAAACAACTCTGGTTTTTGAATGTTAAATTACAAGACAATAAGAATAATCATGTGTAAAGAAAAAAGGAAGATATTTGGTCCTGTGATATGACCCAGGTTAAGAAAGTTGATTTATACACAAAAATGTTCCCCGTCTTACCTATAAAATGATTCTCATATATGGAAATTTTTATGTGATGGTTATTCTATACATAATTGATAAATGGCTCTCAGAATGTTCTCAGAAATTATCATAGCACCTAGGTGAGATGTGAGGAAGTTTCTCAATTGCACACTATTTGTTGCATTTTGTTATGCCTTTATTATAGGTCATTTTAGCATCTTTATACTCAGAAGGCTCAGAAACAGGAAGAATTAACTACTAACATGAGAGGGTAAAATGAGAATGATTCATCCTTTTTGCAAAATTCCTGATAATTCTGGCTTGGAAAACTTGCAAAGAATGAATGTTATTTCTATTCCAAAAAAAAGTTCAATGAAAGTCAGTGTTTCAAATAATAGTCTTCATCTTTGTATCAAGCATAGATAAACCTGTTTTATTTGTATGTGTGTGTGTGTGTGTGTGTGTGTGTGTGTGTATGAGAGAGAAAGAGAGAGAGAGATGTGGGATTTACCTCTGTATGATGTGATTATCATTAATAAATAAAGAAACTTGCTTTGAACCTATAGCAGGGCAGAACTTAGCTAGGTGGGGAAAACTAAACTGAATGCTGGGAGAAAGAAGGGCAGAGTCAGAGAAGACATGTAGTCCAGTCATAGCCAGATAGAACTTTAGCCAGTAAGCCACAGCCACGTGGCGATACACAGATTAATAGAAATGGGTTAAATTAATATATAAGATTTAACCAATGAGAAACTTGAGCTAATGGGCCAATCAGTGATTTAATTAATATGGTTTCTGTTCTGAGTGGCTGGGACAAAAAAGCAGCCTCCCTACTATGTGTGTGTGTAGGTGTAGGTGTATGTGTGTGTATAAGATGCCTCAAAATAATCAAACCTTGCCATAGTTACTTTTCTCTTTCTGTGAGAAAATACCATGAGGAAAGGTGCTTATTGTCTTGATGGCTTGTTTAACCTGCTGTCTTATATAGCCCTGGACCACCTCCAAATAAGTGGCACCATACATAGTGTGCTTTTTCCTCACAAATATATAATTGATCAAGAAAATACCCTACAGATTTTCTCACAGGCAATCTGAATGGACGCATATTCTCAATGATTTTCCCTTTTCACAAAAGTCTATCTTATGTCAACTTGTTTAAAAAGGAGTATAAATATAAATAATTTCCAAAAAATTATGAAAGTCCATGTGAAATAACCAATCGTTAATTTTATTTCATCCCCCCAAAATAGTGGACAGACAGAGTGGAGAGGGGATATCAAATTACATCATAAAATACTTTTCAAAAGGAGAGAAAAGCATCCTTGTTATTCAGCATTTGTTTCCCCGATATTTAGCTTGATATATATTAGTGAAAAGCCTTATTACAGGCATTTAGACTTGAGTGGCAAATTTGAGCATGCTGCATTCATCCACAGTTTTCTGACACTTGGCACATTGATCTGTCTTAATATGCCGTGAGAGGAAAGAGTGAAGTGTCCCAGTGCTGTCTTTGTGTTGTGAGTGCATTGGATGACTCCATTGCTGTGACTGAACTAAAATGGGCCTGTTTGCCAGCAGACACATTTTGGTAATGCATCAATACATTTCTAATTAAGACTATGTCAGGAGTACAATAGTGAAGACATCATATATTTTTCTTAGATGTTCCATTTCCTCAGACTATAATCAGAATCTTGTCTCTGTTAGTCAGTGACAGAATATTTGTATTAAGATATGCGACTAAAATCTAGAAACCTACTGCCACAGAACTGCATTTTAGGTTACATGTACACAGCATTGAATATGACATAATGAAGATGTAGCATTTATCCTTCAGAGTACATCAGTAGGTAGCAAAAACTCTAAGGGGTACTTTTTTTGTACTTCAATGCTCACACTGAAGAATTGACACATAGTCATGGTACACATGGTGGAAACAATTAGAATATCACTATTTCTGTAAGAGAGAGGTCAGAATGGTATGTTGATATGCAGAAGATAAGAGAAAATGGTTCATGATATGTGTTCCAGGGTCCATGAGCAGCAGAGTTTGCTATGTTCACATACAGTGTCCTTTGAAAGGGTGTCTTCCATCTTGTAGTACCTTCTTGAGTTTCTTTCCTAAGTGTCTTAGAGTTTTTATTTCCTGGGTTACATATATTTCCAAGTAGTGTAAACTTTTGTGTAGCCATCATGAATGAGATGGTTTTCATGAAATTTTTTTCAATATGTTGTCATCGGTAGGTAGGAAGGATGCTGGTTTACAAGTATAGTGTGTGTGTGTGTGTGTGTGTGTGGTGTTTCTGTAAGCATGCATACTTATATGTGTGCATGTGCTTCACAGTACAGCAGAGAAACACAGCTTGCTAGATATAGAATTCATTATGGGGTCTGAAGCGATGACTCAGTGGTTAAGAGCACTGGCTTCTTCTCCATAGGTGACAGGACATTCCTTACGGGGTAACAAAAAGTGATTTGTAAATTTGTTTGATGAATCCTTATATTTTTTTGATTTTTTTTACAATTCCATTTGTTCATAATAAGCAAAATATTGAAGTAGGTATTTATACATATATATATATATATATATTAATATTCATCATAGTTCTATTTGTGAGAAGAAAGATGGAAGCAGCTCAAATGTGCTTCAGTGATGAGGAAATAAGTAAGATTTATTCACTCAATATATAGGATGGGGAGCACTCAGTTAATAAAGAACCCAGAAATGAGTGAGTAACATTTTAGTTCTACTAGTTCTTAATAATTTTAAATAAAATTTATTGCCAAGCAAATTACTTACTGACCAAGAAGGAATTACTGACATAAGAAAGGAGGAAAGTAAAATGTCTTCTAAGTAAAGATTTTTACTTTGGAGAAATTAAAATGTTTGGAACTAGAGGTTTAAAGTGGGCACAAATGTAAGTGAATCAAATGTTTTTGAATTGTATAATATAAAACAGTTAATTTCTTTTTGAGTGAGTTTTGTCTCAATAAATATTAAAATTATAAAACCCAGCATGTGAAGTGATGTTCAGATATATGTGTAGACGCTATTCATTCTAGCTTCCACAAACATTCTAACATTCCAAATATTTGCTAGTAACTATGAAATCGTTTGCCTTGTAGCAATATTTTATTGCAATATTTAATTTATAAAAAGTTGAAATATTCTCATTTATGTCATGAAATATTGGAAACACTTTTAACTCCAATGTAAACTGCTAAAGCATCATTTAAATATAAATTGTAAAATATATTGAAAGATATTAGCATCTTGCAATACACAGTATAATCATTCTGATAAAAATTAGTGGTAACTTGATTTGTATTATCAGAATAAAGTTTCATCTTTGAATAATGTGAAGAAACAGTGTATTGGGGTGCTTTCATATTCATTTTTTCTGTGTTGAGAGAATAATTAATCTCATAAACAAATTGTACTTGTTCTTTTCTACCCTTTTTCTAATTTCAATTTCTATATTAAAGCAATAGGCAAATAGGATTTACATACTTTTCATTTGTAAAACCCTGCATTTTTACATGATTCTGCATTACAAAATGACCACTACTCATTATACTAATTAACATATCTAGCACTTCACATAGCTAAAGCCTATTTATGAAAATGTGGCTTGATTTAGTAGTAATATCCCTGTAATTTATTGTAAATAATTCATAATATTCTATGACATTTTGTTTCTATGGTGTGAGTTTATAATTGGTCCATTATTGACCTGACTAGAGATGAGAACCAAATTGATTAGCTTTCTAATAAATTCCAATTTTGAGATATTCATCAATTTAATTACTATTGGGTTTAATGATCCAATTTTGATTTGTTAATCTATTTTAATGAATTGCAGATACAATGAAGCTCAATAAAATAATGAAAAATTCAAATTTAAAATATAACATATAAATGGAATATTAAGTTGAAGGAGACAGTTGCTGTATTGATTAAAGATAAATCTTTAAAATAATTTTAAAAAACATAAGAGAAGTTTCTGTACATAGCAGAAGTTTAAGAATGACAATAGAGTGTGCATTTTATAGGCAACATTTATAAACAAAAAAAGTTTTTTTCTGTTTATAGACACTATAACGTCTGTGAACTTCATGAACTTCGGGGCTTCTACTATCTAGAAATCCCTGTACCATATTTTGTAAAGTCCCATACTGCAATAAAGTATCTGTTTTTTAGAAATTTCAAGTAGATTATGCAATTATTATACTTTCAGTTTCTTTATTTTTCGTTTGCTAATATTACAGACACCCTGGATTTCAAACTGTTAGTGTTTACCTTGCCATTCTGTGGGGTGTTTTAAATATGGGTCTTATTGATGAAGGGTATGTGGGACATGGGATGTCCTTCTGTATATGTTGGATGTGGGATATCCTTCTGTATGTATGATGTGGAATGTCCTCTGTATATATGCTGCTTTTATTGGATGATGAATAAAGCATTTCGGCAAATGCTTTAGCAGAGTAAAGCCAGGCGGGAAATCTGAACAGAGATATAGAGAAAGAATCCGTGGAGCCAAAGAGATGCCATTTAGCTGCTGAAGGAGAAAGATGTCAAAACCTTCCAAGTAAGCCACAGCCTCATGGCGATACACAGATAAATAGAAATTGGTTAATTAAAGATATAAGAGCTAGCCAGGAATATGCCTGAGCCATTGGCCAAACAGTGTTGTAATTAATATAGTTTGGGGCTGGGCAACAGGGAAGTGAAAGCACAGTCTCTGTTTCCACAGAAAAACTTACACTGCAGGAGTTGCCCCTTTGTGCATACCTTCTAGGCAAGAAACAGGGAGGCTTTGCAATCTCTTTGCTCTGCATTTGAAACATTGAACCATCTGTTTTTGAATGAAATTAAGTTTTGCAGTAATTCATCCTACTTAGCAATTTAACAGCTTTTACACGCATTCGTCTACAGTAAATCACTAACAGTATATTTTGTTAAACTTTTTGGTATCATATCCACCATACACATAAATATTCAACATAATGAGTCTGGAACTTTTTAAAACGTGACACAAGTTTTCAGAGATTTCTATCATAAATGATTCTAACACATTTCTCCTACAAAATTTCCTACTCCTTCTCATACAAAAATAATTGAAACTTATTGTAATTACTTGTTTATTCTTTGACAACTATACCCAAAGTCTGAAATTCTTGGCACAACACTGTCTTGCTCATGTTTAAACGTCCATTACCTAACAGAATGCTAAATTATTCAAGATTCAACATTAAATAAATCTTTTTAAATTTCAAAACAGATTTATGGAGGAAGGTGATCAAGCTATAACTACCAAATATATATAATTAATTTATATACCAAATAATAATACCTACCAAATTTTATTATAATTACCAAATTATATTATTATTTTTTCAATATAATAACTAAAAATAAAAATTTATTTCCTGGGGATGTTATAAAACAAAATGAAAACTTTCATCTTCATCTTCAAGATTTATTCAACTCTGAGTTTTTTCTGATGTGGATTTTATTCCACAAATTTTAATATTCCCACATGTGTCTGTAATATGCAATATACTGGTAAATAGTGTTTAAGTATTACTTAAAATTACTGAGCAGCTGGTTCTAGAAGTGGGGTAGACCCCACACCGTAGCAGATGCAAGTGTACATATTTATCTTAGTGTCCCTTATCCCAGGTGCCTTGGAAGAAATCAGCTGGTTCCCTAGCCTTGTAAGAGGGAGAGAGAGTGACAGTAAACAGCTAAGGGAGTTCAAACCATTTTGCCCCCTTAAAAACAGGTGGAGAGGACAAAACTTCTAAGAGAAGTTATTATTGTTTTAATATGGAAAAACAAAACAAAACAACAACAACAAAAACCTCACTGTGAAGATTGGGAAGCCAGATGTCCATGCTGAGATGTAGTCAAATACTCTAGCAAGACTGCTTTTTCTCTGCTCAGTTTCTAACTGAGTTTGTAAACCACAGATTTAATGATGCTACCTTTGTTCTTTCTTCATCAGGGTATTCAAGTAGCCTCTACTAGATGCTGATAGCACTTGAATTATTAATATAGCTACTGCTTCTAAATAGGTAAATATTTGCTGCTTGATAGTTGTTATTTTGCTTGATAGATGCTTACTATGACCAACCCCTTTGAAGCTAGAAATTCAGCAATTACAGAACACCCTCCAGACTGTACTGAACAATATATGTACAGAATCACATCATGACAGGTGATATCTTCATAATGGGTTCTGTCTTTTGCAATTAAAAACACCTTATTGAATTATCTTACCAGAGGATGCTTGTCCCTTATGAACTTTCTGTAGTTTCTGCAGTGTGTGAATCATGCTTTGTCAATGATGGGAATATGATATAATTCATATATAAGCATTAATTTTGATTTTTATCTTGGCTCATTTACATGCTTCTGAAGTTTAGTGAACTATTAGGCACCGATTTAAAACTAAGTATTTATTGTTAGATTATCTCATTTTTATAACTTAAAATTTATTAATATTATTTATGTATCAATAGCTTTCCTGTTTTAAATTAAAACTTAAGCCCCGATTTCATTAGAGTTTATCTTCCTTCTACAAAAATTGTCCAATACAATTAATGTTCTTTCAGACAAACATGATTAAACTTAAAAAGCAATTATAAAATTATAAATACCATGGCCAATCTACCTCTTGCACACAATTTCTTTTTGATCTCATTAATTTTGAATGGGGGAATTATCAGACATCATTGATTAAAATCCACTGAATTGGAATAATAAAGCTAGGAAATCGTAGAAAAGATCTGTGACAGGGGTGGACATTGGGAAAAGACCTTTCCTAGTATAAGGCACAAATGAGAAGTCGCACACCCTTCTTGGTATCTTCTGTGAGACAGAACATCATTAAAGAGATGAGGAGAATGTTGGCTTATTCATTCACCACAAGATTCAGGTGAAGCCCTTGGATTATTGCTGCAGGGAGTAGAAGTGAAGGTTTCTGCCACAGAGAAAATGTCAAGAAACTGATTGGCATTTACCTCCACTGCTAGGAGAAGGCACAACTTGGCTCTCAGCAGACCAACAGGAAGTCTTTGTTAACCGTAATCCATAGACTTGAGAAGACACAGTGCAAACAACTCAGAACTAGAGCACAGATTATGTACTCAGAATAAATTTAGTTTGTACTGGGAGTGTAAGAATTCCTCGCCATGTAAAAGCCACACATTTGTCATATCATTCTAAAATATCCAATTCCTATTTTCTCATAAACTTAAGAAGAACCATTTTTTAAATACTCAAAATGTATTGACTATTAAATACAAGAAACATAAGAATTGGAGAGGGCTTTGCAACTTCTCACAAGACACTTATGAAAAACCAATGTCCAGTACACTTAATACTACTTCTGAGTAACTTAGCATTGTGATTTAGGGCTGGGCATGGTAGTGTAACTGTGCAGAGTACCAGCACATAGCAACCTGAGACAGGGTGACAGTAGAGAGATTGAAGACTCTCTGGAAAACAAATAGAGGAAGTCATAAATCAACAAGTAGGATTGAGATTAAAGCAGAGGATCCAATTTCAAAATTCTGACCTTCAGCCCTTATGGTTGCTTCTTTTCAGTGAAGTTTCACAAGAAAAGGAAGTAGGAGGCATTGTGGCTGGAATAAAAAGCAGCATAACTACATTTAGAGGCAACATGTTTATCAAATAAGGGATCAGTGAGAGGGCTGAGCCAGTAGAGGAAGCTGCCATCAATACCAAGGATGCTCACATGGTAGAAGGAAAGGGAAAGTTACGGAAAATTCTCTTCTGACCTCAACAGGCTCACCAAAGTAATCATGAGCTTCCTGGGACACACAGTAAATAATTTAAAAAAACCAGAAATGTTGTTAGTAAAATGTTTGATAGAATCTCTGATAGGTATGATATATATGTGCTTTTGGCCATGTCACAAAATTTAAAACAATATACAAAAAAAAATGTTTAGGATGGTCTAGTCATAAATATTTTAAAATAAAAATATAAATGTAAATAGCATTACAAAATAGGAAATATATATATATATATATATCAAAGATATAAAACAAAGCCCCTTCCCCCAGTATCAAGGCTGAACAAGGTATCCCACCATAGGGACTGTTCATACACCCAGGTTATGTCCTGGTCCCACTGTTGCCCACTTCCAACAGATCAAGCCATATAACTATCAACTACATTCAGAGGGTTTAGTTCTGTCCCATGCAGGATTCCTAGCTCTCAGCCCAGAGTCTGTGAGCTCCTACTAGCTCAGGTCAATTGTTTCTGAGGCTCTCCCAGTCATGATCTTGACCCCCATCCCTTATTCACATGATCCCTCCTCCCTCTCTTCAACTAAGCCTCTGGAACCCAGGCCAGTGCTTGGCTGTGGATCACTGCATCTGCTTCCATTTGTGACTGGATATAGGTTTTATGATGACAATTAGGGTAGTCCCTAAGCTGATTATAAAAGAAGGCAAGTTCAGGTACCCCCTCCACTATTGCTAGAAATCTTAGCTGGAGTCATCCTTTTGAATTACTGGGAATTTCATTAGCACCTGTTTTCTCCCTAAGCCCATAATGGCCCCCTCTTTCAAGATACCTCTTTTACTGGTCCCCCTCTCAGTCCCTCCTCCAACTCAGCCAACTTGAGCCCTCTTGTTCCCATCCCCCATCCTCTCTCTTTTACTCCCTTTCTAATTTGACCCAGAAGATCTTATCTATTTCCCATGCCTGAGGACTTCCGTGAGTATCTTTCCTATGGTCCTTCTTTTAATCTAGCTTCTCTAGGGTTGTGAACTGTAGCTTGATTACCCTTTTGCTTTATATCTAATATCCACTATGCTTAAGTACAATCCGAGTACTCACATTGTCTTTTTGGATCTGGATTACCTCACTAACAATATTTTTTCTAGTTTCATCAATTTTTCTACAAATTTCAAGATATCATTGCTTTCTACTGCCTTTTAATACTCTATTGTGTAAATGTACCACATTTTATTAATCCGTTCTTCAATTGAGGGGTATCTAACAAACATATCAAAGTAAAACAAATTGGAAAAGAAGAAGTCAGATTTTCACTGCTAGGATTTTCACTGCTAGATTTTCAGATAATAGGATAGTATATATAAGTGACCCCAACAACTCTACTATGGAACTACTAAAAACACCTTTAGTAATGTGGCAGGATACATGATTAACTAAAAAAAAATAAAAAAATAAAAAATAAAAATAAAAAAAAAGTAGTCCTCCTATATACAAATGATGAACAGACTGAGAAAGAAATCAGAGAAATATCACCTTTTACAATAGCCATAAATGATATAAAATATATTCAGGTAACTCTAACCAAACAAGTAAAAGACCTGTAAGACAAGAACTTTAAGTTTTTAAAGAAATAAATTAAAGAAGATATCAAAAAACGGAAAGAATTCCTATGCTCTTTGATAGGTAGGATCAACACAGTAAAAATGGCAGCCTTATCAAAAGCAATCTACAGATTCCATGCAATCCTCATCAAAATTATTCTCAGACCTTAAAAGAATACTCAGCTTCATATAGAAAAACAAAAGACCCAGAATAGCCAAACACACAATAAAGGAAATTCTGGGGGCATCACCATTTCTGATTTTAAGTTCTACTATAGAGCTATAGTAGTAAAAACAGCATGATATGGGCATAAAAACAGACACATGGATCAATGAAATCCAATTGAAGACACTGATATCAATCCACACAACTATGATCACCTGTTTCTTGACAAAGAAGCCAAAAATGTACAATGGAAGAAAGAAGACATCTTCAACAAATGATACTGGCATACTGGATGTCGACATGTAAGAGAAGGCAAATAGATCCATATCTGTCTCCAGGCACAAAACTCAAATCCAATTGAACCAAAGACTTCAACATAAATCTAGTTACACTGAACCTGTAACTGGAAGAGAAAGTAGTAAGTACCCTTGAATGCACTGGCACAGGAGACCCACTTCCTAAATATAACACTAGCAGCACAGAGACTGAAAGCAATACTTAAAAAAAATGAAGTTGCTTTTAAATATCTTGCTTTAGATTTTGATTTTTAAAGAAATAAAAAAATACAACCTAAAATTCATATGAAATCTCATTGGACCCTCTGCAACCAAAACTATCCTAAGAAATGAAGAAAATTTTTTTTTTAATTTATTTATTTATTAAGGATTTCTGCCTCGTCCCCACAACCGCTTCCCCTTTCCCTCCCCCTCCCCCGATCAAGTCCCCCCCCCCCCCCCCCCCCCCCCCCCCCGTCATCTGCTCGAAGAGCAATCAGGGTTCCCTGACCTGTGGGAAGCCCAAGGACTGCCCACCTCTATCCAGGTCTCGTAAGGTGAGCATTCAAACTGCCTAGGCTCCCACAAAGGCAGTACGTGCAGTAGGATCAAAAACCCACTGCAATTGTTCTTGAATTCTCAGTATTCCTCATTGTCCGCTATGTTCAGCTAGTCCGGATTTATCCCATGCTTTTTCAGACCTAGGCCAGCTGGCCTTGGTGAGATCCCAATAGAACATCCCCATTGTCTTAGTGTGTGGGTGCACCCCTCGTGGTCCTGAGTTCCTTGCTCGTGCTCCGTCTCCTTCTGCTCCTGATTTGGACCTTGAGATTTCTGTCCGGTGCTCCCGTGTGGGTATCTGTCTCTGTCTCCTTTCATCGCCTGATGAAGGTTAATATTCCTGAGGATGCCTATGTGTTTGTCTTTGGATTCACTCTGGAAAGCAGTGTTTCGGTTTCTCAGGAAATTCGGGATCAACCTACCCCTGGATCCAGCAATACCACTCTTGGGAATATACCCAAGAGAGGCCCTATCATACAACAAAAGTATATGCTCAACTATGTTCATGGCAGCATTGTTTGTAATAGCCAGAACCTGGAAACAACCTAGATGCCCTTCAACGGAAGAATGGATGAAGAAAGTATGGAATATATACATATTAGAGTATTACTCAGCAGTAAAAAACAAGGACTTCTTGAATTTTGCATACAAATGGATGGAAATAGAAAACACTATCCTGAGTGAGGTAAGCCAGACCCAAAAAGAGGAACATGGGATGTACTCACTCATATTTGGTTTCTAGCCATAAATAAAGGACATTGAGCTAAATAAGGTGAAGAAAATTTTAAGAACTCAAACTTTCAGAGTTCTAAGCAGAAGTACAAATCTATAGTAATGAACACTGTATAACAATGGCACAATCACCTGATCTCAAGGAAAGAAAAAGAAAGGCCCATTATAAATCTACATATACATATTAAAATCACTTTAAAGAAAAGTGTTATTACAATTGAATGGCAAATAGAGCTTCATTCTAAAGATAAACAATTAGGAAAAGACTCAGAATCTAAAACAATTTTTTTTCTTGCCTATTAACTCTGGGTAGCATTTCCAAAACAGGTTAAGTAGGAAGTATAAAAATGCCTTTGGGACAGCATCTTAGAGGAAACCTTCCATTTCTTCACTCTTGGTAAATGTAGACTCTATAAATGTTGCTTCTGTTGGTAATACCAATAATCAGAAAGAAAAAAAATATTGGTCAGAATTTGGAAGACTTATACATGGTTGATGGAAATGGAAAATCTTGCTCCGAAATTCTTTAAAGAAATATAAAATAATGGATTATTCTATGTCCTAGTAATACAACTTTGGGTCTCAAATAAGTGAAAGCAGATACTTGAACAGACATTTATTTAAGAAAATATTTATATGAGTCTAACATACAAGGGCAAAAGTTGGAAACATAACATTTTCCTTCATAAGAGTTGCTGTGATCATGTTATCTATTCAAACAATAGAAACCCTAACTAGAACAGTCAGTATGGTAAACTTTATTTGATAAGGATTTTATAATTAAAAAATTCAAAATGTATCATAAAAAGGATATGAAGATCGTATCATTTTGAAAACATATAATGTATAAGTTATACATTTACCAAGATAACATAAAGAATTCTTATGATTTAATATAATTAAATGACTATTTTATTTTATTTTGGTTTTTAGAGACAGGGTTTCTCTGTAGCTTTGGTGCCTATTTTAAAAATGTATAGTTTACATAGCTATTCCACAAAGAATATTTTCATAAAGCAATTAGTAAATACCTGTTAAAAATCTTATTATGTTGGAAAAAAATAAATAATGCAACAGTTCCATGTAACTATTTATCTGCAATATTATTCTACAGGGAAACAAAATAAAGTATCTGGGTAATACCAAGTGCTAAAAAAATTGAAAAGCAACTGAAAACTTTTACATATTCTTGATCCAAATTTAAATAATGTAGCTGTTTTGGAAAACACTAACAGATTTGTCCATAGTTAGACTGATACCATGTAACTCTACCAACTGCCTGGAAGCAGAGCACTATTTCCTCCCTACTCAGATAGACACTCTCCAAGTATAGAGAATAGTTTTGCTTGTTATTGCCCACATGAAAAACAGCACAAATATCCTTGAGGAATTATTGGCTAGACAAGTTGACTGGCATCCATGCAAAGAAAAATTAGTAGCAATAAATGGGAAACTGACCAATAAATGTAACATCGTAAATACATATCAAAAGCATTATGTGGTTCTGTGCTTCCCTGCATGGCTCGTTTGGGAAAAGACAGACTATAGGACTAGGATTCACATTAGTGGTTGCCAGGAATTTGATTGGGGGAGTGGATGCTTCTGCAAAGTGTGATGAGGAAACCTTAGAGAAATTAATGGACATCCCTGATCTCATTTTTGGCATTCTTCTTATAATTATAATTTTTTTTGAAATTCAATATGAGAAACCACTTATTGTTAGCTGCTAATTGCGATTTACTCTACTTGAGTTTTAAAGGAAACCTGCACAACCAGGAGTTAACGTTGGGAGATCAAGAGGAGCGTCCTGTACCACTCAAGATGCTTTCTCATGAAAGCCTTTACTAATTTCACTATGTAAGACTGAATTGTTTGATATTATGGTTTTTATATTTCTTTATTAGTAAAGTATTGTTTTTTCTAATGTTCAATGCTATATCAAAATCTTTATCCTCTCTAAGGTCCATGTACATGTTTCTTTTCAGTCTACCATCAGTTTATGGTTTTACATAATCTGAATGTTCTTAATTATGACATAGCCCTGCTTTTATGATTGAATATGTTTCATTATATTGCAATATATCTGTATAATTAATAAAAGTGGTTAGGCTTTTTTAAAAGAAAAAATAAAAATAGCAAAACGTACTTGAGCCACATGTTTAGTACTTCATATGAAATTTCACTTCTAGAGTACAAAGAAAATGCTTTAAACAATCAAAATTTTGTAATGGGTTTACAATGTCTTGTTTGCCCTTTAAAAAGAGCTCATCTGCTAGTTTAATAAATTCCCCACGCACTGTTCACAATGAGAAATGCAGTGAATGTTGTTCAGTGCTGTCTCTTAGGTACTTACCAGACACAGGTAAGTTTACTATGAAGAGTAAGCAGGAGAGAGTTGGGGGAAAGTGCTGTGAGACATAGCCTCACAATTTACAGAAACGTGTGACACAGCCTTGAGGAAATCGAGAGCCTCCTCATTTCAATCCAGTGGTTTCTGTTTGATTATTTTTTTTTTTTTTTTTTTTTTTTTTTTTTTTGGTTTTTCGAGACAGGGTTTCTTTGTGGCTTTGGAGCCTGTCCTGGAACTAGCTCTGTAGACCAGGCTGGTCTCGAACTCACAGAGATCTGCCTACCTCTGCCTCCCGAGTGCTGGGATTAAAGGCGTGCGCCACCATCAACTGAGTTTCGTCCATTTTGCAGACTTCATGATACAGTCATCAGCTGCTAAGATCATAGTTAGGCTTTAATGTTTGTGTTCTTAAACACAGTGACCTTTGGTGGAATATAAACATGAAAACAGCCACTTCATAGTTAAAGGTTGTTAAGGCAGGTGAGGTATTCAACGAACTCATCCAAATTTGAAATCCCAGTATTCAACCACGAAGAAAATAATATTTGCTGGGACTTTAAAATGACACCATGTGTTGTTAATCAATCATTCAGTTAGCTTCCTGCTGGTAGTTATATAAAATCTATCACCATTTTGAATATTTTACCTGTGAAGTCAGGGAGAAAAGGTAATTAAACACACATTAACCAGACCAAGGGGTTTGGGTACCGCAATCTATTAATCAATATTGAGTGAGCACTGCAATAGACATCTGGAAGGAAATGAGTTTCAGCTTTCCCATCAAATATGAATACAAAGAAAATGCTCCGACTGTACCAGAATGAACAGAGTGTAGGAGAGAAATCCTGATGAGTGGAATGCAACACACCCTACTATGTTCTGTTCACAGCAGAAACTGTAGGCCTTTTTTATAAATGGCTTCATTTCTCATTCTACCTCATGTCTATAAAGACGGAACATCATAATGAGTATATTTTGAAGTTATTTTGAAATGTGAATTAGTCTTTGCACTGGTTTAAATGAAATAACCCCCCTAGTCATGGTAATTTGAATAATTGATCCCCAGTTTGGTGAGATTTTGTGAAGCTTTGTAGGTAGAGCCTTGCTGGAGAAAATATAATGCTGGGGCAAGGTGTTTCAAAATCAATGTGTCAGTTTCAGCTTGCTGCTGCTGCTTTCTGCTTGTGGATAAAGATGTGAGCTTCCAGCTCTCAGCTTCTAGCTACCAGGTCTGCTATCAGTTAACTCAAGGACAAGGACAACACTCTGTTCCCACCCGATATCTGCAACAGTGCTCTGAATATAGGAGTGAGAAAACATGTTATGAATCAGATGATCCATCAATGGTTTTAATTTTTAACATAGTTTAATGCTAAGAAACATGTACTGTTGTTGGAGCCTCTCAAAATGGGCAGTCAGCTAGATCAGAGACACTGGGGAGTTTTCAGGTTTTCCTTGATGTGATAAAAAGCACCTGGAGAGCAAAGGGCTACTTACGCCTATTTGTCCCAATCACAGTTTGCCATGAGGGTGAAATCAGGGCATGACCTCAAGGCAGGAACATGGAGGCAGGAGCTAATTTACAAGCCAAGTTGTATCCTGCATATTTGCTTCTTTCCCTCCTTACTCAATCTGCTTCCTTATATTTCTCAGGATTTCCTGTCCAGGTGTGGACTGTTCAAAGTGAACTGGACCCTTCTACAGGGACACCAGTCAAGAAAATCAATGCAGACTTGCGCACAAGCCAATCTGGTGGGGATGTTTTCTCAATTTTGGTTCACTCTTACATAATGACGTTAGCTTGTGTCAAGTTAACACACAAAATAACTAGCAGAGAAGTATTTTGGAAAGCAACTGTTAGCTATGAACTTGAAGAACAAGTAGAAGTTAACACAGACTAAAAAGGTGTCACAATGGGGAACATGGAGGTCACATGCAGACATTTGAGAGGACAGCTGGCAAGAAGTAACATCTTTAAGATGGAAATATGACTGAAGAAAAGAAGCAATGAAATGTTTGGTGTGAGGCAGGCTTCGTAATTTTCCCTTGGAATTTACTGGGCACCCTCAATTTGAACTCCAGTCTCTCTCTAGTTCATCCCAGCCATCTGTTATAATAAAGTAAACACCATCTTGTGACTTTCAATGGATGCTTCTTCCCACACTGGCTTTGGAGACACATTGCACTCAGGCATGGTGTGGTTTTCTTCACCACCAAAATACACGCTGCTTTTACAAAATCTATGTGTTGTTCACATTTCCCTGTTATTGGTATTTATGTTGCTACCACAATTTAATCTGCTCAATTTTAAGATAGATTGATATTTTATTAATCGAAGACTGAATAGTTAACATATTCAGTACAAATATGTCAAGCCCTTAACTTTTCATATTCATTTTTGTACTTAGATGTAAGATTGACAATACTGTTATTGTTCACTAAAATGTGATTATGAACAACTTACTAAAATTCTTTAAACCAGTTTTCATGCAATTTCTCACTTTCAAAGTGGAAATAGTATCATTTCTAATGTCTACAAATGCTTAAAATTTACCTAGACAGCTCCAAGTGTTTTCAGTGTTAACATACAGCCATTGCCTGTTCTCTATTTAAAGATAGATGTGAAGAAGGAAATCAGGAATTGGCAGATGTTTTAGATATAAAGGAGAATCCACTCTAAATGCGTTGATCCATTTGCTCAGTCTCTTTCTTAACTTCTCACACTCATGAAACATAGCCATTACAGAGACCCTGGTCTCTTCTGACTATACAAAGAGATAGCAAATCTTTTTGTTTTTCTCCAACGTCTGCCATACTTGAGTCAAGTGATGCATCGAATTAGATGTTTTTTTTTTATTTAGTTCAATGAATTGAAAGATGAGCATGTGTAAGCCTTCATTGCCATCTATGAAGACACAAATGGAGCCAAAAGACTAGAATCAGTGATGGTGTTGATCTGTCCCATGTACTCCAACACTAATCTGACAATGTATTAAAACCTTCATCACAACAGCATCCAGGTTGTCTTTACTACGGTGACCTTCCAGGATGTAAGATCCATAGCTGGAAGAAATAAAGGCATGCTGAAGCATATTGACAGTTACAGTTAGCTGTTTTCCAACCTTAAGACAGAGAGCTACGCCTCACTATTGGCAGCAAATTGCAAACTAGATTCCGTGGTTTTCTTCACTGGCCTATAGGTTGAGGATGAGTAACAACTGACCAATACATTCTCCATGGACATGACAAGGCAAAGCTACATCTTCGCACAGGGGTCACCGTTAGTAACTTGTAAGCAGCCCGTTCTAGTCACCAGGTTGTAAATGGAAGCTATTTTTCCTTTTCACAGGGGCCCAGACCTTAATTATCACACAAAAACTGTATTAACTATAACACTGTTTGCCCAGTGTCTTAGACTTCTTCCTAGCTAGCTCTTACATCTTAAATTAACCCATTTCTATTAATCTACATTTCATCACAAGACTGTGAATTATCAGTAAGGTTCCCTTCGGCAGTTACATGGTGTCTCCTTGACACCACCTATTCTGTCTCCATATCTCTGTTCTAATTTCCCATGTAGCTTGCTTCTGTCCTGCCGTAGGCCAAAGCAGGTTTTTTATTAACCAATGGTAATAAAACATACTCACAGCATAAAGAGGGGAATCCCATAATATCAGGTCACCAAGAAATTCCCAGGAACAACAGAGACAATCAGTCTTTCAGGCTCTGCTCTTGTGGGAGTAGCAGCAGGATGAAAGAGGGATTTTATAGTAGTGAGTTAACTGTGTTATGAAAACTACAGCCCATAGCATGAAGCAAGAGTTACTGAGCAACTGAAAGCATTTCTTGGGAAAGATCAGTGGGACGGAGGCTTCCAGGGCTGGAATCAGTGACTCAAACTCATTATTGTTTTTTGTCTAGAGCATTTCTCAACAGTTTACAAGTGTGTAAAAGTCATAGAATCCAAATTCCTACCTTCATAACACCGAAACTATTTAAGAAATAACTGAAAAATCATCCATCCAGTGTTAGGGCTCCTCTGTAGATTCAGTTGAAACATAGTTCGTATTAAAGTTGGTGCAAGAAAAATCCTAGTTCTGAAATTAACTGTAATCCTCAAGTTTTTACTCCCAGTATTGACCATTAGAATATAAAAAATTTGCTTTAGAAAAAGAAAAAGCATCAAGGAGTCTATAATAAACATGAAAAGCAAAATAATAGATGGTACCTCTTTTCTTATTAAAAACAAGGAACAGGTTGTCTCTTCATTGTTATACAGCCTAGTCTTTTGCCTTATTCTGCTGCATTTATTGCTCACCAAACCATCCTACCAGGATTTATTGCAGAATGGATAATACAGTTTTTTGCCCATGCTATTCTTCCTTTCTCAGACGAAGCTGCAGAGAGTGTATAAATACAGTGAATACGTATATTTATTTTTATTAATCAATAAACAATATTTTGATGTTCTTTTCTGTGATCTATTTGTTCCTACTGGGATGGGACCTCAGTTTATCTCTTCCTTCTTTAACCCTGACTGAACATTTTGTCTTCCCACATTAGTTGATCAGTTCAAGGCAGAGTCAGAATGGAGACATTCAGAGGCTTGTGTGCTGTCAGGTTGGATCTGATTCCAGCCTTTGAATGATCAACCATCTGCTTGAACCATGTATACTTGCACAGCTTCTTTGGCACAATAAAATTACTGTAGATGTCCTCTCAAATACTGACATTTTATAATCAAATAGAATCAAGAGTGTAACACTCTGATGCAGATTATGTACCAGTCATAAATGATGGACCCCTGCATTTCAGGTTATTGCCTCTCTTTCCAATGTTAAACTGGACTCTAATCTACTATGGCTGTTGTCCTTATACAAAGAAAAAAAAATGAGGCAAAGATCAAGACTATAGTACTGAGCCTGGGTGATTGGATATGTGATCATACTGAAAACAGCCAATTTTCAAAATCTTCATCATAGATTTTAATCTCAAGAACTGGTAGAAAATGCAGGACTGTTATTTAAGCCACTTGTTTATATCATTTGTTTTGTAAGTTCTAGAAAACTAACATATCTCACATAGTAAAGATCATACCGCCTTATTTTCAAAACACTGTCTTTTCAGCTTTCAGTGGATTATAATTCTGTTCAGAGGTTTAGTCAGTTATTGTCATTGTGAAAAGCATGGTGACATGAAGGAAGACATGGTGGTGCTGGAGAAGCAGCAGAGAGATCTGCATCTTCATCCACAGACAGCAGAAAGTGAATAGCTTTGACCTTTTGAGACCTCAAAGCCAACTCCTAGTAACACAGCTTCTCCAACAAAGTCACAACCACTCCCACAAGGTCACACACCCTAATAGTGTTACTCCCTATGGACCAGGTATTCAAACACATGAGTTTATAGGGACCTTTCATATTCAAATCATTACATAGCTCCAGCTTCAATATTTTCCCTTCTCAGCAAAGGTCCAACTCTATGAATGTTACAGTCCATCCTTTGGAAATACTCCAGAAAGACTTCCTCTTTATCAATTTTCACAAAACCATTAATCATAAAACATTAGATTCATTGATTATGAGGCCCTATTGCAGAAGACAATGTCTACACAACTTAATGAACATGGAGAAGTTCAGCTAGTGCCTACCTAGAACTTTTATTCCTATTGACTAGAGTTCATTGTATTGGAAGACACTCTGCATGCTACCAAAGGAAAAAGGTATATACTTCCATCTACAATGGTGACCTGACTACAAGTTGCACTAGGACAGTAGTGGCAAAATCCACTGGGGAGTAACAAACAAATATCTAAATAGATTTAAGACCAATATATGAGATAAAACACATCTCCAACACAATCCAAACAATAAAAAAACTGAATGTAGATAGGTTTTCCTGAACCTAGGGACAAAGCAGTTACTACTGCTATGCTGAAGGAACATCACCACAAAATGACTGCACAACATTCTGATATAATCATAGACAGTGTCTTGTTCAGCATCCTAAGAAGCTTCCTCTCACAGTCGATGAAAATAAATATAGATACCAAAAGTCAGACCATGGATGGAGTATGTGAGACCTTGAAACACTCGGTCCTAAATGAGATGTCTCCATCAATTCCCTCTCCTCAAGGAAACCTGATGAAGAGGAATCAGAAAGATAGCTAGAACCAGAGAGTATAGAGAAAACCAATGAAACAAGGCCTTCTAAACACAGAAAGACTGATGTATATACGAACTCACAGAGAGTATAGTCGTAAGCACTGGGCACGCACATCTGATAATGACTCTCAAGCAATCAATTAGTTTTCTCCAATTGGGTCTCAGTTTGTATACAAACCACTCTTAAGGTCAGGCTACACATCCAGAAGTAGATAGTAAACAAAAAAAAAAAATGAACTCAATGGCATTTTTGGATGTTCTTTGTCTTCCTAATTCTTTGACAAGACTTTTTTTTTCTTTATAAGTCATTATGGTTTCTGTTTGTTGTCTTTTTATTGGATTTCTATGTATGTGAATGTGTGTATTTTTCTTTGGTTCTTTTCTTCTGTTTGTCTTATAATATTCTTTTTAGTTTGTTTTGATTTTTTTCTAATTTTATTTTTTATTATTTTATTGCTTGTTTGTATCCTAGTAGAGAGAGGGGAAAAACGTTGTAGATTTTGCTAGGTAATAAAATGGGGAAGGATCTGGGAAGAGTTGAGAAAAGGGACACCATAATCAGAATATATTGTATAAAAATTTATTTTAATTTTAAAAGTCATAAGATTCCTTAAGGTCAATACAAATTCTCAGGTGTTAACCAAGTTACTCAATATTTATTTGTGACCTTATTCCTCCTCTACACATCACTTAATTGTGAGAACTGAATTATGGCTATTTTGAAAACTGTTTTATTTTTTTATTTATTTTTCTCTCTTTACCTTGCGATCGCTTTTGTGGATTTTTCCTCTTGTTTTAATTCTCCAAACATGATTATGTTTTAAGGGTCCATCTTTTAGAATTTGACTTTCTTATTCTTCAATTCTTATTATTATAAAGTATTTACATTTTGTTTTCTGATGGCCATTACTGATTATTGCCATGTTCACATGTTGTTGGTTGGTTGCGGCTTTCAAATTCAATTTTTTTTTTATTGAGTTACATATTTTTCTCCAGTCCCCTCTCTTCCTTTTACACTCTTCCATGATCCCCATGCTCCCAATTTACATAAGATATCTTGTCTTTTTATACTCCTTATGTGATTAGATCTTTATATGTCTCTCTTAGGGTCCTCTTTGTTGTCTAGGTTCCCTGGAATTGTGAATTGTAGGCTGATTTTCATTTGCTTTATATCTGAAAGCCACTTATGAGTGAGTACATATTCTACTTGTCTTTCTGGGTCTGGGTTACCTCACCCAATATGATGTTTTCTATATCCATCCATTTGCCTGCAAATTTCATGTTGTCATTTTTTCCCACTGTATCGTACTCCATTGTGTAATTTTCCCATAGCTTCCTAATCCATTCTTTGGTCAAGGGACATTTAGGTTGTTTCCATATTCTAGCCATAATAAACAATGCTGCTATGAATATAGGTTGAGCACCTGTCCTTGTGGTATATACCTTTGGAGCATCCTCTTCCTATATATACAACAGTGGGAGTGCTGAGTCTTGAGGTAGGTTGCTTCCTAATTTTTGAAAAATAATTTACATCCAAAGCAGCTTTACCAGTTTGCACTCCCACAAGCAATGGACGAGTGTATCCTTTAAACCATATTCTCTCAAGCAAAAGTTATCATCAGTGTTTTTGACCTTGGAAATTCTTACAGGTGTAAAATGGAATCTCAGAGTTGTTTTGATTTGCATTTTGCTAATGGCTAAGGATGTTGAGCATTTTCTTAAAAGTCTATCAACCATTTTAGATTCATCTGTTGAGAGTTCTCTGTTTAGGTCTGTACTTCATTTTTAATTGGATTATTTGTTCTTTTGATGATCAATTTCTTGAGTTCTTTGTCTAATTTAGAGATCAGTCCTCTGTCCAATGTGAGGTTGGTGAAGATCTTTTCCCATTCTGTAGTAGAGTTTGAAGTCAGGGATTGTAATGCCTCCAGAAGTTCCTTTATTGTACAGGATTGTTTTGGCTATCCTGGGGTTTCTTGCTTTTACGTATGAAGCAAAAAGAATGGAAAAAAGAAAGCATATTCTGTCCCTGATGGTATAGGTGTGTGAGCGCTGACCCTGAGGGTATAGAAGCAGGAGAAATGGCCTAGCCACTGGCTCATTGCCTTAAGAAGTGTATTAGTGGGGGCCATGCTAGAGAGCTCGCCCTAGTGGTGAGGACAGGGGAGAAACTGGCATGTGGAAAAACCCTTCAGTTGCCCAGGCCCAGAACTGGGGTTATGACTTGGTCTACCACAACACAGGACAATGACAGGGTATCCAAGACGAGTCACAGTGAGGGTCCATTATCAATGGTGTTGTAGAAACCAGAGGCCTTGAATAAAACCAATGGCCCTTTGCAATGAAAACTTGCAAGTAAAGATGCAATGTGGTTTGCTGTGACTCACTCTCTCATACCACAGCAACTATGATAAAAAATTTTAACTTTTTTTCCTTCCCCCCTTTTTTTCTCTTAAATTTGTTTTATTTATTTTGGGGGGCGGGTGAGGTACAGGAGCAGAGGGAAGATGCTAATGGATGGGGAAATGAATGGGAACAAGATGCACAATATAAAAGACACATACAATAAATAAAAAAATAAGCTATGGTGTGATGGACCTTGAATAAATGTGAAGAATAAATGAACTTAGGTGTTTCACTCGATTAGCAGGAGCTAGTTTTACTCATTTGGGTCAGTCTTATGAGATCAAACTTGGTTTAGATCATTTCCCATCTCTTCATCTGTATCAAATTCTTGAAACTCAACTATCCAGAAGTCAAAAATCCTTTACATACAGAGTTTTTGAATTGAATAGAAGTGTCATGAAGAACTTATATTCAGATCTTTATAACTTCCATTTTATTGGGAGAAAAAAAATCAAATAATGCCTGAAAATTTTTATTATTTAATTCCACTAAATTCTATTTATTCGGAGACTAATGGTATTTGCAGTTTGCTTATAAAACTCAAGAACTTTTAATTGACACCTTAAGTAAGTTCTGTTTCTTCTGAAATGTGTTTATAACCATTAAATTTGGGCAAGCTGCTCAGTCAATGAAAGTCAAGCTGAATCATAACAAATAGAAATAAATTGCTTCTTATATCTGGTCAAAGATGAAGGTATAAGGTATGGTATAACCATAGTTAAAGTGGTGTATAGTACCATTTAACATATTTATTGTCTTTTCTTGTTAGTAAAATTGGAAATCAATATTCTCCACAGTACTTGTGTACAGTGACAGCTGACGTGGGCAGTGACATCTCCAAGTTCTAGTTTGGCAGACTGGGTTTAGGAGAAAAATTGAGAATGCAGTCACAAATACACAGTGACCAATATAGTCAACTCTACGTATTTACCTAAGATGTCATAGTGCAAGTTCCTACGAACTATTCATGTAAGTGGCAGTTGATCTACTTGGATTGATCCTTTTGGTATTCAAATGGTTTCACCTTTTTGATACTTCTTTTAGCACTTTATTTTAGCAGACTGGGAGTATTTAGCAATTGAACTGTGAAAAATGCATTTCAGGACATTCAATGGAGGGCATAGTATAAATCATAATGAGAACAGGACTGGAATTTTGCCGAATGTTTTGCATTTTATTCATAATTTTTTTTTACATTTTATAAAAATTTATTTATTTATTAAAGATTTCTGCCTCCTCCCCATCACCGCCTCCCATTTCCCTCCCCCTCCCCCGATCAAGTCCCCCTCCCTCATCAGCCCGAAGAGCAATCAGGGTTCCCTGACCTGTGGGAATTATTCATCAATTTGATGAGAACTAAATAATAAGATTATTGGAGTTACCATCTTATAGGTATTATAAATACATAAAATAGGTGGATATATGAAACAGGTGGGTTATCCATGCTTCAGTGGATAGCCCAATGCCCATTCTCCCAAAAGAAACCGAGAAGAACAGGTAAGATGCTGTAGAAACAATATTTATGAAAATTATACTATGAAGAAAGTGGTTTCATCTGTCAACATGAGCCTGAAGAGCTTGTTATTTAGCCCTATTTTTTAAAAAAAAAAATCTGAATACAAATTTCAGAAATGTGTCAGGGAAAATGTAACAGTCACATAAAATTGCTACAAAATTTTGCTGTGGTATGAAAGTTTCCTTTCTGGTTCAATACTCCCCTCAGCAATGTATTAAAGAGCTAGCATTCCAAACTATATGAAGCTACAATTTCTGATGAGTTGCACCTCCATGCTATCACAAGCTGAACTATTATTTGTCTCAGTTTCAGAACTGATAGCTTAAGTCCATGAAATTGATTATCAGACTAAGGGACTTTGAAATCACTTTCCATTGTTGGGCTAGTCAAGAAGCAGAAAATATCAAACTATGTGCTCAATTTTAAGGACAAGTTAGTTTTAGTTCTGTGTATTTATTTAAATGTATGACACTTAGAGAGTTTTAATACCATGGTTATATATACTTGCAAGAATTTTAAATGAGCTGCTATATTATCAAGTTATACTCTACATTTTGGATAAAAGAACAAATATATTAGGGCCAAAAGATAGTTGGGTAGGAGTATTCAGACAAAAAAATGTTCATCACATGAATCCCAGAAATGGGGACTACAGTCTCACTAATGTGTAATAACCATATCACTGAATACTTTATATTCAACCAAACTGGGAAATATCCATAGCTCTATGGAAATGCTATCGAAGCAAGAAGCTCCATACCTTACTGTGAGGAAAGGATTTTTTTTCTTATAAAAGACTTCAGAAGTAGTTAAAGCACCTTGATAACTTCGTTCAAAAGTGTAGAAATTAAGTTTACCAAGAAAAAATCTTATTAAGGATTTTTATGTTTCACTCAGGAGGCAGAGGCAGGTGGACTTCTGTGAGTTTGAGACCAGATGGATCTACAAGTACTAGTTTCAGAAAAGGCTCCAAAACTACAGAGAAATCCAGTTTTGAAAAACCAAAATAAGTAATATATAAATAACATAGTTTTTATGTTTCTCTTATTCTGATTTGTGATAAAAGGTCATATGGATGTTTGTAAATCAACTCAGAAATTTGTGCTGAAAATAGAGCCCCATCTTTTGTTTCTGAGTAAAGGGACCATCTCCTCCGTCACCAAAGAGATTGATTTTAGAAAAAAAAAATTTTATTTGTTATGGCATTTTTGCATCATAATAAAATGTTTTATACTACAAAAGGTAAAAAGAAACCTTCAACTTTAAAAATAGTGGCTAAAAAACAGACTTTTTTGAAAAGATCACATGTTTAACCTGGACAACCATATTTGTCAGTTTGAAAACTCTATTGTATAAGGTTATTTGAGATATTCTAATGATCTTTTCTTTATTTTAGGTCAGAACTTTTTGCTTAAGTTTTGTAATTTTATCAAAATTTATGATAATATCAATTGAAATACTGTGTTATATGTTTAATGAAACTTTTAATTGAGTTTTTAAATGATCAGAACATGTGGAAGATGGTTATCTACCCTATGTTGTAGAAGAATTATAAGATGCAGTAATATTTATACTATAACTTTTAACAAATTTAATCACAACTGACCTCTTTCTGAACCTGGAGAAAACAATAAACTAGAGATTTTAAAGTAACTCAATAAAAGGAAGGTTAAGGAAATGAAGGTGCGAGAAAGACCAATAGCTAGGAAGAAAAGGAAAGAAGTAGGGGAGGACAAAGACAAAGAGAGAAAGATAGGACAGATAGACAAAGAGAGAGAAAGAAGAAGGAAGGGGGAACATGGAGAAAGAAATATAGGAGAGACAGAGAGAAAGAGTTTGGAAGGGAGGAAGAGACAATCTAGGATCTGAAGGGTAGAAATGTGGTTATTTAACTCAGAAACCAGATTCATCTGCTGGCTCCCTTTTAACTCACAAATTTATTAAAGGAAGAAAGAAATTTCTTTTTATATTTTTAAGGAACAAATTAAAGAAACATTCTCAGCTTGCGTTTTCTTGTGAGTGGTTAGCAGATGTTTCCACAAGTTAGTGAGTTTACTTAAGTGTCAGAGGCTGGACATTTGTATATAAAGTTTCTCTTTAGTCAAAGAAAAGCAAATTAGAGGAATCTCTTACGAGTGTAAATATTTCAGAGAGTAATAAACTGCATACTGTAATGACAACAAGTGCTGCCCAGAGCACATGACCTTGTCCCTTCCAGTTTCAGCAACAGTAGTATTTCCCTCTTTGAGTTTAAAATAACAAATCACACATAGCCAAAAAAGAGGTGGGGGAGGGTTATAAAAGCAGAAATCTTTTAAGACTCTGATTCTAGCATGTGAATCTAATTCCTAAGTAGTTAAGTGGTAGACTATTAACTTTGTTTTCCACTTTCTTTGAGTCATGACTTGACTTTCAAAACACCGTGGTCAACTAGACACTAAGTCTCCTTGCAGAGGCAGCATTGAGGAATCAAGTGAACTACTCTCCCTTGGCAATTCCCCTTCAGGGCAGGGCACACAAAAGTGACCCTGGCTTTTGACAAACCTTGCCAGAGCAAAATGTAACAAGCCCTGTCTTTTTTGAGCAGAATTTTCTATTCTGACAGATACAACTCAGGAGTATTTGATGTCAGCTTGCTGGCCATAGATAATGGTGCATCTTGGGACTATTGTCATTCTTGTCAATAAAAAGGCCTGGGGGGGACGTGCAGAAAGGCTACCTTTTGATTCACCGTTTTCCTCTCCTTCCCAGGACATTTGTAAGCCTGTGGTCAGCGAGGTCATTTTTATTTTATCCTGATGCGCCTTGATAATAGCATTATGTCTACAAAATTTTTGACAGGCCATCGGTGTCTGTTTCTCTAGCTTATGTGTTGTGCTGTCCTGCTCAATGTCAAATACTCTTTGAAAGCTATTGACTATGTTGGTGGGCACTGTGTTTGGCATTTCTTTCTTCTTTGATAAAATTAAGCCCATGGGAGTTGATCTTTGAATTTAGGATAATTTTTTTTGTATGTGTGAAATGTAAGATATTCTGTCACTCTATTTCTGATACTCATGGAATGTTTGAAAACTGAATTCTATTTCACCCATTTAAACAGATTTTGTATTGTGAGCTTTGAAGTGGTGGTGAAAAATAAAAAAAAAAGAACAAAGTCATCTTTGCATCCTATATAAGTAGAATCCATTTTCACATTTGAATTCTGATAAAATTGAGCATAAGAAAATATATAGGTTTTATTATTTACACAAGCTTATAAACAGATCAAAGTGTGACCAGATATTGGCTATCATTTCTCTTAAAGCATCTTTGAAGGTATGTAAAGAAGTTTTCAACACTTAAATATATACACAGCACATAGGAACCTATTCATGTATACACCTATGCAAAAGTACTAATGAACATATATTGAACTAAAGATGGGTTTTGTTCAGCAACAATAAAACATGAACTATTAAATATATTTAGGACAGACATTACATAAAAGAATATGATCCAAAAGCACTCGACATACACACGTTGTTTATTTTGCATTCATCTAGGTGATGCTATTAGAAACTACACACTTAAGAGCTGATTGCCCACAAACAATGGAAAGTTTCAGGGTAGCAGAGTTCTTCTCCATGCAAAGCACTAATATGAGTGCTGGTTCTGTCATCATTTTAAGTTTGTATTATGAATGAAATCAAGTTTTGCTTGTTCACTTCTCTACTGTGTGTTAGCTAAAGAGCAATGCCACTCAGATGGAATAATACATAACTCATCTTTTTAAAAATACATTTCTTCATAATGGTATTCAGAGTACAAAAATCAGTTTCACTAAGATTGTATTCCTGGAAGCCCTGTTCCCAGAAGAGATTTTAAAG
Source organism: Microtus oregoni (assembly GCF_018167655.1). Classification (NCBI taxonomy): domain Eukaryota; kingdom Metazoa; phylum Chordata; class Mammalia; order Rodentia; family Cricetidae; genus Microtus; species Microtus oregoni. The sequence continues at coordinate 319,609 of NW_024543084.1, forward strand.
CAATTTCAGCAAGTTTAGGCTATTCATTTTCAAGTTTATTCAAAATGAATTAAGAGATGGCATGGTATCATTCCATCACTAGAAATTTTAATAATTTATATTGCAAGATATAATTTAGTTTTTATTATTGTTTAATGACCTATGGAGATTCTGATTCCATATATTTTTCTGAGTATATTTTATTTTGGAATGTCAATATACAGAATATTTTACCTACGTTATTAGATGTTCCATAATAAACTTCAAAAGTACATATTGAGTGTATAATCTACTTTTTAGTAACTATTGTTGAATTTTGAAATGTAAACAATCTGTATTTCCTAAATTTTGTTGAATTCTAAATTCTCATAATTGGTTTTCCTCTATGATGTTTTGCCTATTAAAATATTTCTTAACATTTCTACGTTAACTATTGGCTGATTAAAATAATCAGACCAAATATGTGACTTTTGGCACTTTGTTTATATAATTGTTTCAAATTGTGATCATCTTAATGCTACACTATTTCTTCATTGATTATTTGTTTTTAATAATAATATAAAACAATACTAATATGGATAATAACTTTGTTTCATCATTTTATACAAATGATGACAAATCTAATCTTTATATACATATGTAACTTCCAATTTTAATATTGTACTGTGTACACTATTTTGTTCAATTAAATATGTTAATTCTTTTATGTTTTGTTTTTCAATGAAGGAATCTCCATGACACTTTACATTCTGGTATATTCTGTTTATTTAGGGAGAATTTTTGATACTGTAGTATTATTTTGAAATTTGATTGTCTTCTTAGGTATTTTATTCTCCCAAATAAAAAATGCGATATTGTTTCAGTATGTTATCATCACTAATTGTAAGAATATGAGCTCACACTTTTAAGTAAATTGGCCTAACTTCTTTGAACTCTAGTTCTTCACAATCACTTAAGTGTCATTATTTCGTTTAATCCTTGTGTTACTTTCACAAACTCAAAGGAATTTTCACTGTGTGAAAAGGTTCACTAAAAATGAAAAGCTACAGACCTGTAAATATGACTATTATGTTTATGTTTAAGAGCTTGGTGAAATTTTAATGATTCTAAAAATTACAACACTTGTTCTAACAGGTACATTGTTTTCAACAATCTTAATTTTCAGTAGTATGTGAAACTACTAAAGAATACAATTCATCACACAACTTTGATAATGTCTGATAATAATTCAACTTCTGACACTCACATCTGTGTGAATCTCAAAATCCACTCTAAGATGTACACTTAAATCTATATGAACTGGGAATAAACTGTCACCTCCACTTATGTAACAGATGTGTCATGGTCAACAAGTCATTTTGTTTCCATCTCATCAATGTATGGTGCAAACATGGAATGAGCATCTCTTTACTTAGTAATGTTCCAGCTTGGAGCTACAGCCAGAGTTTTAAGGTCCCATAGGTTTGATGCATTTCCTGAGAGCAGCTTTCCACGCTGAAATTCCTCTCATTTCTGTTAGCTCTTAACACTCTTTCCATGTTCTATTTTTGACTGTTTTTTTTTCCTGTGGTGTTCAGACTTTATGTCATTATAAGCAACTTTATTGTTTTATCTACTCACCATTTTCATTTTTCTCTTGCTCTTTAACTCCTTCCAGTTTTGCATAATCTATGAGTGATTAATAAGTTACTGTTGACTTCCATAACTCCTAAAGTCCATATTTTCAAACTTTTTAAAACCACTTTGTATTATTTTGCATTTCTAAAATTATGAATTACATATGTAATAATTTCAAATGCCCTTTATTTTGACTCTTCTACTTTAATTGATGTGAGGGCACATGTATAGAGATAGACATACAAGCATGAAGGTATGTGCATTCATTTGATATATGTGCACATACATATATGCATTCTTCTATTGAGTGCAAATATTTTTGCTAGTAAAGTACATTTTTATAACTTTTACTCTCAACTAACCTCCACTTTTTTTTATTAGATATTACAAATTGATCAGTTCTTTACATTTTGTGTAATGGGAGCTAGAACACATATGCTTGTAAAGTTGTTATGAAGCACACAATTAAAGTGTTAATTTAATTATGATTTATACAATTATTTAAACAATAGAACTCAACTAATAGACTATTTTGGGAACTTCTAAGATATCTCATTAACATTTTTCTTGATTATAGACAAAATACACCCATTTATAAAGAACTTCTTGCCTTTTATGATAATAGTTTCCTCATTTATTTTCTTTTATTGTATTATTATGCTTATTAATGCAGACTAATTTTAGCTACCTAGGTCATTAGATATGCATATAGAAACATCACATAACTATTACTTTATTGCATTGTTAAATGCATACTCAGGTTCCTATAAAAATTTCTTAATCTAGTTCATATATGTTTTTTTTTTTTTGCTATGTAGCAGTGCTGGTCCATGTTGCTGAATCTCATTAATCCACAATGAAAATGAATGTGGATTATATCTGCACTGAGAAAGTCTTAAGAAAGCAAACAATGAAATAAATAAAATTTCATATGCTGAGTGAAGGTGATTTTTTTAACCTGGTACAAGGTCCTTATGTTTTTACAGATAATTATCAAATATTTCTTATATAGCACCAGTCAGCAGACATTTTATGTACAGAGCAGTGTTACTTATCTTACTCATATGACATAAGTTGGTATATTTTTGCATTGATTCAATTTGAAGAAACATCAATTTCAGTGTATATACCCAAAGGTGAATTTGCATTATTCTCAGATTTATTTGATATGGCAAAATAGTTTTAAAGTGCTTGGAAAAAAAGTATTTATGTCAGGTAGTAGAGTATGGATTGTAAACAAGACTGCTTTTTTGTTTCCTGACTGCCAAGACCTAAATAATCACACAGAAACTATATTAATTACAACATTTTGTATTGGCACATGGCTGATGCTTATTGGTAAAAGACCAGTGTCTGTCTCCTTCATCAGCTACGTGGCATCTCCCTCTTTGCCTCTGCCTACGCTATCTCTTCCAGACTGGTTATATTCTGTCCTGCCATAGGTCAAAGCAGCTTTTTTCATTAATAAATAAAAGCAGCACATATACAAAAGGATATTCCACACCATTTCCCTTTTTCTGACTAAATTAAAAGGAATGTTTTAAATTTAACACAGTCTCCTGGATTCTTCAAGTCATCATCCTGACAGTTAATAATTTTTACCCAAACTGAAGGTATTGAAAATGTTTGTCAAAACTAGAAAGCACCTCTATCACAATAAAGACAAGATTCTGACTAAATAACACTGCACCCTAGGAATGAGAAAAACAAAATTAACCATCACAACATCTGACACACAAATACATATCTGGAAATGTGTCAAGGAAATGTATTCAATATTAACTTTTGTAGAGTTTAATGGCGTACTTGTACTTTCAGAGGCTAAGTTTTGGGTACTTTAATTAGCCACTTAATGCATTTTATTAGGTACTTACTATAGTGTGCGATGTAGGTACATATAGGTATGTACTAACTGATTCAGAGGAATGCATAGTTACTCTGAATTTGTAAAAAGAAAATACAAATAATTACGTATTCTGCTTATTCTGAGCAATTTAGAATCAAACAAGTGACAATCTCTAGATAAATTTCATTAAATGATAGCAGTACTGTAGTCACTAACAGAAATTATTCTTTTGTCAAATGTTACATTAATTATACATTTTATTAGTATATTGTTTTTATTATTTAATAATTTTAAATTATTTAAATAAGAGCTTTATTGACTCATTTTTGCCTTCCTGGGGTTAATGAAATGACCTCAAACTAAACTCAAACTCTCTCACCTGTGCCCATTCCTTTCTTCAGACTGTGCTTTGGAGTACCGTTATCAAACAAAGATTCAGGAAATAGGAATGTGCTTGAATATGCATATGCCTATATTTTTATGTAATTTTATACCTGGAACTTTTACTTTTTTTAAGAGTTGTAGGTTTTTGAAACTTTTAACTATTCAGATATCATTTTAGTCAGTGATTTTAGAAACAAATCTCTTATCTTCTGAAATCAAGATTGTGGGATTAGCTCAATGCCTTATTAATTAATGTGTTGTTTTGTTACTTACATTAGATATTTATTAATGTAGTAAAATATATACTGTAGTAACCTGAATAAAACCTGCTAATAATTTATTAAAATGAGAGAAAAATAGTAGGAGCTGTCAAGATCAGAAAAGCATTTGATATCATTGGAGATTGCATGATTCTCCAATTACAAAAATATGGACCTTAAAATATTATGCAGATTGTATTAAGTGACAAAGTCACACAGATTATGAGACATTGCACCACAGTTGCTCACTAACCTGGTCTACATTAAATTAAATCTCTTTGAAGATTTATTTTCTTATTTTTTTAAAGAAATGAAACTTTATAAATGTATCAAAAGCCTAATTGTGACTGACCAATTCCATTTTTGTTTGAAGAATAGTTCCCTTGATCCATTCAATAAATATTGCCTGTGTGGAAAAGGAATTTGGATTGATGAGCAAGAATTGCAATCACCACTTAAAGATTTATGGGTTGAAAGAATAGTGTGATTATGCAGAGAAATGAAATGATGCTTATAGGCCCTTGATGAACAACAAAGGGTGTTTGTATTAAGGATGTCATGGATGTCAAAAGATGGTTTTATCACAAGTTCATTGTCTTATAAATCCATCTGTGTCAGACTACTAGAACCTGTCCATCACTGTTGCTTACAAAAGAAGATTTTTCTATTCTCAGTAACCAAGTGTTTCGGTGAAGTCACAGAATTTTTCTCACATATTCCTCAAGTTAATATTCCTGTCCAGTATTATTCCCTAGATATTTGATATTATATAGGCTTATATTGTTCTATAAATCATTATAAGAAGATTGACGTATCAAAATTTACTGCTATCTGGTAATTTCTTTACTAATAATCATTGAAATAATTTGAATTCAATGTATTGATAAAATAAATGACTTATAAGAAGTTCTCCAAAGTCAATAGCAAGACTTGGGGTCAAATTTTGCCTAGAAGGATGATTAAATAACCATATAAAAGAAGACATAATTTAAGAATAAGGCAGCATGAATGAATACACCAATGCAAATTGAGAGTGAATGGATTTCTGCAACCCTGCATTTGTATCTTTCTGTTCTTCCAGCAGAATCTTCTTTGCTTCAATAAAGGACCTACCTTAGAAAGTGAATCTGAGATCACAAAGTAGACTCTGTTTTAGACCAAATTAACTTTAACTTCAGTAACTTTAAAAACGCTAGAATGTACTCTGCACATTCTCATGTGAAGCAATGAATTGTCTCTGTGAAGTAGTTTGGACTTAACTAAGTGCTGTTCGCATCCAGGTTATCTGAGTTAGTTGAGAAGTTGAAACATTGATGAGCAATTTACTCCTTAAATGCAGGAGAAGTGAGCTCTCCAGACTGACTCTTAGTGCTACTTCAGCCTGCCTACAGAATCTTTTCTTCTCTCTCTGCCACTGTTCTCGGGACTCTCCACTTCTTGGTGCAAGCTTTTCCCTTCTACTCTCTTCAGGCTTTCCTTCTAGCCCTTCTCCATCACTTTTTGTCAGCCACTGATCTACAAAAACTCTTTCTCCCATGTAGCAAGAATGAATGGAAAAGCTAGTATGTGACTTTCACTAGCCCTCCTGTCTTCCATTCCTATCTTTCTAGACTCATATTTCATCCTATAGTGGCCTGCCTTGGCCTCTCTTGGACATTCTTCCAAGTTTTTCTCTATTTTCTTTTGCCCACCAACTAACAGAAGGGTTCTCTACCAGGGACCCACAGTCAACACACTTACGTAAGACTCACAGCAGGCAACAGATTCAAATAACACATATTCACCCAACAAAGACAAGACCAGATATCTACATCAAGAAACACCTCGAACACAATAATTGTAGATGCCTTGATCCCAGTAACAACACAAATGTGAATAGCCAAGGCAATACACTTCCTTTGGAAACCAGTAGCCCTTTTTAAGGTGTTCTGAGAAAGGCAATTGAGTTGAAGCACCAGACAAGCACTTCAAAATAGCAATTAAAATGTTTCAAGGAGCTTAAAATGGATGTGAGTGAATGCCTTATGCAGGGAGAGATAGATAGAATTGAGGGATAATTGAGGGGTGACAGGAAAAACTAGTGCAGTGCAAACCTCCAAAAGTATATGAGAGCAATTCCAATGATGTCTCCACATAATGAGAAAGACAGATTCTCAATTGGCATCTCTTGTCACCAAACAAAGCTTCTAGTGCCAGGGCTGGGTGACATCCAACTGAGTTCTTGGTTAAAGGGTTTCATGGGAACCCCCAAACAACTTTTACTATTGGCAAGACAAACTGACAGCAAGGCCCCATTGCTGAGGATAACACCTATACAACTCAATGAATGTGGAGAGATAGAGTGGGTGCATACATAGAACCATACCCTCGGTATCCTAGTGTCTGTGCTTTGGGGGGTACTCTGCAGGTTACCAAAAGTAAACACTAAGTCAGGCACAAAACCTTTGAGATACAGTTTGTCCTGCTTGCAAAATATGTGACAGGAATGGGAGCATAAAAGCTTCTGTGAGTAGCCAGCTAATATCAGATTTGACTTATAATCCACTCCATGTGATGGAATCCATATCCAATACTGCTTGGGTAAACAAGACCCAGAGACTAGAGAGCCTAAAACCCAAAGGGACAACCAAATACTACTGCTCTAAAATTTAAAAAGTAGCAATAAAATGACCAGTAATGATATTCTGCTATACTCATAAATTGGTATCTTATTCAGGACTATCATAAGAAAGGCTTCCTCTTGCAATAGGTGAGAACAAATTCAGTTACCCCCAGCCAGACATTAAGCGGAGAGACCATGGAACACACAACTCTAAATGACATGTCTCCAACTAATCCCTTCCCTTATAGTTCAGGGTACATGGTGGAAAAGGGAGCAAACAAAACATGGTAGCCTGTAGTAATGGGAGTGGTAGGGCTGCGTCCCCAGCACCCTGGCCGCCTGGCTACCGTATATCCCGAAATAACTACACAGATACTGTATTCATTTAAACACTGCTTGGCCCATTTCTATCTAACCTCTTCTAGGCTAATTCTCACATATTAATTTAGCCCATTTCTAATCATCTGTGTAGCACCGCTAGGTGCGCTTACCAGGAAGATTCTAGCCTATGTCCATCCTGGGTTGGAGTTCATTGCGTCTGCCTCAGAAAGCAGAGCTGTTGAGTCTGAGCTCACTTCCTCTTCCTCCCAGCATTCTGTTTTGTTTACTCCTCCCACCTATGTTTTAACCTATGAGGGCCAAGCAGTTTCTTTATTGCTTAACCAATGAAATCAACAGATTGATATATGACACTCCGACATCAGTAGCCAGAGGGGATGAAGGACACCAGGAAAATATGGACCTGTAAATCAACTGAGCAGAACTCAAATGAACTAGTCTGAAGCAGCAATCATGAGGCCTTTGGGGGGTAAGCACCAGGTCCTTTGAGTATATTTTATAGCTTTAATGCTTTCCTAAATACAGGAATGACTGGGTCACTGATTCTTGTGTCTTCTCTTTGGGCTGTTTACCTTCTTTTGGTCTGCCTTTCCTACCTTCAGTGCAAATGTATTTTTTTTATTTTGTTATATTTTATTTTGTTATATTTTGCTCTTAAAAAGAAAGGAAACATATTCTACATTTTAACAGTCATAAGATTTTTGCTAGTATCTCTCCTAAAGTTAGAAATATTTTATATTGCATGAAATAATATTTTATACACACAAAGTATTGGTTACAGAACTAAAAAAGTTTTCTTAAAACATAAAATACAAATGGCTGAGAATGACTAAAGAGATATTCAACATTCTTACTCACCAGGGAAAAGCAAATAAAATACCTTTCCTATTCCATCTCATGTCATAATGACCATAAGCAGTAGAACAAAAAAGAGCACATGCTGACATGCTGGTGAGTATTCATGGAAAGGGAAACTTATTTTTATTTGTGAGAATGCATATTCTTACAACCAAAATGGAAAACAGTGTGACTCTGTCTTGAGAACCTGGATAGATCTACATTTACACCCAGCTGTAGCACTCTTGAGCTTATACCCATAGGATTTTACATCTTATTACAGACATGCTGGCCCATCCATGTTCATTTCTCCTCTTTTCATAGTTGACAGATATTAGAAATAGTCTTATTCACCTCAAAGGATGAATAGATAATGAAAATGTGGTACATTTACACAATGGAATACTACTCAGTTTTCAGTTATTCAACAACAAATCCCTACATCAAGAAATTCATACCCAAAAAGATGAACATGGGATGTACTCACTCATAATTGGTTTCTAGCCATAAATAAAGGTCACTGAGTCTATAATTTGTGATCCTAAAGAAGCTAAATAAGAAGGTGAACCTAAAGAAAAACATAGAGTTATACTACTCGCTATGGGAAGTAGACAAAATTGCCAGGGAGAAAATTGGGATCTTGGGGGTGGGGTGGGATAGGGGTAAGGGGAGATGGGGAGAGAAAAGTGAGAAGGGAAGGATGGGGGGAACTTGGGGAAACAGGATGATTGGCATAAAGGAAGGTTGGATAGGGGAGCAGGGAAGCACAATTCTTAGGTAAGGGAGCCACCTTAGGGTTGGCAAGAGACTTGAACCTAGAGTGGCTCCCAGGTGCCAAGGCGAGGTCCCCATTTAGTTTCTTGGGCAGCTGAGGATAGGGAACCTGAAATGACCCTATCCCATAGCAATATTGACGAATATCTTGCATATTACCATAGAACCTTCATCTGGCGATGGATGGAGATAGATACAGAGACCCACACTGGAGCACCGGACTGAGCTCCCAAGGTCCCAATGAGGAGCAGACGGAGGGAGAACATGAGCAAGGAAGTCAGGACCACGAGGGGTGCACCCACCCACTGAGACAGTGGGGCTGATCTATTGGGAGCTCACCAAGGCCAGCTGGCCCGGGTCTGAAAAAGCATGGGATAAAACTGGACTTCCTGCACATAGCAGACAATGAGGATTACTGTGAACTCAAGAACAATGGCAATGGGTTTTTGATCCTACTGCACATACTGGCTTCGTGGGAGCCTAGGCAGTTTGGATGCTCACCTTACTAGACCTGGATGGAGATGGGTGGTCCTTGTACTTCCCACAGGGCAGAAAACCCTGATTGCTCTTTGGGCTGATGAGGGAGGGGGACTTGACTGAGGGAGGGGGAGAGAAATGGGAGGCGGTGGTGGGGAGGAGGCAGAAATCTTTAATAAATAATTAATAAAAAAAGAATCAAACCCAGGTTTTCTGCAAGAGCAGCAAGTGCTCTAAACTACTAAAAAAAAAAAAAAAAGAAATTCATGAAAAAAGCTATATGGCAGTCCAGTCCTTAAAAGACAAGCGCTATGTTTTCTTTTAGATGTGGATGTTGTAATTATATTTTCTGTCCCTTTAAGATACAAGCCATTCCCACTCTTTTGCTGCTTGCAGCCTTGGTCTTCTATTCCCATCTTCCCCTAGGAAAGAAGCAGCTTCTGCCTCTCCCCACTACTCCCCTCTGTATCTGTCTCTTTCTCCCCCCTCTTCTTCTCTTTTCCCTTCCTGTCCATAAACCACTAAATAAATATATAACTCTACTCAGTATGGTGTGGCTATTTCTGTGTATCTTACCCACCACCCACATGGCTAGCAGGGAATCAGTCATCTTCAGAGACCTGATGCACGGTCTCCTGAGCCCTGCCTGCTTGGGACTGACAGCTTACTGAAGCAAATCCATTTCAGGAATTAAGTTTTGAAGCCTTCTATATATATTTTTTGTAATTGTAATTGATTCACAACATATTTCCTTCCCTTATATTCCTTCAAAACATTATACACACACCCCTCCCTACTATCTTTCAAATTTATGGCTTTTTAGTAATTGATATTGCAAGCATAAATGTGTATGTATATATGCATATAGAGATATATACATTACTAAATATAACCTATTTAGACCATATAATGCTCCCTTTTATGTAATGTTTTTGGGTTTCTTGAAGCAGCTCTTAATAGCAAATTGGTGTGCTCTTGCCTAGGAAGGTCATTTCTTCTTCCCTTTAATTTTCCTTCTTTTCTTGTAATTTTTTATGCTGGACATTGAATACCTAGTAAAGGACCAGTGGGGAGGAGGGGATCATGCAAATAAGGGAAAAATATTGGGGAGAGGCAAATGGTAAATTTAAACAGGATTAAATAGGATGCATAATGGAAGAGAAAGATAAAATAAGTGAAAATGGTGAAGGATAACTAACACTAGAGGCCTTTTGAAGAAGCCCATAGAAACATACTACTGTAGAAGCTTCCCAAAATATAGAATAAAAGTAGAGGAATATAAAGTAGGTCACAAAATATAAGGGAATATAATGCTTCAAGTTGACATCTTATATCAGCAATTAATACCTTCAGTGCTAGGAATGGGTTGCATCATGTTGAGTTATTGTCCTTATGGGACCACTGAAAGCCTTTGCCAAGGCTTCTGGTTACTCTCTACAAACAGATGGTAAGGCCTTAATGCTACACACAAATCTTATGTCATTGAACACCATGAAGTCAAGCCGATGCCTACCTCAAAGCTTAATTCCTACTGTCCAGCATTAGTAATACTCTGAATTGGATGGTACTGTGAATGCCACCAGGGAAAAAAGTTATCAACAGTTATTTTCTTACAAGCTATACTGCTACAGTAGTGATACAGATGCTACACAAATAATAACCATTTCTTGATTGGACTTGAGGCCCACTCCATAAAATTAAACCCATATTTGAAGTGGTCGATAACCCAACACAGCCTAGCTCATGGCTCTAAAGTAAAACTTGCTACTCGTACTTGGCTAAAGCAACATGACTCCTTGTAACTTACTGCCATACTCATAGATCAGTTAGTGCCTTGATCAAAAGACCTCAGAGAAGTTTCTTCTGCCACAGGTGAGCTTTAATACAGAAAAACCTCTCACTGGAAAAGTTGCAGAACGTGGGGAACCTTGGAGCAGTCAGCCTTGAATGAGCTGTTTACCTCAAGACTCAGGGATCTACGTAGGAGAGGACAAAAGTATTTTAGAGCCAGAGGTGATGAATGGCTCCATAAAATAGCCCCTTTTGCACAGGATTGATTAGTATGTGAACTCCCAGATACTGACCACATGCAGAAGATCTGCCAAGTTTAGCCTAGATGGTGTTCTAGTACTGAGAGAAGGAAATGAACCAAGAAGCTCAAGCACCTAAATCCACTTTATATATGACAAATATGCTGAAAACACATTTCATAGAAAAGACAGCACTTTTAACAAATTGGACTGGGGAAACTGGATGACTACATATAGAATAATGAAACTCGATCCTTCTCCTTTGACCTGCACACCAGTCAATTACAAATGGATCAATGATTTCAATGTTATAACTGAACGTTTGAATATGCTGGAATAAAGAATGGAGAGAACTCTTTAGGATATAGGCTTAGATAAGGGTTTTCTGGATAGGACATTGATCAATCAGGAAGTGAGTCCACTAATCATCAAGAGGGACTTCATAAATAAAATACAATGACAAAAAATGAAACTGCAAATGAAACTTTGTCTGAGAAGGCAGACTCCAGAATGGGAGAGAAACAAGCAAACAAAAAACTCTGCTAATTATACATCTAACAGAGGATTGCTGTCTAGAATATAGAAGGAACTTTTAAAAAATACAAAGAAAAAAAAACAATTTAAAAGTTGGTTAATGAAATTGACAGAGTTCTCTGAAGAAGCACACATGTGAAAGTGTTTTAAAACATCCTCGGTTCAGCCCTGAAAGAGATGTCTCCAGGAAATCCTTTCCCTCAGAGCTCAGGAGACCCCTACAGCACATGAGCTTGAAAGAGTTTAAGAGCCGGAGGGGATGAAGGACATCAATGAAACAAGGCCCTATATATCAACCTGAGCAATGTTCTTATGAGCTCATAGAATCTGAGAAATCATTCACAGGGGCTTCAAGGGTCTACTCCAAATGGGATCCTAGACCTGAAATGTAGAAATAGACACAGGACCCATCCCTAACACAGAAGAAATCTCCGATCAAGAGCCACATGCAAATGAGAATTTACTATTCTCTATGCAATCTCATTGACAAAACACACACTTTATTTATTTATTGATTTATTTATCTATCTATTTATTTATTTATTTATTATGTATACAATGTTCTGTTTGTGCATATGCCTGCAAGCCAGAAGAGGGCACCAGACCTTATTACAGATGGTTGTGAGCCACCATGTGGTTGCTGGGAATTGAACTCAGGACCTTTGGAAGAACAGGCAATGCTCTTAACCGCTGAGCCATCTCTCCAGCCCCCCAAAACACACACTCTTAAGGGTAGGCTGCATGGTCAGTAGTAGGGGAACCAACAGAAAATAAACTAATCCTTGTCTTATAATATCATGTCGGGGCTGTTCCTTTATGTTTTTAAGATTTATATCAAACTGTTTTTATCATATATATATATATATATATATATATATATATACTTGTATGTATGTATTTTTACCTCTAGGTCCTTTGCTTATACATTATACAAAAATACAAGGATAGTATATTTTATGAGATTCCTGACTGTGTAAATGAGTGACTCTATTTCTTATGCCTTCTCTTGAGTTCTTTTCTTCTGTGTGTTTTTTTTGCACAGTTCTGATGGGTTAGTTTTTATTTTAACTCATTTATATTTATTATATTATACATAAAATTATATTAATATTATATCATATTATTTTAGATCCCTTATGATCCACATTAAAAAGCAAATAGGCTTATAAGGGATAATGATATGATGTGACATGTGTATGAGTTACATTTTATAAGTACCCATTTGGAATGTACTCTCCACAATCTGTTCATGCCCTCTTTGTAAGTAATTGAGATTATATATATATATATATATATATATATATATATATATATGTGTGTGTGTGTGTGTGTGTGTATGTATATGTATATGTATATATGTATATATGTGTGTATGTATATACATATATAATATAATATAATATTAACCAAATATTAATGTTTTGAGAGTATTACTTTCTCTACTGTTTTAGGAACATTTGGTATTGCCATGTTTTCTAACTTCAGAGATTTTAGGCAGATTATATGAATGCTTATTATTGCTTTCTAAAACTCTATTTACTAGATAAGTCATAATGTCATTACAAATTTATCTTTTCAAATAATTTATGCCATAGTCACATCTTTTCTGATTTGCTCATACATATTCTCTATACACTAATTTGGTGGATTTTACTCAATATAAAAATATGATAATGTTTTATAGATTCTGGTCCCAATTATAGCTCATCATTTTAAAACAACTAAATTCTCATGACTATGATTTTCATGAAAATATGTACATACACATAGGATAAATACCACATTATCATTGTTACTTAGTATTAGATGGATGGTGGAGTCCAGCTCCAGCAGGATTCAGATCCCAAGAAGGTGTGGAGTGGCAAAGAGAAAGAGGAGACTGACAGGATCTGAGGGTAAATTCAGATGGCAGTGACTTTAATGAAAAAAAGCTATATAAATCTTTTGTACACTATAATTACACAAAAGATTAGAGAAGGGCTTGTGAGTTAGGGTAGGGTTTGTAAGCAGGGATTAAGAAAGCTAGCATTGTACTTAACAAGTTTGTAGGAACCACAATCATGCGTTAATGGCTGGCCACAACTTCCTCTTGACCAAGATACGGAGAATGACTCCCATTGTAGCAAGCAATAAATTGCATCAAGCCCCTGAGGGAATAGAGACTTTTGGCTAAATTCCTGACCTTGGGAAAAGGAATTTTTTGGAGGTCTCAACAATCCTCTTCAATTTAAGAGCAATTTTCATTCCTGGAGGGGCAAGATGCAGCATTTGCACCATGTAGCACAATAAGCACTGAGCACTTTCCTAATTGTGTTCTTTGGTGTCTTATTCTAACTACAGGGGCCTATTCCCCCATATTCTTCTGAAAGGGAAGGTCCTGATAGTTTACTCATTTTTCAGTAAACCATAACATTCTTTCTGATTTTTGGATATTTAGTGACCAAACTCCTACCATACATGACCTCAGGATCTGGATCAGGGTCCATTTTCTTCTCTTCATTCTACACTTTTTATGGTTATGGTCAGATGTGCCCAATTAGTATATCATTCACTTTTCTGTTCTCTTTGTAAAGGTGAGGGGAAGGGAGGGGCACAATGGGGATTCCTGTGTGGAGAGTCATCGTGCTATATGGTACCACAGTGGCAGAGATTTTATTCAAAGGATTGTTTTGTTTAAAGAGGCATACATTTTCATCCTTCAGCAACGCCCCCTGAAATTTCCAAAGGAGAGGCATGAGGAGACTTCCATAAGACATAGTGAGAAACACTAAATGAAAGTAAGGGGGCGCTGAGGAATTGTGATCACAGTGTCGAAAGACTGGGACTTTGTCAAGCAGCAATTAGTGCCTCGAAGTTCGTGCCAAACAGACATAAGCATCGGCAAAAAAATAATAATAATAATTTGTAGTAATAAGAGCGGTGGGGCTGCGTCCCCAGCACCCAGGCTGCCTGGCTAGCTTATGCCCGAAATAACAACACACAAACTGTATTCATTTAATCACTGCTTGGCGTCTCTCTGAGGCGTCTGCTCCTGAGAGGAGAGACTCCTGTGGAGTCTGAGCTCACTTCCTCTTCCTCCCAGCGTTCTCTTCTGTTTACTCCTCCCACCTATCTTCTAACCAATGAGGGCCAAGCAGTTTCCTTTTATTTAACCAATGACCTTCCTCCATCAATAATTCCTATTATGTATTTTGTCAATTAGTGTGTGAGTAACATTACTCTCATTCAAGACTGGAATTTCAACATGACTTTATAACTCTGATATAGGAGATAATATGCAGTGTTTTACCTAGTGTTTCTATTGTTGTGAAGAGACACCATGACCACAGCAACTCCTATAAAATGAAAGCATTGAATTGGGATGGTTTGCTTACAGTTCAGAGGTTCAGTCCATTTCATCACGGTGGGACATGGCAGCATTCGGGCAGACATGGTGATGGTGCTGGAGAAGGAGATGAGAGTCATACATCCTGTAGGCAACAGGAAGTGGTTTGAGAATCACACTGAGTGAAACTTCAGCATATGGGAGAACTCAGGCCCACCTTCACAGCAACACACTTCCTCCAACAGGGCATACTTACCACAATAAAGCCACACCTCCTCAGAGTGCCACTCCATCTGGGGCCACTTTCTTTCAAACCACCTCATTAGAGAACAGTCAATTGTGCTTCAGTTTCAATCTCCCCACTTTAGATATCTGGCATTGCTCAGTTTATCCAGATATCACATTGTTATCGACATTATAAAGCTAATACATGACCATATAAGAGACTTTTCCTTTATCAAATGATCGGAAACTTCTCAAACTCTTTTCCCTGTTGTAGCCCCAGGCCTTTTCTGTTCTCACACATTCTCCATTGCAGCCATAATGAGTTGTAAAACACTGGCTAAGGTGCAGTTGTGTACATTTTATTCAAATTTGTGGCCTCTGTTGTCAATTTTTTTTCTAAATTACTTCTCAAAAGGGCATAAAATATTGTTTCAGTATCATCCTTAACTAAGAATATCTATCTCTATTCTCAAGTTGATACGTTGTTGCTCAACAAAATATTGCAACTTTTAAAAGTTGTTCATTTCCTTAATATTATATGTTTGCATGGAAATGTGTTTCTAAAACATATATAGAAGGTTCCATGAGATGCTGAGAAGAAGGTATATTCTTTTCTGTTTGGGTGGAATGTTCTATAGATGTCTGTTAAGTCCATTTGGTTCATTACATCTGTTAGTTCTCTTATTTCTCTGTTAAGCACTGGGAGGACTGGGGAGAGCTTGGGGGAAAGGGATGGTTGAGATGGAGTAAGGGTGGCTATGGCAGCAGGGAAGAAGATATCTTAACTAAGGGAGCCATTTTAGGGTTGGCAAGATACTTGGCTCTAGAGGGGTTCCCAGGTGTCCAAGGGGATTTCCCCAGCTAGATCCTTGAGCAGCAGAGGAGAAGGTGCCTGAACTGGCCTTATTCCATAGCCACACTGATGAATATCTTGCATATCACCATAGAACCTTCATCTGGCAATAGATGGAGATAGAGACAGATACCCACGTTGGAACACTGGACTAAGCTCCCAAGGCCCAGATGAAGAGCAGAAGGAGGGAGAACATGAGCAAGGAAGGCAGGACCATCAGAGGTGTGTCCACCCATGGGGAAGGTGTGACTGATCTAATGGGAGCTCACCAAGGCCAGCTGGACTAGTACTGAACGAACATGTGATCAAACTGGACTCTCTAAATGTGGTTGACAATGAGAGTGGACTGAGAAGCCAATGATAATGACAATGAGTTTTAATTCTACTGCATATACTAGCTTTTTGGGAGCCTAGTCTGTTTGGATGCACACCTTTCTAGACCTGGATGGACAGAGGAGGGCCTTGGACTTTCCACATGGCAGGGCACCCTGATTTCACTTAGGGCTGGAGAGGGAGGGGAGAAGAGGGGAGGTAGGAGGGTAAGGAAAACGGGAGGATGTGAGGAGGTGGAAATTTTAATAAATAATAAATAAAACATATATAGAAAACAAAAATAAAACAATAAAACTATAAGCAATTAAGTGAATAATATTGTCCCTATCTATCTATCTATCTATCTATCTATCTATCTATCTATATCTACCATGTATATCTTTAGGACATCATTTTATATATGTCACCCCATATAATTTTCTCTGTCTATCTAATTTTTCTGCCCTGGCTTGTCTTGTTTTTACAAATAGTAATTGGAATTCTCCACCCAAGGAGTAGCTAACAAATTTTTGTTTTGCCTGCATTGCACATTTTGTTATATTTATAAAATTTATTTGCATACCTCCTTCAAACAATTATCTTAATGCCAGTGATTCATTTTCTAATTAACATTTTAAGTTGATATCTATTAATTACATTACTGATTTTGATTATTTTCCATTGTCATTTTTCTTAATAAATATTTTGGGAAATGTGGCTACTTAAAGAAGTTGAAAAGTATTATTTTCATTAACTAGGCAATTGGGGGATATTACAAAAACTACAAAATTCATAGTATAGAATTTAAAATTATTTTATAAGCAATCACTTATTAATGTGCACTATCTAAGAAGTTGTTGATCTATGGTAAACTTTTCAAGAAAAGATTAACATTGTCTATAAAACTTAACATTGATTCTTTAATGAATAAGCTACACTGTTCATAATTTCTTTGGATATTAGGAATTTTCAACATATTCTGCTATATGCTTCACTTTAAAACTTTATGTCATTTCTTAAAAGTCATATTCTGCTACATAAAACAGGATATAGATTGTTAGCAAAAATGCACAAAAATACTTATGTTCAGAAAGAAACTAAGAAAGGAATAATGACCCTGAGTTGTCAATGCTTTGAGCTTTCACTTTTTCAATGTTTTTTTTTTTTTGTGTGTGTGTGTGTGTGTGTGCGCTACATTATCATTCTAGGGGTTCTTGAGATAGCTAGTGTTATCTCTATATCCCACAGTATTTGTGAAAATCAAGATATTTTTAGTTGTCTGAAATCAAATGATGCTAATTTAGAAGGAAACTATTACTTTACCTAAATAATAAATATCTATTGCAAAATTAAAATAATATAATATACTGAAGAAACAAGCTATATAGTAAGGTTGCTTTTCTAAGATATTAAATAATTAACTCTGCTTTGACAACATTAGTTTTTAACTATTGATGCTCTCTGGTTTATTCTCTCTTAACTTTAAATAATATTTGTCAAAAATCAGAATAAATCCCAGAATTACTTGAAAAATGTTTTTAGTTTTTATATCTTTCATGTTTTATATGACCTAACATGGTTGAGTATCTTGAGGCTAGTGTCTGGAGTAGAAATAACAATAAATAGTAACATAATGAAAAGCAATATGTCTGTTATTAATGTCAAAAACATTGAATTAGAAAGCAATGAGACTAAATTGTCCCAAAAGTTTAATTATCAAAATGCTATCAAGATTAAATTTATAGCTCTCTTGGAATCATATGTATTAGTAAATAGCATCAATAAATAAAGTAAAACCTAGTGAAAACATTAAAATCTGACACAATAAGTTGTGTGCATTAGAATATCATGCCCTATTCCTAAATGTCTAATTAGTTAAAATCATGTAGATGTATATGGATTTGCTTAGTTTTATAAATTATGTATTGTATGATATTTATAAATTATATATACATTCGGATGATGTACCCTATACAGTCTGTTTGACTCCTTGTGTATTATTTGTTTGTTTGCTGTTTTTTTGTTTTGACTCCTTGTGTTTAAGTGTTTGTTATAGTAAGCAGCTACTTATATGTGAGACATGCTGTTAACAAGGAGATTATTAAACAAGTGAAAAGATGTTTCTCCCATGACTGTGTCATAGAAAATTCTACCTTATGTGAAAATTTTAATTCCTTGTCTTGTCCATGATAAATTCAGGCACAAGTTTTAATATCAAGCATAGGGGCAATTGGGAAAAAAAATGTAATGCCCTCCAGGTGATAAAGTTAGCTTAGGCCAAGAGCTGCCTCTAAATCTGAAATTCTCTTTGCTTTCTTTTTTTATTTTTTTTTATTTTTTAAGACTTATTTATTATGTATACAACATTCTGCCTCCATGTATACCTACAGGCATGAAGAGGGCACCAGACCTCATTACCATGTGGTTGTGGGAATTGAACCCAGGACCTCTGGAAGAGCAGTCAATACTCTTAACCTCTCAGCCATCTCTCCAGCCCTTATTTTATTTTATTTTATCTTATCTTATCTTATTTTGTTTTTTTTTAATTTATTTATTTATTAAAGATTTCTGTCTCTTCCCAGCCACTGCCTCCCATTTCCCTCCCCCTCCCCTAATTAAGTCCCCCCCCCTCAGCCCAAAAAGCAATCAGGGTTCCCTGTCCTGTGGGAAGTCCAAGGAACCCCCCACCTCCATCCAGGTCTAGTAAGTTGAGCATCCAAACTGCCTAGGCTCCCACAAAGCCAGTACGTGCAGTAGGATCAGAAACCCAGTGCCATTGTTCTTGAGTTCTCAGTAGTCCTCATTGTCCGTTATGTTCAGAGAGTCCGGTTTTATCCCAGGCTTTTCCAGACCCAGGCCAGCTGGTCTTGGTGAGTTCCCAGTAGAACATCCCCATTGTCTAAGTGTGTGGGTGCACCCCTCATGGTCCTGAGTTCCTTGCTCGTGCTCTCTCTCCTTCTGCTCCTGATTTGAACCTTGAGAATTCTTAATGAGAATTCTCATTATGAAGGCAGGACCTTCATAATGAGAATGCTTTCTTGGTAAGAAAAAAACTCCTTCAAATAACTAGAGGGAGCTCTGAAGTGGTATCATTTTCTGTCAATTCTTCAAGCAATGAAGAAGCCCAGATAACTTTCATAGGCATGATGAATAACAGATATCAATAATCTAACTCATTCACATTTTTGTTCCTGACCTCCATAAAATATGAAAAAGTTACCATGTATAGTTGTTACAGATCACTGTCCTAGATCACAATCCTCTGTATGAATGGGGACCAGGAACAAAGTCTAGCAGCCAGAAGTGAGAGCTGGAAACAAGAGAGTAAGCACAGGCTTTACAGCTACATTTATAGGATAAGAGACCAAGTCCAAGTGGGCTGGTATCTTAAAGGCTATTGGCTGAAGGAGCAGAAGGAGCTCCCACAGCATCCTTTCCTAGTTCCTTCTTTCCAGATAGTGTTGGGACTAATTGAGTCCTGGCTTTCAGCTGCTCTACCCTGCTAGAACCTTCTAATTGAAGTTACTAGAAGTTGTGCCTAGCTTAGAGGATCAGAGGATGGGATTATCACCTGTTGGCCATTGACTGCAGTGTATTTAAACCTACATGGTGTTAATTAAAGGGGGGCTTTCTGAACCAACATTTGGAGGTCCCTGTGTCGGTCTGCCTCTTCATGTGTTTGTCTGTCTCTGTGTCTGTATTCTCAACCTCCAGCCCCTTTCCCAAAGCTCGCAAACAGGGTTCTAGCGCATAGAGTGCAGATACGGGGGCGCTGTGCAGAGCAAGGTAGCACAAGTAGAAGAAGCCACACTTATTTTCCAATCTTGCCCATCCCTCAGTGTCTCAAATCTTCTTCCTTGGCACAATACTAACCACTCCCCATTTCAAACTTGTATTGAAACCCTAGAAGAATTACTACCCCCATCCTTCACACATACAGCAGCACACATTACCTCTGACCACCTGTCCCTGGTACAAGGGTAGCAGCTCCTTTTCAATGAGGGGATCCCATAGCATCAGATAGTGGGGTAGCATCCCCAGCCATACTACTAACCAACAGGCTGAATTAATAGCTCTCAGCTGTGCCTTCCAATTGTCACAAAGATAGCCTCTAAATATTTACACAGACTCCAAATATGCTTTTCATATCATTCTGTTTTCCACTATCTTCTGGAAGAGGCATGGGCTACTTGCAACAAAAGAAGGATTCCTAATGAACTCAGTTCATATTATGGACATGGTAAGAGCCTCCTATCTCCCCACAGCTATAGAAATTACTTCCTGATGGTCTCATCAGACTGAGAACTTCATTATGTCTAGGGGAAACAATCAAGTGGATGAGGCAGCTGGAGCTGCAGCCCTCAGAAGCCCAGACTCACCTCACCCACCACAGGGAGTCCATATACCACATCCCTACAAGCACCCCCAACACTCAACAAATTATGTCATATTTAAAGCAACCCTTTCCTCATAGTAGCAAGGTTCTGTCTCATTTTGTCAAGGCTCAGCTCCAGACCACTCCTGAGGACTTGCATTGCTTAAGAACTGTTATTGCCTCTTGTAAAACTTGTCAGATGTTAGACCCTAATTTCAGGTATCTTACCTTACCGCTCCTTACCCACCAAGCAAGGGACTCCCTCCCAGGGACTGACTGACAAATTGAATTTATTTACATGCTCACAGTCAGACAAGTTAAATATTTCCTTGTCCTAGAAGCTACATTTTCAGGCTGGATAGAAATATTTTTGACCTCTAACAAGAGAGTTCAGGCAGTCTCTGACCTTTTTCTCTGATATATTATTCCCCAATTTTTTTATTTTTCAAGACAGGGTTTGGAATCCCAGATTTTCTTCAGTCAGAAAATGGTCCTGAATTCACCTCTCAGATCTTTCAAATTCTAACTAAAACTTTCAACATCCCTTGGCATTTTCATAACTCATACCACCCACAGTCCTCAGGAAAGAAAAAAGAAACTAGCCACTCCTTAAAATACATTCTTGTTAAAATGTCACAGAAACTTCAACTTGACTGGGTAAAGCTCTTTCCTCTGACCCTTTTCAGGCTCTGGGCTTTTCCCAAATAACCTCTTTCCATCTTGCCTTTTGAACTCATGTATAGGTGGCTGGTTTGAACCCCTAACCTCTCTGAATCCTTACTTTTCTCTGATCACCTATTCACGCCTTATTCCTATAGAACTTTACTGTCTATTCTCTGTTTCGATCATGTATCCACCCCTGTCTATCTCCAATCATTATCAGGAATCAGCTCCTTCTCTCTCTTCCAAAACTGCCCCTCAACCCTTTCCCCTAAATTTTTACAAATCTCTTACAATGTAATTCGTGTAACTCCAACAAGTGCTAAGCTCGAGGGTGTTCCTAGCTGGATCCACTTATTCCACCTCAAAACCTTTACTATTTTACCTGAAGCTAATCCTCCTTCATACAGAGCAACTCCAACAACACCCTTCACCCTTAAGTTTGAGAGGACACCAAGATAAACTGCCTTATCTCCAGTCTTAGAAGAATGAGTCTTCACCCCACAATCATTCTCTGCCAGATTGGGAACTCCACATGCTTTCTTTCCTGGTGCAGCTTGTGTTTTCCTGTTTCTACTAAACAGACCCCGATTCATCAATTTCCTCTCTATGTATCCCCAAAGACATTAATCAAAACTTCTAATCAAACCAATTAGTTATTGTTATCATTAACCACAGAGCTGGAGGTACAAAGACTATTAAAAGGACCAGATTGATAAGAGACAATAACATCCCAAAGACATCCACATTCTCAGATTCAGATAAAAAAAACTCATAAAACAGATTTCAATACAATTCTTTACTATTAACTTCCCTCAACAATCAACCACCTGTGACTCTTGAAGGTGATGCTATGATGATGGGGAAGGAACAGGTGCTGTAAGGATTGCTATGCAAAGATAGAAAAGCCAACTACAAATAAGGAGAAAGTGATTTGAGATGTTTAAAAACTACAACATGTTACATATCTCTCTCTCTCTCTCTCTCTCTCTCTCTCTCTCCGTTTCTCTCTCTCTTTCTCCCCCCCCCTCTCTCAATATGTTACTGTTATATTAAGACTCTAAAACTTCATGGTCTTAACATTAATTGATAAAATCCTGATAAGCTATTAACCTGGTAGAATACTACAACGATCTGAGTACACCACCTTTTCTGCAATGTGGATTTCAGTATGGATAACAAACAGTGGAGATGCTAATATGTATCTAAAACTTGTCTTATCAAATAATTACTTTAAAAAGTTTTTTAATTAAAAAAATTTAAGTCAAGGTTTCTCTGTGTAACATGCATAACCATCCTAGAACTAGATCTGTAAACTAGATTGGCCTCAAACTCACAGAGATCTGCCTTCTTCTGCCTCCCATGTGTTGAGATTAAAGGTTCAGCCATTAAAGGTAGGCTCATAACCAAACATAAAAGAATTCTTGTACATACCAGTAAGTCGTCTTGGGTTCATTTTCTGTGAGTCAGATGCACTATTCTAATTACTAGGACCTAAAAATTTTTTTCTCAAATATAACTATATCTCCTGCTCTGACAACACCTCACCAGATCCAAGAGACACCAGACAGATCTACAGAGCCGGGACAGCAGTGAAACAACTGTCTATCTACTGGCTGTCCACTTCTCTCAGGTCCCACCAAGACTCCATTGTCCCATGTTCTTGGGCCAAAATTATCTCAGGGCCTGTACCTTGAGGCTTATAGGACAGAAAAAAAGCCTGGCTCAAGCTCAGGGTCTAGACTTCAGGGCCTGTAGGACAGAGAAAAGCCTAACTTGAGTTTGCGTGAGAATGAGACAGCAAAAACTAAGTAGATGCCCCTCTAGCAAAGGGGTGGGTTTGGCTGCCTCTCATTGGTTGGAGGTAGCCTTACATCACAGGGTGCTGCTTAACCTTTATAAGCGAATGCTCACAGCAATAAACTGAGTTCCTGCTTTGACTTGATTTCCTATCATGTCAGATTGTTCTGCATTGTGGGGCTGCGGAATAATTGTCCTGCATCTTGTGCTGCAGGAATGGGCAGATAGTGGACTCAACTTTCCCTGCAGAATAAGGAGAGTCAAGGAAGCCTAGCACCATGTCAGTTGGAAGAAGTTTTGAGAACTTGGCACCCCATCCTTGCCATACCTCATATCCCCTTTAATTCCTCATCTTTTAATAATAAACAACGATAGGAATATTAGAATCCAGGCATTACAATGGCCTGTTCTCTGTCAGCCATTAGGGTGCATCTGCTGGCATTCAGGCAGATACTTAGTCAGTCTAGGGGTCCTATGGCCATATTTTGTCGTGTCATGTGCTATATGGCTACATCATGTGTTGCTTGGCTAAGCCATTTGATGTGCCATGTTCAAGGGAACCTTGTAAAGTAAATTCCACATGTCCACTCACTATCCTTACTTTCCTTTCTTTGGATGACCATCATGGCTCCCCCTTCTTTAATAAACTTCCACATAATTTTTTTTTTTTTACATTCTGTGACTCATTCTCACAGCTGCTGCTAAACTACAACATAAATGACCACCATCTATTAAATACAACCCAGGTATATAAGCTTCCTAGTTATTTGCTTCAGTTTCAAGCCAGAAATGATGTATAGGAAGCTAGATGAACCATATTTCTAAATTAGTACTATAAATGATCACTAATATGATGACAGAAACTATATATATATATATATAAATAGTGAATTTCTACAAGTCTTATAGAATGTGACTAGTGTCAATGGAACAGTCTCTTAATTTTGTTTTTTCTTCTGTAACAAACATACTAGGTGGCACTTCTGACAGGATTTTCCCTTAATAAGCTTGTTTGGCTTTAAGAAAGAAAAGGGCTATGCTCCAACTCCAATGCCAACTTATATTTTAATTAATTTGTGACTAGAGAAGAACTACTTACCTTATATCCCCATAGAGAATGGCAGAAAAAACATATTGGAAGATACACACATGCACACACATATTCATATATACATATATGTGTGTGTATATATATATATATATACACACACACACACATATATATGAATTTATTGGAATTATTTACAGGATAAAGTCCACCTAATGCAACAATGGCTAGCTGTGAATGGAAAATCCAAGAATCTAGTAGCTTCTCAGTTTGAAGAGGCTGGGTGTCTCAGCTGGTATTCTAAATATTCTGGATTGGTGTGGGAATCCTTCTGTGTATGTGTTGCTTTTATTGGTTAATGAATAAGACCGCTTTTAGCTCTGGCAGGGCAGAATAGAGTAAGGCAGAAATTCCAAGAAGATTTGGATTTCCCAGAAAAACGATACATTAAACCTTTGGGTATCAAATAATCCAATGTTATCCTTTTTTACTTGCATATTATTGTACAGTACAATGGCTACTCTATTTACATTACACAAGACAGTGCCATTTAAGGCATAAGTACAGCTCTACATAATTCAACTTATTTGGAACATCTTGTTAGAAGAACAATAATCAAATTTATCTCTAAGATATACTGCACACTGATACAAAAACTCTATATGCAGAGTGAAGATTATACTACAAATAGGGTTCCTATTTCATTATTTGATGAATTATATGTCATATGCTGTTGTATGATTCTGTAATAAAAGATGATATTGTAATGCCTTTGCCCAGAAGGACAAAATTAATCCTGCGAAGAGGACATGAATTCAAAATCTAGAGTCAAGGAATTGCCTTCATAATTAGTCTTTGTGCTCTCAGAACAGAATAAAATACATGTGGGCATTGATATGAGGTCTTGCAACTATGTTAAAATTTGAAAGTGTGTACTGTTTGTTATATGTTATTTACGTCAAATTTTACTTTAGCATATATAAATATACAAAGATGAATGGAAGCCATTATAATAGTTATTACCATGAAATTCAACAAAGTTCTGCATTAATTAAATATCTATAACTTCTTAGATAAAAATAAAAGTGATGATGTACATACCTCAACTCAAATTAATTTCAAATAATGTGCTATTTCTTCAACCTCTCAATTTCATCTCAAGATTTCTTAAATATTATTCCAACAATTATGTATTATCAAAAAAATCTGGCATTCCAAAGCTGATTAAATTAATTTTGCCTTTTCAAACCATTGGTAAGTAATACCTAAATAGATTTGCATTACTTCAAAAAAATTTTCATCATTAATTCAAATCTTGTGTCCTAAGGAAGAGTCAAGTTCCATGATAATAAGAGACACAATGGTTAAGGCAGGGTAACTGTAGTTATTTTCTTAGGTGAACTTGGTGCCTCTGAGTCTTTGTCTGACTGCTTCTCTCTGTCTGACTCTCTCTCTGTCTCTTTGTCTTTGTCTCTTTCTCTGTTTCTCTCTTTCGCTCTCTCATTTTTGGATGTAAAGCTTTAACTGTTTAAAATTAGTAATTTCTAAGTGGTATTACAAGTTTCTTTAATTGCTTTTGCATTATTCTTTCAAAAATATATTTTCTCAGAGGAAGTCATGTGGGTTTCTTTTTCATGGCTAAGGAGAAAAAGTAGGGTCCTGCAATTTAGAGGATGAAATCATTTTTCTATTTTATATGAAAGAAAAAAATCAATAGTATTGCTGTATGAGAAAGATGCCTTGGAGTGGAGTACTTAGTTTAAGGAGATTTGTGCTTAATTTTGAAGAGAAGAATAGTTTCCTATTTGATAATTCTATGTACCAGTTGAGTTTTAAAGATATGGTCAGAAATGGTTTTCGAATTTGTAAGAACCCAATGAGCCTCATTTCTTAAACATAGATTGTAGAAATTGTAGACTTTATATCTAGAACATGGACTATGAATATAAATGCGTTGAGAGTCCTGAAAACATAGAGCATTAAATCAAGCAATCGTCATAACCTGATGTTGAAACTGTTGGAGTGGGAAATTTGAAAAGAAGAAACATGACTGACTAAAGGAAGGCATTTGGAAATGAAATATTTTGCATTGGCATCATAACAATAATGCCGTTAATAACAGACAATTGGGACAGAGTTCAAAATGACATAATCTCTAGTTCATTAACTTTTATGAATTTAATAAGAACATATTAAAATGAAAAGATGCTACATTGAAATTACCAACTTCTTATATGCTTATTTTTGATGAGTTTTAAAATGTATTCTGAGATGAGCCTCCACCATCTAAGTGAACTGTGAAACAAATTGCTTTATTTACCATTATCTTACATTTTTAGCATGCATCTTCTAGCTATTTGAAGAAGCCAATATGCAATATAACCAAACAAAGCATCACAAAATCTTTAGATTATTTTCTTGGAATTAGTTGGAAGCCAGCTATTGCTTAATGGACCCTGATGATGTGGTTACTATTGGTTACAACAATAAGTTAGAAATAAATAATTATGTTTTTCTTTCTCATTTGAAAGTGGCTGGCATTTTGATACCATAAAAGGCATAAGGCCTAACATTTATTTTTGAATTATTCTGTAATTCTGTGTATCAAAAAGGCTACCCAGAAACACTAGCATGAGTTTTTCAGAAACACCATGAGCAGACAGAGTGCTGGTGCAGCTACTGGAAGCTACAGTGCAGAGTAGCCTCAATAGGGAGTGTGAGTCTGGATACCCTACGTCCATTCTTTTCAAATACTCATTTACAATATATTTTCGTATTTTACACAGTGGTAGATATTGTTGTATCTTGCATGATACGAATCCTTGTTTCTTTCCATATTATATATTGAAACTTTTTACTATTCAAAAATCTAAAAAATTCCCCTGTTTTAACATATTGATGATGACTTCTTTAAGACTGCATTTTTAAAAGTTTGTGTTACAGTCTTCACATTATAATTTCTAAATATATATATTTTTCTTATAATTTTAAAATGTGAATGGGTGCATGTGGTTTTGTTTAACATGTGCATGCCTCGTGCCCACAGAGATTCTAAGTGAGTGCTAACTCCTGGAACTGGTGTTATGGACAGATGGATGTCAGCATCTTGTGGGTGATGGGAAATGAAGTCAAGTGCTCTGTAAGAGTAATATAAGTGTGTTCTAATCACTGAGAAATCTTACCAATCACACTCCTCAAGTCTTATTTTACTTAAAAGTATAGCATTGATTTATTCAGGATGAAACATTAAAATAGTGATGCATATAACTCAATATAATTTGAACAAGATGATGCATTTTTATCACGTTATCTTATCCATTGACCTGGTCTATTTCTCCTCAAAGTTGCCCCACTGAAACCAGGACATTAACAAATGCTCTTATAGAAGTGCATTTTGCACTCCCAGTGTATAAATTGATCTTTCACAGCCTTATAAAGGTTTTTGGATGCTTTGAATACTTTTGCAGTTTTTCTTTTCCTTTCATTTTCTTCTTGTTTTTGAGATACAGCTTCACAGTGGATCTCAGGCTGGTCTGAAACTTGCTATGTAGCCCAGGCTATTCTCAAATTCAAGATCTTCCAAGAACTGAGTTTAGTATCATATCATACCATTCCCAGAGATTTTTGATTAAGTCATGCTTCTTCATGTTGTTTGTTTTTGATTAACATTAGTTATTCACTCATGTTTATGAAGAAAACTCTGTAGTGAGTGAGATCCCTAAATTCTTCCAGGAATTTTTTGATCGATGGATTTACAATTCATACCTAAGTAATAAAGTAGTGGATATTATTGTTTGAAATAAAGTTACTGATGGTTCCAGCCTTCTTCAGTTGTAGCTCTGCTTATATTGGCTTATTACCCTGCAGGTTGCTGGGGTTACAATCACGAATCCAGTGTCTTCTTTCTGCTTTTGTATTTTAATGATATTGAATATTGTTGCAGTGTCGTCAAGTACTCAGTTTTCATCATCTGTGGCGTCTCTATTGATGTAATCCCAGCAAATTTGATGAATCAATTTCTACTTCAGATATTTATCTCCCTTATGCATAAATAGCTTTTTGCTCTTTTTAAAGTAGGCTTTATAAGCCTCTTGTTTTTCCTTAAATAAATGTATATTTGTAATTCTGTTTTAAATTCTTATATTGGGTCTCTTTTTCTTTTTAAAACTTATATAATAGATTTTTTTTGTATATTTGTTTTTTTTTTTTCATTCCCACTAGTACACTTTTTCTGCATTAGGGCAAAACAGAACAAACAAACAAAAAGAAAACCTTGCACTTTTCTTTTTTTATATGGAAAAACAAAAAAACCCAGGATGGCCAAAACAATCCTATACAATAAAGGATTGTCTGGAGGCATTACCATCCCTGACTTCAAACTCTATTACAGAGCTACAGTGATGAAAACAGTGTGGTACTGGCATAAAAACAGAGAAGTCGACCAATGGAATCATATAGAAGACACGAATTTTAACCCACAAACCTATGAACACCTCATTTATGATAAAGGAGCCAAAAGTATACAATGGAAGAAAGAAAGCATCTTCAACAAATGGTGCTGGCATAACTGGATGTCAACCTGTAGAAGAATGAAAATAGACCCATATCTATCACCATGCACAAAACTCAAGTCCAAATGGATTAAAGACCTCTATCAGTCAGAACACATTGAACCTAATAGAAGAGAAAGTGGGAAGTACCCTAAAACAGATGGGCACAGGAGATCGCTTCCTATGTGTAACCCCAACAGCACAGACATTAAGGGCAACATTGAATAAATGGGACCTACTAAAACTGAGAAGCTTCTGTAAAGCAAAGGACACTATCACCAAGACAAAAAGGCAACCTACTGACTGGGAGAAGATCTTCACCAACCCCACAACAGACAAAGGTCTGATCTCCAAAATATATAGAGAACTCAGGAAACTAGACTTTAAAATGCTAATTAACCCAATTAAAAAATGGGGCACTGAACTGAACAGAGAATTCTCAGCAGAGGAAGTTCAAATGGCCAAAAGACACTTAAGGTCATGCTCAACCTCCTTAGCGATCAGGGAAATGCAAATCAAAACAACTTTGAGATATCATCTTACACCTGTCAGAATGGCTAAAATCAAAAACTCCAATGATAGCCTTTGCTGGAGAGGCTGTGGAGGAAGGGGTACCCTCATCCATTGCTGGTGGGAATGCAATCTTGTGCAACCACTTTGGAAATGAGTGTTTCAGTTTCTCAGGAAATTCGGGATCAACCTACCCCTTGACCCAGCAATATCACTCATGGGAATATACCCAAGAGATGCCCTATTATATGATAAGAGCATTTGTTCAACCATGTTCATAGCAGTATTATTTGTAATAGCCAGAACCTGGAAACAACCTAGATGCCCCTCAATGGAAGAATGGATGAAGAAAGTATGGAATATACACACATTAGAGTACTACGCTGCAGTAAAAAACAATGACTTCTCGAATTTTGCATGCAAATGGATGGAAATAGAAAACACTATTCTGAGTGAGGTAACGCAGACCCAAAAAGATGAATATGGGATGTACTCACTCATAATTGGTTTCTAGCCATAAATAAGGGTCACGGAGTCTACAATTGGTGATCCTAAAGAAGCTAAGTAAGAAGTTGAACCAAGGGAAAAACATATAGTTATCCTCCTGGCTATGGGAAGTAGACAAAATTGCCGGGGAGAAAATTGGGATCTTGGGGGTGGGGTGGGATGGGGGTAAGGGGAGATGGGGAGAGAAAAGGGAGAAGGGGAGGATGGGGGAAACTTGGGGAAAAATGAAGATTGGGATAGAGGAAGGTAGGATAGGGGAGCACGGAAGCACAATTCTTAGTTAAGGGAGCCACCTTAGGGTTGGCAAGAGACTTGAACCTAGAGTGGCTCCCAGGAGCCCCGGGCAATATCCCCAGTTAGTTGCTTGGGCAGATGAGGATAGGGAACCGGAAATGACCCTAGCCTATAGCAATACTGATGAATATCTTGCATATCATCATAGAACCTTCATCTGCTGAAGGATGGAGATAGAGACAGAGACCCACACTGGAGCACTGGACTGAGCTCCCAAGGTCCCAATGAGGAGCAGAAGGAGGGAGAACATGAGCAAATAAGTCGGTACCACGAGGGGTGCACACACCCATTGAGACAGTGGAGCTGATCTATTGGGAGCTCACCAAGGCCAGCTGGACTGTGACTGAAAAAGCACGGGTTAAAACTGGACTCTCTGAACATGGCGAACAATGAGGGCTGATGAGAAGCCAAGGACAATGGCATGGGGTTTTGATCCTACGCAATGTTCTGGCTTTGTGGGAGCCTAGTCAATTTGGATGTTCACCTTCCTAGATATGGACAGAGGGGGGAGGACCTAGGACTTACCACAGGGCAGGGAACCCTGACTGCTCTTTGGACTGGAGAGGGAGGGGGAGAGGAGTGGGAGGAGGGGGAGAAGGATGGGAGGAGGGGGAGAAGGATGGGAGGAGGGGGAGAACGGTGGGAGGAGGGGGAGGGAAATGGGAGGCTGGGAGGAGTTGGAAACTTGTTTTTTTTTCTTCCTTTTCTCAATAAAAAAAAGAAAAAAAATAAATAAAATCACGCTAAATTTTTTTAATAGAAGAAAAGTGTATATACAACAAATAACAAACCAAGCCCATTAAAACAAAAATCTAGAAGATTCTCCTTCTGAGCCTTCTGAAAATTCAGTTGTCAAATAACGCCCTGTCTTCTGTGACCTTTGAGAATTGGGAAACTGTTAACTCCTCACTATTTATCTATAAACCATGAAGTTTTGCATCATGTATGTTTATCCTAGTATTTAATAAATATGCAAGGGGCCAAAACCTCAAGATTCTGCACAGATTTATTTCTGATTATTTCTTTCGTTGTAAAATTTTCCCTGTAAATACTGTCTCATTTGGACCTACCAAGACCTTATTTCCATGTTTTTATTGATCCAAGCTGTTGTCCTATGCTTAATCTCTATCAATGCAGTATATATTTAATACAGGAAATGGCTATCAGTTAGATAAAGAGGGGATGACAATGCTTGTTGGTAGAAGTCTCTGACCTGCCAAGAACTCCCAATTAAACACACTGAGACTATATTAATTATAAATGCTTGGTCAATAGTTCTACTTTTTACTAGCTAACTCTTACATTTAATTTACCGCACATTTATTATCTAAGCTCTGCCATGTGGCTTGGTACCTTCTCTCAGTATTCTGTATGGCATGCTCATCTTGCTTCTCCCTGCTTCTTCTTGAGACTCTGTAGACTTCACCCTGGTTCCTCCCAATATTCTCCTAATCTGGCTGTTCTTTATCCTTTTCCATCATTGGTCAGTCAGCTTCTTTATCAAATCAATCACACTAACAAATCCTCACAGTGTAGAAAAGGAATTTTCCACAGCAAATATTTATATTATCTCCTTTTTTCCTGCTCTTAAGAATCACTGCTGATGGTGAAGAAAAGAAGGGGAAATATCAGAAGGATTCTCAAAAAAAGAAAAAGAAAAGAAAGGATGGAAGATAGGAGGAAAGAAAGAAAGAAAGAAAGAAGGGAGGGAGGGAGGGAAAAAGGAAGGAAGAAAGGAAGAAAGGAAGGAAGGAAGGAAGGAAGGAAGGAAATCCTTCTAAAGTATATAGGAAAACAGGAAGACTTCTCAAAGGGGGAAAACAAAGGAGTAAACAATTAGATGCAACTAAGCATCCCTTTCTGGCATTGTACCTGAAATGTATGCATATGTGAAGTAGATACAGATAGTGTGGCTTAAATCACAGATAAAATGAAAATCAGGAAATGAAGAGCAGTATACATGAATCTCTTTATGATTCTGAACTCTTTGAACAAGCTGTCTATCCTTGTCCTGGGATCTGTAGTGCAGAATCCCTTCTATGCCATCTGGAAGGCATACATTGTATTCTATGCTGTGGCAGACCACTATCTACAAAAGGCTGACCATCCTCTACAGACTAGAAGGAATCATAAGAAGGTGAGTGCCTTAGTCTTAAGGATTGGGAGAAGAGGTTATAAGACCCCTTAGTTTAGGAGAAAAGGAAAAGATCATAAATTACCAAGGCCTTCTGCAGCTTCAGGATAGTTAGAGGTTGGGATGGCCACAATGTAATCATCCAAGAGAGCATCTGGGTGGCCATGACTTCAGAAATGCTGCTTTTCGACCCTGGAGTCTACCAACGATAAAGGACAATAAAGGAGAGATAATTTCTACAAAACTGAATATTTATTCTAAGGAGACTTCATTTTATTATTGATTACTAAGAATAAGTGAATTTGGATGAGAAATCACTTCATTAGGCTGCACACACCACAATGCCATGAACTAAATTATCTTCTCTAGACAGATTTTGGCCTCAAGAGTAAGGATAAATTAAGTTTTATAAAATATTTTCCATATCAGTATGGCTATATGCAAATCATGACCTTTTACATGCAGAATCAAGATATTCTTAAATAAGTTAATTCTATTCAATTTTTCCCTAAGAAACCTATGTTCAAAATTCTTTCCCACTTTTATATTGTGTTTAGAAATGCATTATTACTCTCTCCAAGATAAATAGTATGAGACCAATCAATTCCCAGTAATCTAGATTATTCAATCATAAAGTGGTGCATTTAAGAATCCAACTGTGATATGCAATTATCATGAATTTTTGCACAGTTAGGGCTGCACCAACTTACAAACAGATTGATTAATAAAAGTTCATTTGTAAAGAAAGTTTGGGAACTCAATATTTATTTTTATCTAGAAAAAATTTTGGATACGGTAGTCCCAGTGTTAAGTCAAAATAAGAACACTTTATACATGTTCAATGAGGAACATGCATTAGTTATTATAGGCTCTAAGGGCTCAAAGACTCATAACTTTACATTGACTTTCATGATTTATCTAGATTATTAATCTATGCAATATCAAAATATCTAATGGGCACCTAAAAGGGGTACAGTGGATCCCATAGGATCCAAAGAGTTCTGTGGCTTACTTTCAAACTGCTTGAGGAGAGGTGCAGAGAAAATGTTTATTCTTCAAGGTAAGCATTGCTTTTTGCAGGCAATAAAGATTGCTTTGCAGCTTATAATAAGTTCAAAAAGTAGAGGTGCTGCCTATGTCTAAAGGGCAATTTCCCAGAAAAGAGGTGACATATGAAAAGTTATTTAATTTCTTCTGTGGGAAAAGTAAGAAAGCTCAGTTGGAAAGAATAAAATCCCTGATGACATAAGAAACACAGACAAGATGGGAGTTACAGGTGCTAGGCTGTTGGTGACATCTGCTTGATGGAGAGAATGTGTGATATGTAAGTTACACATACTAAGTACCTTTTAAACAGGAAGTGATGGGTATTGTATAAACAAAGTGCTCATGCATGAAATTCTCAATAAAATAAAAGCATTTAAATTAAGCAAATATAACTGAAACTAATAATAGTTACAGTTAACTATCCAAAGCTGTTCCCAATGGAGAACAAAAGGAATGGAAGATGGTTTTCATTTATTTTCTGATTTTATTTCTTAAAAGTGCTTCAACCACTTAGGGACACAATTCACATCAGCCATTGTAGCATGTCAGATTGTCAATTGGTCACCGTGGGGAGTTCCATGTGTTAGATAATACAACAAAAGATCCTTAGTGAATCACAAATCCTCTCTTTTACCCCCTTTCCAGTTGCTCATGTGATTTACTTTGGCCAATAATAGTAACAAATAAAACAAAAGTACAATGTTAGTGTATTTTTGTGCAATCAGAGTTGCTTTTTCTTTTTTACTGATAATTCTTATAGAGTAGCCTGCTTAAATGTGTGGTCCAAACAAAAGTTGCTACCAAGCAACATCCATTACCATTTGTTGCACAGATGCATTTTTACCTTAAATATGCAACCTCACTGAAGGTGCTTGGTAAGTCAACTGCTTGAATACACTCAAGGGGAAAGCAGTGTAACACACACACACACACACACACACACACATTTATATATAACTCTGTGCAGACAAAACGGCCCATTTTTAAAGCCTACATCCTTTACATGCTATAAAGTAGGCAACTAATACTATTTATAATGAACGCTTGCAGATAATTCTTATCCAGGATGAATTTTATTTTATCGGTTTTCAATCTTCCTTACAAATGGAAATGCGGCCGTGATAAGGTCGGTGGTCTGTGCTGGCCACAGCACCATACTTAGGTCCATCTTCAGCGGTGAAGCTTGAGGCTGTGTGTATGTCTGTGGTCCATACAGCTGCCGAAAACCCATGTGGAAGCTCGTGGTCCACGGTGGCACTGGCTGTTACAGGCAAGGGCACTACTGTTGCAGTGATATTCACGACTCCAATTGATAACAGAATGAGAGACGTTCAAAGCTTCTGCAACAACATCGCCACCACCCACCCACACACACAAAAAAAGTCAAGATACAAAGTTATTGTCGAGAGTACTTAAAAATTATCATATGCTGAACTGTAGCTCTTCATGGTTGATAACTTCTGGTTGGGGAATGAGGCAGGTGGGAAGGACTCAGTAATCTTTAAGGGGCTGCTCATGGGCAGTTTGACTATGCTCTAGTGACTATAAGGGCAACATAAATTGTATTTGGTATATCTTTTCTTGGGCGGTGGTGGGGGTGAAACCATAATATCTATCACACATGGATACCTAAAAAGAATCTAAAAAGTTACAGTACCAATTAACATGACAGCGTGGATGGAATAAATCTCAGAAGGCTCCACCCTTAGATGACGAGCTACATAAAATTAATGATTACTGAGACAAAGAATGAGTCGTCTCCACAACTGAGCCCTTGACAGGCTATCTAATACACATGTGGCCAGTCCTAAGCATATATACATAGAGGCAATACAATAAGAGAACCTAAATTTGATAAGGAGTTGGGAAGGATAAGGACAGTAAAAGGGAGGTTTTGAATAACATTACCCATAAAAGAAATCCTTAAAAATCCATTACAAACCAAAGATTTCTCTATTCCATTTTATTATCATTAAACATAGATTTTCTGTGTTCCTAGGTCATTAATATTCTCTTAATCTATGTAATAAATTTTAAGTGTTCATGCTACCAGCCCCACATTTTGGAACGTCACATTTTTAGAGTCAGAACAAACACAGATGTAAATGGCAGAAACAGGACATTGGTCTACTTGTCCGAGAGTAAGCCTTATATGTGGGTTTTAGGAAATATAAACATTTCCTGAAATGCTCCTCATTATTTGGAAAGATCAGTAAGATCTTCACCCTGCATTTTTTGTATCAAATTGTGTCAATGAAGGTTCTTGAAAACTAATTTGTTATCTCGGATGTATGTAATATATTCGAGTTATATTTCTCTTTTTGAGTTATTTTTCTAACCCACTATTATATCAATGATAATATTTTTGTGGGATATCATTTTCCAAGTCAGTGATGATCACTTACAAATTTCCGAACCACTTAGAAAAACAATTGCAATACAGTAAAACCAGATACATTTTTCTCTCTTTTACCCTCTCTTGGAGCGGCAGAGGGTAATTATGTTGAAGCCACTTTAAAATTTACACACAGAAAATTATCTTGAGTCCTGAAGTGTCTCATCTGCTTTCCAATTTTCTATGAAATGCTTTTTATATTTGTGAATTTATATTAAACCACGGGGGTCTGAAAGATTGCAGGAAAGTTTGCATATGCATCAGATATAAACAATCAATTAATTTAATAAAGGAGAGTCACTATTTAGATGTTAGTTATTGTGAACTCCACTGCTGTTTCCTAAGTGTAGCTAACAGTTTCTTAATTTCACTCTGAAATTACTCTGCTGTGTGCACCGGAGTACTGGTCACATGTGAGGGTGTTCTTCTGCTCCTATATAAAAGCACTTAGTTTTGATCAATTATCATCAAGCAGTTTAGAACCTTGGGAGAACCACGTTTGTTAACAATGCTGTTGATTAGTGACAAACTAAAATCTCAACTATTCATATGCCTTCTACTCTATTTAAGTTTGCTACTATACAAAATATAAAGTACTATAAATTAATAACACTGTAGGGAGCTAGTCAGGTCAGTTTAATTTTAAAACAAAACTATGCTATCACTGCAATTGTTGTGAATGTCATTTGACCAAGGGATGGAAAGTATAATCTAAGACTCCAAGGGACTGAACTAGAAATTGTGTTTCACCTGAAACATTTAAGGTACAAACTCTGAAAATTAACTTTCCTCTATTACAGATTGTTCATCACAAAATTTTTACTCTATAGTACTTACTATTGTTTTCCAGTTTTGAAACAAATATATTTTTTAACAAGCTTATTTTCTTGTGAATGAAATCTTTGTCAAAGCACAACTTGATTCAGTGTCTGCTCTAAAAAATTAGAGGAAAAGAATCAATGTAATTTAAATCTCTAAGTCAATTTTTAATACTATAATGCTTAAATATTCCATAGGAGGGCAGCCCAGGTATCTCATGTATCATGAGAGACTGAAGCAAAATGAAAGAGAATTCTCTAACAGAGAGAAGAACATTTCATCCATTCTCTGCTATGTGAGATGAGATTAGCGCTGGTGAACCCACATGTATCAGGCCATAGGAAGCAGCAATGCAACAGAAAGTTCGACTGTGTCCATCGTGTCAAACTTAAAACTCATGTGATACATATTAGAATAAAACTGAATAAAAATAGTACATATCTGTACTATATATATGTACTATATATATTATATATATATATATTTAAAATGATGCATGATCATACAGTATGACATCAGACTCTTTCCCAGCAGTTCTAAATACTTTTTTCACATGTCCTAACCAATCGTTTCAATGTTAAAATTTTGAAATTTAACTCTACTTTTAATGCTATAAAGAAAGAAGAGAGCAGTGAACAATCTGAGAATGGTGTAAGATTTCTAGCACATTTTAATCAAATGAATTACTTGCTAAACAATATATATAATAGATACGGAAAAGTTGTGTATTTAGTGCATGCTTGTAGAATTTTAAACTGTTGTAGGTACCATAGTGATTCTCCTTTTAAAACAGAATGAAAATATTTTCCAAGTTTCCTGGAGCATAAAAGAAACTCCATGGTTCACAGTAGCTAGCAGGTATCCCGGGAACCATGACTGGCAGGACTGAAGTCTTTCTTACCTCTCAACTGTAATTTATTTATTTTTTTGACAGGCTAAAAGTTCTTCAGTATAAAGAAGCAATTTGGGTAATCATCAGTAAAAGGTAAGAGGCTTCAGCATTTTGCAATGTGATCAATGCAGATATGTACCATTTTGTATTCTATTCCTGTTTCTATGAGACAGCAATTGAAAGCTGTGGTAGTTTCCATCTGGATCACTGAGGATGAAAAGTACAGTATATGTATTTAAAATTAATTCAAACATATGGACCCCCAAGTAATAAATAACTTAGAACGGAAAATATTTGTTTTAAATTACGTACAGATTGAACCAAGGCACCGAATAACTTGAGGCCAATTGCTCAAAATGTTAAAAGCAAAAGAAAGGTTTCCAAAAAGAAATGTGATTTGGAATTCCAACTTTGCAGGGTTAATGGAAGGTTGACCGATAGAGATTGCTTACCATACTATTAAAAGA